>NW_026974714.1:357601-715202 GCF_015220805.1 Pogoniulus pusillus | reverse complement strand
CTCCTTGGGCACCCTGCCCTGGGTGCCCTGCTGGGGCAGAGGCTTTGCCTGCTCTCCAGAGGTCTCTTCCTGCCCTCTGCTGCCAGCTCAAGCGGGCAAAGAGCCGCTGGGTGCCAGGCGGTCCGGGTGGGTACCAATGCCCCTCCCCGACCCCTCCCCCACCCCCTGCCGGTGCTGTGCCCGCAGCTGGGCGAGGGCCTGGGTGCCAAGGAGACGCCACAGCAGCGCTACCAGCGGCTGCAGCACGAGGTGCAGGAGCTGATCCGCGACGTGGAGCAGATCCAGGTGGGCACCGCTGCCACCCTCGGGCAACCCCTCCCTGCCGGGGGCCCTTGTGCCAGCAGCCTGGGCTGACCTTGGCACCTCGGCAGAGCTCGGTGAAGGAGGCAGCAGCCGAGGAGGAGCTGTGCCCCATGGCCCTTGCCAGGCAGGTGGAAGGGCTCAAGCAGCAACTGCTCTGCAGCCACCTGGAGAAGCTGCTGGGCCCCAACGCTGCCATCGACCTGGCAGACCCCGACGGTGCCCTGGCCAAGTGAGTGCGAGCCCTGGCACCCCCGGGTGGGCACAGCAGGGAGCAGATGTTGAGCTCCTCGGGGGGGCAGTGCCCTCTGCCACTGCCGAGCCCTGGCACCCCTGGGTGGGCACAGCAGGGAGCAGATGTTGAGCTCCTCGGGGGGGGCAGTGCCCTCTGCCACTGCCGAGCCCTGGCACCCCTGGGTGGGCACAGCAGGGAGCAGATGTTGAGCTCCTAAGGGGGGCAGTGCCCTCTGCCACTGCCGAGCCCTGGCACCCCCGGGTGGGCACAGCAGGGAGCAGATGTTGAGCTCCTCGGGGGGGCAGTGCCCTCTGCCACTGCCGAGCCCTGGCACCCCTGGGTGGGCACAGCAGGGAGCAGATGTTGAGCTCCTCAGGGGGGCAGTGCCCTCTGCCACTGCTGAGCCCTGGCACCCCTGGGTGGGCACAGCAGGGAGGAGATGTTGAGCTCCTCGGGGGGGCAGTGCCCTCTGCCACTGCCGAGCCCTGGCACCCCTGGGTGGGCACAGCAGGGAGCAGATGTTGAGCTCCTCAGGGGGGCAGTGCCCTCTGCCACTGCCGAGCCCTGGCACCCCTGGGTGGGCACAGCAGGGAGCAGATGTTGAGCTCCTCAGGGGGGCAGTGCCCTCTGCCACTGCCGAGCCCTGGCACCCCTGGGTGGGCACAGCAGGGAGCAGATGTTGAGCTCCTCAGGGGGGCAGTGCCCTCTGCCACTGCCGAGCCCTGGCACCCCCGGGTGGGCACAGCAGGGAGCAGATGTTCAGCTCCTTGGGGGGGCAGTGCCCTCTGCCACTGCCGAGCCCTGGCACCCCCGGGTGGGCACAGCAGGGAGCAGATGTTGAGCTCCTCAGGGGGGCAGTGCCCTCTGCCACTGCCGAGCCCTGGCACCCCTGGGTGGGCACAGCAGGGAGGAGATGTTGAGCTCCTCAGGGGGCAGTGCCCTCTGCCACTGCAACCCTGCTGCTCTCTGCCACCTTTGCCCCCAGGCGTCTGCTGCAGCAGCTGGAGGTGGCCAAATGCAGCAAGGGGACGCCAGGGAAGGTGCCCAGCAAGGGCACGGTGCCAGCTGCTGATGCTGTCACCTTTGAGCTCTACTGGAGGCCAGAGCAAGCCCAGTTTGCCCAGGCTGCCAAGGTGGGTGTGGGGAGGGCACCCAGGGGTTGGTGCCAGGCCCTGGGCTTGGGGGAGTGCCAGTTTGGGGTTGCCAGCCCAGGGGATGCCAGCCTGGGGGGTGCAATCACTGGCAGGGGGTGGGTCCAGCCCTGGGGGGTGCCAGTCTGCAGGATGCCAGCTCAGAGGATGCCAGTCTGGGGGGTACAATCCCTGGGGGAGGGGCCAGCCTTGGGAGGTGCCAGGACAGGGGGTGTCAGGTTGGGGGCTGCCAGGCTGAGGAGTGCAATCCCTGCAGGGTACCAGTCCAGAGGGTGGCAGCCCTGGGAGGTGCCAGGACAGGGGGTGTCAGGCTAGAGGGTATCAGGCTGGGGGATGCCAGCTCAGGGGATGCCAGGCTGGGGGGTGCAGTCCCTGGGGGGTACCAGGCTGGGGGATGCCAGCCCAGGAGATGTCAGCCTGGTGAGGCTGGTGCCAGCTGGGGGATGCCAGCCTAGGCGATGCCAGGCTGGGGAGTGCCAGGCTGGGGAGCTGCCAGTCCCTCACCCTGGCATCTCCACCAAGGTGGCAGAGCTGGAGAAACGCCTGGCACAGCTGGAGGGCAGCATCCGCTGCGAGCCTGACAGCCAGGTGAGGGCACAGGGAGCTCTGCCCCACCCCTGCCCCACCCCTGCCCCACCCCTGCCCATGTCCTGCCCCACCCCTGCCCCATGTCCTGCCCTACCCCTGCCCCACAGCTGCCCCACCCCTGCCCCATGTCTGCCCCACAGGTGCCCAGGTCTGCCCCATGTCCTGCTCCACAGCTGCCCATGTCCTGCCCCACCTCCTGTGCCATCTTCTGCCCCCTGGCCTGCTCCACCCCTGCCCCATGTCCTGCCCCACAGCTGCCCACAGCTGCCCTACCCCTGCCCCATGTCTGCCCCACTCCTGCCCCACCCCTGCCCCATGTCCTGCCCCACAGCTGCCCCACCCCTGCCCCATGTCCTGCCCTACCCCTGCCCCACAGCTGCCCATGTCCTGCCCCACAGCTGCCCCACCCCTGCCCCACCCCTGCCCTACCCCTGCCCCACACCTGCCCCACACCTGCCCCACAGCTGCCCATGTCCTGCCCCATGTCCTGCCCCACAGCTGCCCTACCCCTGCCCCATGTCTGCCCCACAGCTGCCCATGTCTGCCCCACAGCTGCCCCACAGCTACCCATGTCCTGCCCTACCCCTGCCCCATGTCCTGCCCCACCTCCTGTGCCATCTTCTGCCCCCTGGCCTGCCCCACCCCTGCCCCACTGATGCTCTGCTCCCCTCAGAACCCACTGCTGGCAGGGCTGAAGGGCAGCAGCCTCATGGTGAGTCCCTCAGGGGGCACTCAGGCTCCTTTGCCCCCCTCCTCCTGCCGTGCCCACAGCAGTGGCATTGGGCACAGTCCCCTCCCTGGTGGTGGGGGCAGTGCCCACCCTCACCCCCACCCCTCCCCCTCCTCAGGAGACCCTGCAGGTCCTGCAGGCTAAAGTCAACATCTTGGACGTGGCTGTGCTGGACCAGGTGGAGGCTCGGCTGCAGGTCAGGGCTTGGGTGCCAGGGGCAGCTCCCTGCTGGGTGGCACTGGGATGGCACTGGGCAGTGGTTGGGCAGCACTGGGGAGGGGAGTCAGATTTTGGGGTCTCACCTCTGCTCCCCTCCCCCCCCTCCTCCCTTGCAGAGTGTCCTGGGGAAGGTGAATGAGATTGCCAAGCACAAGGGCACAGTGCAGGATGCTGACAGCCAGAGCAAGGTGGGAGCTGGGGGGGGTGGGGGCACCTCACTCCTCCCCCTCCTCCCCCCCACCACTCAGCAACCTCTCCCCCACCCCAGCGAGGTGGGGCTGGGGTCTGGAGAGCCAAACTGTCCCCCCACCCCCACCCCCTGCCCCCCTCAGATCCATCAGATCTATGAGACGCTGCAGCGCTGGGACCCTGTGGCCAGCAGCCTGCCCGGCCTGGTGCAGAGGTTGGTGACCCTCAGGGACCTCCACGAGCAAGGTGAGCAGCTGGGCCCCCGGGGGGGGGGCACCAGCAGCAGCTTCCCTCACCCCCCCACCTCCACCCCCCCCCCAGCCAAAGGCCAGCACTGAGAATGCCAGGGCAGGGCTGGAGGGCACCTCCGGAGCTCATCCAGAGCAGGGCACAGAGGTTGGCAGGCAGGAGGGGGCTGAGAGGCTCCAGAGAGTCTGCAGCACCCCCAAGCCCCCTGGCAGCCTGTGCCAGGGCTATGGATGGGGTAGGATGGGATGGAATGGGATAGGATAGGATAGGATAGGATAGGATAGGATAGGATAGGATAGGATGGAATGGGATGGAATGGACCAGGATGGAATGGAACAGGATGGAATGGACCAGGATGGAATGGAACAGGATGGAATGCAATGGAATGGGATGGAATGGAATAGAATAGAATAGGATGGAACAGAATAGGATAGAATGGAATGGGCTGAAATGGAATAGGATGGGATGGAATAGAGTGGAATGGAATGGGATGTGAGTGTGCAGCTGGCACCAAGCTGGCAGCAGCTGTGGAGCTGTTGGAGGGGAGCAGAGCCCTGCAGAGGGCACCATGCCAGGCTGGATGGGTGGGCAGAGGCCAAGGGGATGAGACTGAACAAGGCCAAGGGCAGGTTCTGCACTTTGGCCACAACAACCCCAAGCAGCTCCAGGCTGGGGCCAGAGTGGCTGAGAGCAGGCAGGCAGAGAGGGCCCTGGGGGTGCTGGCAGAGAGGAGCTGCAGAGGAGGCAGCAGTGCCCAGGTGGGCAGCAGAGCCAATGGCATCCTGGGCTGGCTCAGGAGCAGTGTGGGCAGCAGGACAAGGGAGCTTCTTGTGCCCCTGTGCTCAGCACTGCTCAGGCCACCCCTGCAGTGCTGTGCCCAGTTCTGGGCTCCTCCATTGCAGAGAGATGTTGAGGTGCTGGAAGGTGCCCAGAGCAGGGCAGCAAGGCTGGGGAGGGGCCTGGAGCACAGCCCTGTGAGGAGAGGCTGAGGGAGCTGGGGGGGTGCAGCCTGCAGCAGAGGAGGCTCAGGGCAGAGCTGATTGCTGCCTGCAGCTGCCTGCAGGGAGGCTGTGCCCAGGTGGGGTTGGGCTCTGCTGCCAGGCAGGCAGGGGCAGGAGAAGGGGACACAGCCTCAAGCTGTGCCAGGGCAGGTCTAGGCTGGATGTTAGGAGGAAGCTGTGCCCAGAGAGAGTGATTGGCACTGGGATGGGCTGCCCGGGGAGGGGGTGCAGTGCCCATGGCTGGAGGTGTTGATGCCAAGCCTGGCTGGGGGGCACTGAGTGCCATGCTCTGGGTGGTTGGGCAGGGCTGGGCTCTTGGAGCTCTCTGCCAGCCTGCCTGGTTCCATGATCCTATGCACCCAGCTTGGTGCCCTCAGCAAACTTGCTGACACTGCACTTTCTCCCCCTCCCCCCCCCTGCAGCCACCCAGTTCGGGCAGGTCCTGGTGCACCTGGACACGACGCAGCAGGAGATCTCTGCAGCCCTCAAGGACAATGCCATGCTGCTGGCAGAGGTTGGTGCCACCAGCAGAGTGTGGGGGGGTGGGGGGTGTGTGCCCTGTTCTATGCCCTCCCCCTTACCCTGACAGGGACCAATCTGGGCACCAGTGGTGGTGCCCCCAGGGCTGGGTGCTGGCTCCAGCTGTGCTCTGCAGCGCTGAGCTGGGTGAGGAGGGCATGGAGCTGCCTCGGGCAGGTGGAGAGGGCACCAAGGTGGGTAGGGGTTGGAGGCTCTGCAAGAGGGCTCTGGAGCAGCCTGGAGCTGGAACTGGAGGAGCTTCAGAGTCCCTCCTGAGCCAGCCCAGCCTGGGAGATGCACCCCCAAAATCCTTCACCTCCCTTCTTGTGCTGCAAATAAACCCCAGGAGATGCTGCCAGGGGGTGCCCAGAGGGGCAAGAAGGGCACCAGAAATCAGGCTGAGGGCACTGGGGTGAGGGCACCAAGGGCTGGGCCCTGCCCTGGGGGCACCACAAGCCCAGGAAGGCTCCAGGCTGGGGGCAGAGGGGATGGGAACTGCCCCAGGGGAAGAAGGAGCTGGGGGGGGGTTGGTGGCAGCAGCTGGAGGTGAGCCAGGGGGTGCCCAGGTGGGCAAGGAGGGCAGCAGCAGCCTGGGCTGGCTCAGCAGTGGTGTGGGCAGCAGGAGCAGGGCAGGGATTGTGCCCCTGCAGTGGGCAGTGAGGAGGGCAGAGGTGGGGGCAGGGTTGGGCAGCTGAGTGGCAGGAGGGCAGTGAGGAGCTGCAGCAGAGGCAGAGAAGGGAGTGGAGGTGGGGAAGGGTCTGGAGGAGAGGCTGGGGAGGAGCAGGTGAGGGAGCTGGGGGGGGTGAGGCTGGAGGAGAGGAGGCTGAGGGCAGAGCTTGTGGGGCTGTGGCAGGGCCTGAGAGGAGGCTGGAGCCAGGGGGGGGTTGGGCTGTGCTGCCAAGGGCCAAGAGGAGATGGCCTCAAGGTGCCCCAGGGCAGCTCCAGCTTGGCCCTGAGGAGCAATTCCTGCCCTGGGAGGGTTCTGCAGGCCTGGCCCAGGCTGCCCAGGGAGCTGCTGGGGCAGTGCCCATGCCTGGGGGGGGGCTCCAGAGCCCTGTGCCCATGGCACTGTGCCCATGGGTTGGTGCCCAGGGTGGGGCTGGGTTGGTGCTGCTCAGGGAGGGGGCAGTGAGGAGGTGGCAGTGAGGAGGTGGCAGTGGGCAGGGGGCAGTGAGGAGGGGGCAGTGAGCAGGGGGCAGTGGGCAGGGGGCAGTGGGCAGGGGGCAGCAGGAAATGTCTCCAGGCTGCCCTGGGGGAGGCTCAGGAGATATTTCTGCCCTGGGAGGGCTCCCAGAGCTTGGCACAGGCTGCCCTGGGCACTGCTGGTGGCACCAGCCCTAGGGGCTGCCTAGGGCAGGGCTTAGAGTTGGCTCCAGACCTGGTCTAGGTTGCACTGGATGAGCTTGGGGCTCTGTGCCAACCTCCCAGAGCTGGGCAGCGAGGCTGGGCAAGGGCCTGGAGCCCCCTGGGCAGTGAGGAGGGAGCTGGGGGGGGGGGGTGAGGGGTTGGGGAGGAGCTGGGGAGGGGCTGGGAGGTGCTGGGAGGGGCTGGGAGGGACTGGGAGGGACTGGGAGGGACTGGGAGGTGCTGGGAGGGACTGGGGAGGGACTGGGAGGTGCTGGGAGGTGCTGGGAGGGACTGGGAGGTGCTGGGAGGAGCTGGGGAGGGACTGGGAGGGACTGGGAGGAGCTGGGAGGGACTGGGGAGGGACTGGGAGGTGCTGGGAGGTGCTGGGAGGTGCTGGGAGGGACTGGGAGGGACTGGGAGGAGCTGGGAGGGACTGGGAGGAGCTGGGAGGTGCTGGGAGGGACTGGGAGGGACTGGGAGGAGCTGGGAGGTGCTGGGAGGGACTGGGAGGGACTGGGAGGGACTGGGAGGAGCTGGGAGGAGCTGGGGAGGGACTGGGAGGGACTGGGAGGGACTGGGAGGAGCTGGGAGGAGCTGGGGAGGGACTGGGAGGGACTGGGAGGGACTGGGAGGAGCTGGGAGGGACTGGGAGGAGCTGGGCACAGTTCTGCCCCAGCAGCCCCCAGCCTGAAGGAGCTGCCAGGGGAGCTGCCAGGGGAGATGCCAAGCTGGGGGTGGGGGTGAGGCTGGAGGGTCCTGGTTTGGTGCCCATGGTTTGGTGCCCACGGGGGGGCTGTGTGGGGCACCCCAAACCAGCCTCTGGTGCCCTCTCCCCCCCCCCAGGTGCAGAAGACCATGAAGGAGAACCTGGCAGTGGTCGAGGACAACTTTGCCACCATCGATGCCCGCATCAAGAGGCTGCAGAAGTGAGGCCTCCCCTGGCACCCCCTGCCCAGGCCACCCCTCTGGGTGCTCCCCCCGCCTCCCCGAGGGCCCTGTGCCCACCTCCACCTTGGGCAATCCACCTCCCCACCCCCCCCCCGCCCCCATCACCGTGTGCCCACTGCCGGTGCCAGCCCCTGCTTGTCCTGCTCTGCCCTGCCCTGGCACAGGACAGGGCAGGAGGGAGGGTCCCTGCCCGGCCCCGCCCACCAGTTCAGCCCAGTTTGGGGGGGTGGGGGGGGAGGTCTCTGTGCCCCTCCTCGATGTACCCCAATAAACTGCTCAGCTCCTGTGCCCTCAGCTTGGCATCTCCCCTGGCATCTCCCCTGGCATCTCCTTCAGGCTGGGGGCTGCTGGGGCAGAACTGTGCCCAGCTCCGCCCAGCTCCTCCCCGTCCCTCCCAGTCCCCCCCCAGCTCCGCCCAGTCCCCCCCCAGTCCCCCCCAGCTCCTCCCAGTCCCTCCCAGTCCCTCCCAGTCCCCTCCCCAGTCCCTTCCCAGCTCCTCCCAGTCCCTCCCCAGTCCCTTCCCAGCTCCTCCCAGTCCCTCCCAGTCCCTCCCCAGTCCCCTCCCCAGCTCCTCCCAGTCCCTCCCAGTCCCTCCCAGTCCCCGCCCCAGTCCCTTCCCAGCTCCTCCCAGTCCCTCCCAGCTCCTCCCAGTCCCTCCCCAGTCCCCTCCCAGTCCCTCCCAGTGTCCCCCCAGCTCCTCTCCAACCCTTCTCCAGCTCCTCCCAGTGCCCCCAGTTATGCCCATCAGGGTTTGTGCCCCCCTCGAGGGATTATTGCCCCTCCTGGGGGGTGGGCACCGTGGGTTTGGAGTGGGAGTGGGGGCAGGGGGGCAACAGCAGCCCCCCCCCAAGGCAGGGTGGAACCCCCCCAGGGATGCCCTCAGCACCATTGAGCCCCCCCCAGAGGCAAATGGCTCTGGGGGGGGTTTGGCCTTGGCTTGATTTGGGGAGGGGGACTTGGGGTAACCTTCTCAGCCCCCGGGGAGCACCCCCAAAATGCTGGGGGGGGCACTGGTGGGGCTGGGCCATGCCCACAGCAGGGGGCACAATGGTCGGGGGGGGGGGGGGAGGGGACATCTGCCACCCTCACAGCCCACGCGGGGGGGGGGGGGGGGGTCCGCAGCTCTCCCACTACTCCATGGGGACGTCTGGGGGGGGGGGGGGGGCGGCTGTGGCTCTCCCAGTCCGTGCCAAGGTGCCCTCGACCCTGGCACTGGCACCTTCCTCCGGGGTGTGCCAGGTCCTCGAGGGGGGCAAGGATGCCACAAAGCATGGCGGGGAGGGCACCCTGGGCACGCAGGCAGCGGTGGGGTGGAGCGGGGCAGAAGCGGCAGTGGGCACCGGGCAGTGGGGGCCGGGCAGGGGGCACCGGGTAAGGTGGCACAGGGCAGGGGGCGCCGGGCAGGGGGCACCGGGCAGCGGGCAGGGGGCACCGGGTAAGGTGGCACAGGGCAGGGGGCGCCGGGCAGGGGGCACCGGGCAGCGGGCAGGGGGCACCGGGTAAGGTGGCACAGGGCAAGGGGGCGCCGGGCATTGGGCACCGGGCAGAGGGCACCAGGCAGGGGACGCCGGGCAGGGGGGCACAGGGCAGCGGGCACCGGGCAGGGGGTTCTGGGCAGCGGGCACCGGGCAATGGGGCACAGGGCAAGGGGGCACAAGGCAGCGGGCAGGGGGCTCTGGGCAGTGGGCACCGGGCAGGGGAGGCTGGGCAGGGGGCAGCAGGCAGCGGGCAGGGGGCTCTGGGCAGTGGGCACCGGGCAGGGGAGGCTGGGCAGGGGGCACAGGGCAGCGGGCAGGGGGCTCTGGGCAGTGGGCACCGGGCAGGGGAGGCTGGGCAGGGGGCAGCAGGCAGCGGGCAGCAGGGCCTTGCTCCGGCCTGGCCTCCCCAGCGGGGTCCCGCTCCCGGTGTGTCCGCCCCGGGGGTGCCCTTCCCGAGGCCCTCCCCGCCCCCCCCCGGAGCCCTCCCCCGGGGCCGTGCCGGGGCCGCGGTCGCTTTAAGAGGGGGCGTGGCCGGTTTCCCGCCATTGCATCATCCGCCCACGTGACTGCCCCGAGGGACGCTCCCGCCGCCGCCCTCCCGCGCCCGCTCCCCATTGGCTCGTTCCGGCGATGACGTCAGGGCGCGGCCGGCTCCCGTTGGCTGCGTTGCGGGGCGGTGGGCGGGGCGGAGGCTTTAAAAGGGCGCGGCGCGGGCGGGCGCGGCAGTGGCGGAGCGGCGCAGGGACCATGCGGGCGAGCGGGGACCGGGGGCAGCGCTGGGGCCGGGGCCGGCTGGGGCCGCTGAGGAAGGTGCGGCCGGGCCGGGGAGGGCAGCGCTGGAGCCACCGGACCCGGGGCGGGCGGGGGGAATGAAGGAGGAGCACCGAGGGGCAGCTCCCGGCGGGATGCAGGGGCAAAAAGGGGCTGGGGAGCCGGTTCGGGGGGGGCTGTACCGGGCAAGGAGCCGGTTCGGGGGGGCTGTACCGGGCAAGGAGCCGGTTCGGGGGGGCTGTACCGGGCAAGGAGCCGGTTCCGGGGGGGCTGTAGCGGGCAAGGAGCCGGTTCCGGGGGGGGGGCGGTAGAGGGGCAAGGAGCCGGTTCCGGGGGGGGGGGCTGTAGCGGAGCAAGGAGCCGGTTCCGGGGGGGGGGCTGTAGCGGAGCAAGGAGCCGGTTCGGGGGGGCTGTAGCGGAGCAAGGAGCCGGTTCCGGGGGGGCTGTACCGGGCAAGGAGCCGGTTCCGGGGGGGCTGTAGCGGAGCAAGGAGCCGGTTCCGGGGGGGGGGCTGTAGCGGAGCAAGGAGCCGGTTCCGGGGGGGGGGCTGTAGCGGAGCAAGGAGCCGGTTCGGGGGGGCTGTAGCGGAGCAAGGAGCCGGTTCCGGGGGGGCTGTACCGGGCAAGGAGCCGGTTCCGGGGGGGGCTGTAGCTGAGCAAGGAGCCGGTTCCGGGGGGGCTGTACCGGGCAAGGAGCCGGTTCCGGGGGGGCTGTAGCGGAGCAAGGAGCCGGTTCGGGGGGGGCTGTAGCAGAGCAAGGAGCCGGTTCCGGGGGGGCTGTACCGGGCAAGGAGCCGGTTCGGGGGGGCTGTAGCAGAGCAAGGAGCCGGTTCGGGGGGGCTGTAGCGGAGCAAGGAGCCGGTTCGGGGGGGGCTGTAGCGGAGCAAGGAGCCGGTTCCGGGGGGGCTGTACCGGGCAAGGAGCCGGTTCCGGGGGGGCTGCGGAGCGGGATCGGGGCTCGGGGGGGCCGGGACAGAGACCTTCCTCCGCTCTCCCTCCGGGGCTCCCCGGGAGCGGCTCCCCCCTGCCCCCAGCTGTCGGTACCCGCCGGGAGCGGCTCCAAGGCCCCGGGACCGAGCCCGTCCCGTTCCCTCCGCAGGCATCCCGCAGGAAGAGCATCCTCGTCGGGCACCACACCTGAGCAGGTACCGGGGAAGGGCTCTGGGGCTGCCGGGCCCGGCCGGGGAGCAGCTCCCCCCGGGGCCTGCCTCACCTCCTCCTCCTCCTCTGCCCCCTCCGCAGCACCGCCTCGGCCCGGGGGTGGCACAGGGACCATGGCAGCCGAGGGGCTGCCCGCGGAGGACCCCAGCTGGGAGCTGGAGGCCTGGTACCAGGATCTGCAGGAGGTGCTGGCAGCAGCAGAGCCCGGGGGGCACTGCCCGGCCTGGGGGGCAGAGCAGGTGAGTGGAGCTGCCAGCAGCACATCGGGCATGGAGGGGGCACAGACATTGGCATCCCTTGGCATGGAGCGGGGACAGACATTGGCACCCTTTGGCATGGAGGGGGGGCAGACATTGGCATCCCTTGGCATGGGGAAGGGGCAGACATTGGCACCCCTTGGCATGGAGGGGGGACAGACATTGGCACCCCTTGGCATGGAGGGGGGACAGACATTGGCATCCCTTGGCATGGGGAAGGGGCAGACATTGGCATCCCTTGGCATGGAGGGGGGGCAGCCATTGGCACCCTTGGCAGGGCAGGGGCATATCCATTGGCACTTCCAGCATCCCTTGGCACGGGAGGGGCCAGCCCTGGCACTGCAGGGGTGGTTTGGTGCCCATGGGTGGACTTTAAGGCCTCCTCTGCCCTCACTGCCTCTGAGCAGGGCAAGGGGGCAAGGAGCTGGCCTCTGACTCTGGCTCCTCTCTCCCTGCAGACACAGCTGGCACTGCCATGGGGCACAGAGATGCCTGCTGATGCCCCTGAGATCTGCCAGCTGGACACAACCCTGCTCACTGAGCTGCTGGGTCCGGAGGGCACAAACAGCACCGAGCCAGCAGCAGCAGCTGGCACCACCTGCCCTGCCCGGCTGGGCACCGAGGAGGAGCAGCCCAGGGGGGCAGCGGTGCCAGGGGGGCTGAAGAGGAGGAGGAGGAGGAGCAGCAGCAGCTCGGAGGGTGCCAGGCGGCAGGGGCAGGCCAGCGAGCAGCTGGTGCGGGAGCTGCGGGCACACAACCAGCGGCTGCGGGAGGAGGTCGCCAGGCTCAGCGCGGAGGTGGCTCGGACCAGGGCTGCCCTCATCGACCGCATCGTCAACCTGCGCCGGGCATAGCGCCGGGCACAGCGCCGGGCACAGCGCCCCCCAGCGGCCGCTCAGTGCCCCCCAGCGCCGGGGGGGGGCGGGGAAAAGGACTCTGCGGCCTGTCCCCCACCCACGCACCCACCCCCCGTGGACCTTGGCGCGGGGGGGAGTCAGCTAGAGACTGCAAAGGGCAGTGCCCAGCTGGCACGGACTGATGCCACAGCAGAGGGTGGGAGGGGTCCTGTGGTTTATTACACAGCAGTTGGCACCAGGCCTGGCCCAGGCTGCTCTCTGGTGGGGGTGGGGGTGGGGGTGGGCACTGGGGGGGGGGTTCTACTTCTTGCGTTTGCCCTTGGGCAGCAGCGGCTCAGGGCTCCTGCCCTCGGCCAGTGCCAGCTGCCGCTTCAGCTCCAGCAGCTTGGCCACCTCTGCCTCCACCTGGCACTTCTCTGCCTTGGTGGCCTTCAGCTGCCTCACGTGGGTGCCCTGGGGGAGGGGAGTAAGGGTTTGGTGCCCAGGAGGGGCAAGGCTTGCACCCACCCAGTGCCCTGCCAAGGAGCAGGCAGGGGCACGGGGAGAAAGGTTTGGGGTACAGGATGGGCAATGCCCCCACCCAGTGCCCCCCAGGAGCAGGCAGGGGATAGGGATGAGGGTTTGGGGCACAGGATGGGCAATGCCCCCACCCAGTGCCCCCCAGGAGCAGACAGAGGGGTAGGGATGGGGGTTTGGTGCCCAGGATGGGCAAGGCCTCCTCCACCCACCCTGTGCCCCCTTGGGCAGCACAAGATGGGCAATGCCCCCAGTGCCTCTCAGGCAGCAGATGGAGAGTAGGGATAAGGGTTTGGTGCCCAGGATAGGTGATGCCCTCACCCACCCAGTGCCCTCCACCCAGGCCTCACCTGCTTGGCCACCTCCTCTGCCAGCCTCTGTGCCAGCTGGGGGTCCCCTGGAGCCACCGAGGGGGTTGGGGCTGGAGGAGCCTCCGGGGCTGGGGGGGTTGGCTTGGCCTGCAGGAGCACAGGCAGTGGGAGTCAGGCCCTGGTGCCACCCCCCAGGGGCAGAACTCTGTGCCCACCACCCACCCAGAGCAGGCTGCAGCCACCCCTGAGGGCACTGCCAGTTGGTGCCCCAAGTTACCTGGGGCCCTTCAGGGCACTCTTCAGGCTGGGAGGAGAGGAGGAGAAGAGAGCAGAAGTGACAGAGGGACAGGAAGAGGTGGAGGAGGTGCCAGGAGGAGGTGCCCAGAGTAGAGGGCAGCTGGGGGTGGGCACCAGAGCCCCTCACTCACCTGCCCCCCTGCGAAGCGCTGCCGCAGGGCCTCAATCTGCTCCTCCTCCAGCTTCTGGAAGAGAGGACTCACCTGTGCCCCCCGGGGTGGGCATCAGCTGCTGGCACCGGGGCTGCGGGCACAGGGCCCCTGCCCTGCCGGTGCCACCTTCAGCCCTTCCACCCACCAGTGCCACCCCCTTCTCCCCCACCCCTGCCAGTGCCACCTTCCACCCACCAGTGCCACCCCTCCTCCCCCACCCCTACCAGTGCCACCTTCATCCCTTCTCCCCACCAGTGCCATCCCCTCACCCCAACCTCCCAGTGCCACCCCCTTCTCCTCACCCTCCCAGTGCCACCTTCACCCCTTCTCCCCAGTGCCATCCCATTCTCCCCGCCCTCCCAGTGCCACCTTCACCTTCTCCCGAGTGCCATCCCTTCTCTCCACCCCCCCCCAGTGCCACCTTCACCCCTTCTCACCAGTGCTATCTCCTTCTCCCCACCCTCCCAGTGCCACTTTCACCCCACCAGTGCCACCTTCACCCCTTCTCCCCAGTGATATCCCTTCTCCCCCCACCCAGTGCCATCCCTTCCCCCCTCCCAGTGCCACCTTCACCCCCTTCTCCCCAGTGCCATCCCTTTTCCCCACCCCCACCAGTGCCACCCTCCCCCGGCCCCACACCTACAGTGCCCACGCGGTGCCCGGGGGGCAGGGTGCAGGTGAAGTGCTGCCCCAGCACGAAGCAGTCGGGGGGGATGCAGAGCTGCTGCTGCAGTGCCAGGCTGACCCCTGGCATGTAGGGCTGCAGCATCACTGCCAGCAGGGAGGCCACGTTCACTGCCACCCCTGTCACGGTGCCTGCGCGCTGCCTGGCATTGGAGGGAGGGGGGGGGGTGGGCAGCAGGCTGCTGTGTGCCAGCACTGCCAACCCCCCCTGCCCTGCCCACACCCTGGCACCTGCCTCACCTGTCCTCCTCACCCCCCTTGATGCCCTTCCAGGGCTCGTTGACCTGGATGTATTGGTTGCCATGGCGAGAGATGCTGAGGATGCACCTGAGGGCATCGCGAAGGCTGCGGGGGGGGGGGGGGGGGGGGTGGGCACAGGTGAGGGCAAGGCCTCTGTGCCCACCTGCAGCCCATCCCGTGCCAACCCTGCTACCCACCGGACTTGCTCCAGCAGCTGGTGGTAGTGCTGCAGCTGCAGGTTCACCCTGGCCAGCAGCCTCTGGTCCTCTGCCCTCAGCACCATGCTGGGCACGGTGCCCCCGAAGAACTTGCAGACGAACATCCCAGCCCTGGCGGGGCACAGAGCAGGGCTCAGCAGGGCCTGGCACCGCAGCTGGGCACCAGGAGCCTCAGGTGGGCTTAGGGCATCTCTGGAGGGGGCCTGCAGAAGCTGTGCTGGGCATAGAGGAACTGCTCAGGAGCCTCTGGAGGGCTCCGCGGAAGCTGCTGAGGGTCCTGGAGGAGCTCTTGGTGGCGCTAAGGGACCTGTGGTGGCCCCGAGGGACCTCTTGGTGGTCCTGCTGCACCAGCTGAGGGTGCCAAGGTGCAGGGGAGGGCCCTAAGGCACCAGCTGAGGGTGCCAAGATGCAGGGGAGGGTCCTGGGGCACCATAGAAGGATGCTAAGGTGCAGGGGAGGGCCCTGGGGCAGCATCTGAGGGTGCCAGGCGGGGGGTGGGTGTGTGTGTGGTGCCCCGTGGCAGCATCTGAGGGTGCCAAGGTGCAGGGGAAGGTCCTGGGGCAGCATCTGAAGATGCTAATGTGCAGGGGAGTGCCCTGGGGCAGCAGGCGGGGGTGGGGGCTGGGTGGCAGCAGCTGTGCACGAAGTTGCCCAGGTTGTTGAGCAGACACAGGGGTGAGGGATGCCCTGCAGCAGCAGCCAGGGGTGCCAGGCGCGGGGGGTGTGTGTGTGGGTGATGCCCTGTGTCAGCAGCTGGGTGCCAGGCAGGGGTGGGGGCTGGGTGGCAGCAGCTGTGCACGAAGTTGCCCAGGTTGTTGAGCAGCTGCCCGTTGCTGCGCAGGCACAGGGGTGGGGGATGCCCTGCAGCAGCAGCCAGGGGTGCCAGGAACGGTGTGTGGGTGGTGTGAGTGCCCTGGGGCAGCAGCCAGGGGTGCCAAGGTGCAAGGGAGGGCCCTGGGGCAGCAGCTGCAGGTGCAAGGCGCAGGGGTGAGGGATGCCCTGGGGCAGCAGCTGGGTGCCCACACCTGTGCACGAAGTTGCCCAGGTTGTTGAGCAGCTGCCCGCTGCTGCGCAGGCACAGGGGTGGGGGATGCCCTGCAGCAGCAGCAGCTGCGGGTGCCAGGCGCAGGGGTGAGGGATGCCCTGGGGCAGCGGGTGCCAGGCACGGGGTGTGGGTGGTGTGGGTGCCCTGGGGCAGCAGCTGGGTGCCCACACCTGTGCACGAAGTTGCCCAGGTTGTTGAGCAGCTGCCCGTTGCTGCGCAGGCGCAGGTCGGCCCAGCTGAAGGCGCTGTCCTGGCCCTCGGGCCGCAGGCTCAGCAGGCAGAAGCGCCAGGTGTCGGCAGGGATGCCTGTGCCCTGCGCCGCGTCCCCGAACACGCCCACGCCGCGGCTCTTGGAGAACTTCCCCTCCTCGTAGGTCAGGTACTCTGTGCCAGGGGGCAGGGCACAGCCCACGCTGAGTGCCCGGCCCTGAGTGCCCGGCCCTGAGTGCCCAACCTGAGTGCCCGGCCCTGAGTGCCCATCCTGAGTGCCCGGCCCTGAGTGCCCATCCTGAGCACTCGACCCTCAGTGCCCGGCCCTGAGTGCCCTCCCCTCAGCTGCCTCCTTGAGTGCCCTCCCTGAGAATCCAACCCTCAGTGCCCAACCCTCAGCTGCCTCCCTGAGTGCCCAACCTGAGTGCCCAACCCTCAGCTGCCTCCCTGAGTGCCCACCGAATGCCCACCTTGAGTGCTCACCTCTCAGCTGCCACCCTGAGTGCCCACCCCTCAGCTACCACCATGAGGTCTCCACCACAAAGAGTGTGACCCCAGCGTGGGGGTCCCCCCCGTGGAAGCCTCCAGCAGGGAGGTCCCCCCAGACCCCCTCCTCCCCCCCGAGCCAACCTCCCCCCAGGCGTCTGCAGCTCCTCCACCCCCACAGGCCTCAGGGAGCCTCCTGGGGGGCAGCTGCCAGGGCCAGCAGGGACCCCTGCAGCGTGGTGCTGCCAGGGGCAGCAGTGAGGAGTGTGGAGAGCCCTGCCCAGGCCCTCTGGTGCCACCCCCATGCCCCCCCCAGCCCCGTGGGCACCTGTGGCAATGAGGTGGTTGACCAAGGTGTAGTTGTCCTCAGCCCCCAGCAGCGAGCAGGGGAACACCACACTGTGGAAGGGGACATTGTCCTTGGCCATGAAGTTGTAGAGCTCCACCTGGGGGGGGGGAGTTGGGGGGAGGGAGTGAGGACATCACCAAGGGGGGGGGGTGGGGGTCGAGCTCTGGGCCTTATCTCTCACCTGCTGGGGGTTCTTCCACCACCGCTCCCACTCCTGGGTGTAGTTGGCAGTGATGGACAAGTAGCCAATGGGGGCATCGAACCAGACGTAGAAGACCTGAGGGCAGAGGGAGAAGTCAGCAGAGGACAAGCCCCCAGGGGTCCATTGGGGGTCCTCTTCCCCCCCCCCCCCATTCTGGGACCAAATGGGAAGCAGAGGAGCTCAGCCCTGAAGGGACACTGGCAGCAGAGCCCCGTGCTGGTGCCCTGGGCAGTGGGGTGAGGCCTCCTGAGCAGCTCTGCAGGTGGCACCAAGCTGTGTGCTGGGGGTGAGATGCTGGAGGGAAGGGAGCCAGGCAGAGGGAGCTGGGGGGGGCTGCAGAGGTGGCCCCAAAGCAACCTCCTGAAGCTGCGCAGGGCCCAGGGCAAGGCTCCTGCAATGGCAGCACAGAGCCAGGCTGGGGGAGGAGGGGGCTGGGGGCAGGCTGCAGCAGGAGGGCTTGGGGGGGGCAGTGGGGGGCAAAGTGCCCAGGAGCCAGCACTGGTCGCTGGCAGCCCAAAGCCCTCCCTGTGCTGGGCTGCAGCAGGAGCAGGGAGAGCAGCAGCACAGGGAGGGGATTCTGCCCCCAGCTCTGCCCTGCTCAGCCCCCACCTGCAGCACTGCCTCCAGCTCTGGGCCCCCCCAGCAGCACAAGGACCTGGAGCTGGTGCTGGAGAGGCTCCAGAGGAGGCCAGCAGGAGCAGCAGAGGCTGCAGAAGCTCCCCTGTGGGGCCAGGCTGGCAGAGTTGGGGCTGCTGAGGCTGCAGAGCAGAAGGCTGCAGGCAGAGCTTGGAGCAGGCTGGCAGGAGCTGAAGGGCTGCAGGAGAGCTGGGGAGGGAGTGGGGAGAAGGGCTGGGGGGGGCCAGGAGAGGGCCAATGGCTTGGAGCTGGGAGAGGGGAGAGGGAGAGAGGAGAGGAGGAAGTTGCTGGGAGTGAGGTGGGGACAGCCTGGCACAGGCTTCCTGGCACCTCCCTGGGGGTGCTCCAGGCCAGGCTGGGTGAGGCCCTGAGCAGCCTGTGCTGGTGGAGCTGTCCCTGGGCATGGCAGAGGCTGAGCTTTCAGCTCCCTTCCAGCCCACCCCATCCCATAATGATTCACTTGGTGCTGTCCTTTCCCCTTGGCATGAACTCAGTCCACAGACTCCTGTCCTGACCCTGAGCCCTGCTGCACTCTTCTGCTTCTCTCCCCCAGCAGCTGCTGGGCCCCGGAGTGCAGGGAGGAGCTGCAGCAAGCAGGGGAGCAGCAGCAGGGGGCAAAGAGGAGCTGCAGGGACTGGGGGGGGGGGGCGAGGAGAAGCTGCCACAGCAGGACCCAAACTGCAGCCCCCAAGGCTGGGAAGGGTCCAAGAGCTGCTGGGAGGAGGAACAGATCCAGAGGAAGCTCTGGGGGTGAGCTCTGTGTGGGGTGGATGAACTTTGAGCTCCCTTCCAACCCAACCCACTCATAGAACCCCAGCCCCAGCCCTGCCCAACCACCCAGAGCATGGCACTCAGTGCCCCAGCCAGGCTTGGCACCAACACCTCCAGCCATGGGCACTGCACCCCCTCCCTGGGCAGCCCATCCCAGTGCCAATCACTCTCTCTGGGCACAGCTTCCTCCTACCCTCCAGCCTGAGCCTGGGCACACTGCTGCCTGCTCTTCAGCTGCCACCCAGCACCTCCAGGGCCCTTCTCTGCTGTTCCACGAGGCAGGGGGGGGGCCTACCTTGTCCCTGTAGCCGTCGAGGGGCACAGGGGTGCCCCACTGGAGGTCCCTGGTGATGCAGCGTGGGCGCAGGCCGTCGCGCAGCCAGGCGCGGGTGATGTGCCTGGCATTGGCCGTCCAGGTGCCCGTGGCCCACGACTGCTCCAGCCAGGCCTGCAGCCTCCCCTCCAGCTGCCATGGGGACACAGAGATGAAGGTTAGGAGTGACACAGGTTGGGGGGATTTGTGCCCCCTCCCCCCCATCCATATCCCCATGGACCACAACTGCTCCAGCCAGGCCTGCAGCTGCACTGGGGGGACACAGATGAGGGTTGGGGTCACACAGGTTAGGGTAATTTGTGTCCCCCCTCCCCTGTCCATGTCCCCTTGGGCCATGACTGCTCCAGCCAGGCCTGCAGCTGCACTGGGGACACATAGACAAGGGTTAGGGGTCACACAGGTTAGGGTAATTTGTGTCCCCCCTTCCCTGTCCATGTCCCCTTGGGCCATGACTGCTCCAGCCAGGCCTGCAGCCTCCCCTCCAGCTGCCATGGGGACACAGAGATGAAGGTTAGGAGTGACAGAAGTTGGGGGGATTTGTGCCCCATCCTCCCCCATCCATATCCCCATGGACCACAACTGCTGCAGCCAGGCCTGCAGCTGCACTGGGGGGACACAGGTGAGGGTTGGGGTCACACAGGCTGGGGTAATTTGTGCCCCTCCCTCCTCTGTCCATGTCCCCTTGGGCCATGACTGCTCCAGCCAGGCCTGCAGCTGCCCCTCCAGCTGTGCCTGGGACACAGACAGATGTGGGGCTGGGGTGATTTGTTGCCCCCTCCCTCCCCCTCCAGGCTGAAGCTCACCTTGGGCAGGTCCAGGAAGAGATGCTGGGTGGGTCTGACCACGGGGACACCCCTGCAGAGCTTGCACTGAGGGTTCTGGCAGGAGGAAAGGTAAATGTTGGGTGGAAAGGAGGAGCAGCAGAAGCTGGAGGTCCCCCCCTAGGGACAGCAGGACATGGAGGTGATCCCCCCGAGGCACCAACCCTGAGGAGAGGGATTTGGGGGTGCTGGTGGAGGAGAAGCTCAGTGAGCCCTCAGTGTGCTCTGGCAGCCCTCAGAGCAAGCAGAGCCTGGGGGGCTGCAGGAGAGCAGTGAGGGCAGCAGGGAGAGGGAAGTGATCCTGCCCCTCTGCTCCCCACTGCTGAGAGCCAGCCTGGAGCACTGCAGCCAGCTCTGGAGCCTCTGGGACAAAGGGGATGTGGAGGGGCTGGAAGGTGCCAGGGGGATGGAGCCTCTGGGACAAGAGGGATGTGGAGGGGCTGGAAGGTGCCAGGGGGATGGAGCCTCTGGGACAGGAGGGATGTGGAGGGGCTGGAAGGTGCCAGAGAGCTGAGCAGAGGCCTGGAGCTGCTCTGCTGCAGGGAGAGGCTGAGGCAGTTGGGGCTGTGCAGCCTGGAGAGGAGAAGGCTCTGAGGTGACCTCACTGTGGCCTTGCAGTGCCTGAAGGGGGCCACAGGAAAGCTGGGGAGGGACTTTAGAGGGTGCCAGGGAGCGACAGGACTGGGGGGGGTGGAGCAGAGCTGGACATGGGTAGGGTCAGCCTGGAGGTGAGGAAGAAACTCTTCAGCAGGAGGGTGCTGAGAGCCTGGCACAGGCTGCCCAGGGAGGTGGTGGCAGCCTCAGCCCTGGAGGGGTTTCAGGCCAGGCTGGGGGAGGCTGTGGGCAGCCTGCTCTGGTGTGAGGTGTCCCTGGGCATGGCAGGGGGGAGGTTGGCACTGCCTGATCCTTGTGGTCCCTCCCAGCCCTGACTGACTCTGGGGACTCCCTGAGACCTTCTCTGCCCCCTCTCTGCCTCACCTTCAGCTCCACAGCATTGATGAGTTTGCCACACTTGTCACACTGGTCCCCACGAGCCTCCTGGTAGCCACAGAAGGGGCAGGTGCCCTCCACGAAGCGGTCAGCCAGGAACTGCTGGCAGCTTTCACACCTGAGCTGCTCCACAGTGTCCTCCAGCAGGAACCCCCTGGCCAGCAGGCGCTGGAAGATGTCCTGAGCAATCCTGGATGGAAGAGAAAGAGCAAGAGAGAAACCCCCCAGAGGTTGGGATGGGTTGGAAAGGAACTCAAAAGGTGGAGTTCAACCCAGCCCCACCCTGGGCACCAACCCCACCATGGGCACCAACCCACGGGCACAGGGTTCTGGAGCCCCCCCCACGGGTGGGCACTGCCCCAGCAGCTCCCTGGGCAGCCTGGGCCAGGCCTGCAGAACCCTCCCAGGGCAGGACCCTCCAGCCTCACCCCCACCCCCAGCTTGGCATCTCCCCTGGCAGCTCCCCTGGCAGCTCCTTCAGGCTGGGGGCTGCTGGGGCAGAACTGTGCCCAGCTCCTCCCAGCTCCTCCCAGTCCCTCCCAGTCCCTCCCAGTCCCTCCCAGTCCCTCCCAGTCCCTCCCAGCTCCTCCCAGTCCCTCCCAGTCCCTCCCAGCCCCTCCCAGTCCCTCCCAGTCCCTCCCAGCTCCTCCCAGTCCCTCCCAGCTCCTCCCAGTCCCTCCCAGTCCCTCCCAGCTCCTCCCAGTCCCTCCCAGCCCCTCCCAGCTCCTCCCAGCCCCTCCCCAGCTCCTCCCCAACCCCTCACCCCCCCCCCCAGCTCCCTCCTCACTGCCCAGGGGGCTCCAGGCCCTTGCCCAGCCTCGCTGCCCAGCTCTGGGAGGTTGGCACAGAGCCCCAAGCTCATCCAGTCCAACCTAGACCAGGTCTGGAGCCAACTCTAAGCCCTGCCCTAGGCAGCCCCTAGGGCTGGTGCCACCAGCAGTGCCCAGGGCAGCCTGTGCCAAGCTCTGGGAGCCCTCCCAGGGCAGAAATATCTCCTGAGCCTCCCCCAGGGCAGCCTGGAGACATTTCCTGCTGCCCCCTGCCCACTGCCCCCTGCCCACTGCCCCCTCCTGCTGCCCACTGCCACCTCCTCACTGCCACCTCCTCACTGCCCCCTCCCTGAGCAGCACCAACCCAGCCCCACTCTGGGCACCAACCCATGGGCACAGTGCCATGGGCACAGGGCTCTGGAGCCCCCCCAGGCATGGGCACTGCCCCAGCAGCTCCCTGGGCAGCCTGGCACAGGCCTGCAGAACCCTCCCAGGGCAGGAATTGTTGCTCAGGGCCAAGCTCCACCTGCCCTGGGGCACCTTGAGGCCATCTCCTCTTGGCCCTTGGCAGCACAGCCCAACCCCCCCCTGGCTCCAGCCTCCTCTCAGGCCCTGCCACAGCCCCACAAGCTCTGCCCTCAGCCTCCTCTCCTCCAGCCTCACCCCCCCCAGCTCCCTCACCTGCTCCTCCCCAGCCTCTCCTCCAGACCCTTCCCCACCTCCACTCCCTTCTCTGCCTCTGCTGCAGCTCCTCACTGCCCTCCTGCCACTCAGCTGCCCAACCCTGCCCCCACCTCTGCCCTCCCCACTGCCCACTGCAGGGGCACAATCCCTGCCCTGCTCCTGCTGCCCACACCACTGCTGAGCCAGCCCAGGCTGCTGCTGCCCTCCTTGCCCACCTGGGCACCCCCTGGCTCAGCTCCAGCTGCTGCCACCAACCCCTCCCAGCTCCTTCTTCCCCTGGGGGCAGTTCCCATCCCCTCTGCCCCCAGCCTGGAGCCCTCCTGGGCTTGTTGTGCCCCAAGGGCAGGGCTCAGCCCTTTCCTGGCACCTCTGGCACCATGGTGGCTGCAACCCCTCTGGCTTCAGAGAGAGCAGGCCCAGGGTATGGAGCCACAGCAGCAGAAGCAGGGCCAAGGTCTCCTGCTTCACTGAGGCTCCAGCCTCAACCCCCTCAGCTCCTTCAGCTGCTCCTCAGAGGTTCTCCAGAGCCTTCTCTTTGCTCTCCCAGCCCTTGCCCAGCCTCAGTGCCCTCCTCTGGACCTGCTCCATCACACAGTGACTGCCCCCCCCAAGCCCTCCTGCTGCAGCCTGCCCCCAGCCCCCTCCTCCCCCAGCCTGGCTCTGTGCTGCCATTGCCCCGACCCAGCTGTAGGAACCTTGCCCTGAGCCCTGCTCAGCTTCAGGAGGTTGCCTTGGGGCCACCTCTGCAGCCCCCCCCAGGTCCCTCTGCCTGGCTCCCTTCCTCCTCCTCCTCCTCCTCCTCCTGCTCCCCAAACTCTTCTCTTTGCTGTCCAAACCCTTGCCCAGCTCCACTGCCCTCCTCCAGACCTGCTCCATCACCTCAGTGTCTCTCCCCTACCGCAGCCATGCCTGGAGGGGATGCAGAGCCCTGTGCCATGGTGGGGGTTGGGTTGGACTCCCCAGGCTGGCTGTGACCCCAGGGCAGGACCCAGCTGCTCAGTGCCCTCAAGCTCCTCGGTGCCCTCTCTCGGTGCCCTCAGCCTCTCGGTGCCCTCAGCCTTTCAGTGCCCTCTCTTGGTGCCCTCAAGCCCCTCGGTGCCCTCTCTCAGTGCCCTCAGCCTCTCTGTAGCCTCAGCCCCTCGGTGCCCTCAGCCTTTCAGTGCCCTCTCTTGGTGCCCTCAGCCTCTCTGTACCCTCTCTCAGTGCCCTCAGCCTCTCTGTACCCTCAGGCCCTTGGTGCCCTCTCTCGGTGCCCTCATCCCCCCGGCGCCCTCAGCCCCTCGCTGCCCTCAGCCTCTCTGTGCCCTCATCCCCTCAGCACCCTCAGCCCCTCGATGCCCTCAGCACTCTCATCCCCTCGGTGCCCTCTCTCAGTGCCCTCAGTCCCTTGGTGCCCTCAGCCCCTTGCTGCCCTCTCCCTCTCAGTGCCCTCATCCCCTCGGTGCCCTCTCTTGGTGCCCTTAGCCCCTCGGTGCCCTCTCTCGGTTCCCTTTCTCAGTGCCCTCATCCCCTAGGTGCCCTCAGCCTCTCGGTGCCCTCTCCCAGTGCCCTCAGCCCCTCAGTGCCTTCAGCCTCTCTGTACCCTCAGCCCCTTGGTGCCCTCTCTCGGTGCCCTCAGCCTCTCGGTGCCCTCAGCCTCTCAGTGCCCTCTCTCGGTGCCCTCAGCCCCTTGGTGCCCTCTCTCGGTGCCCTCAGCCTCTCGGTGCCCTCTCTCGGTGCCCTCAGCCCCTTGGTGCCCTCTCTCGGTGCCCTCAGCCTCTCGGTGCCCTCAGCCTCTCGGTGCCCTCTCTCGATGCCCTCAGCCTCTCGGTGCCCTCTCTCGATGCCCTCAGCCTCTCGGTGCCCTCTCTCGATGCCCTCAGCCTCTCGGTGCCCTCTCTCGGTGCCCTCAGCCTCTCGGTGCCCTCTCTCGGTGCCCTCAGCCTCTCGGTGCCCTCTCTCGATGCCCTCAGCCTCTCGGTGCCCTCTCTCGGTGCCCTCAGCCTCTTGGTGCCCTCTCTCGGTGCCCTCAGCCTCTCGGTGCCCTCTCTCGGCGCCCTCATCCCCTCACTGCCCTCATCCCCTCGGTGCCCTCAGCCCCTCGGTGCCCTCAGCCCCTGGGGTGCGCTCCCCGCCGCGGCCGGGCGGGGGCAGCAGCTCTCACTCGGTCTGCTGGGGCGTGGTGGTGCGGCCGAAGTAGTCGAAGTCGATGCGGAACCAGCGGTAGATGGCAGCGTGGATGGCACTGTACTTGTCGCAGATCTCCCGCGGGCTCAGCCCCTCCTCCACCGCCCTGGTCTCGGTGGCAGTGCCGTACTCGTCGGTGCCACACACGAACAGAGTGTTCCAGTTCCTCAGGCGGCAGTACCTGAGGGCAGGGGCAGCTCTGTCAGCCCTCTGCAGGGCTCTGGGGGGGGGTGGGCACTCCACTGTGCCACCCATCCCTGCCCCCAGGGCAGGGCTCACCTGGCAAAGGTGTCAGCACTGAGCACGCAGCCGATGATGTTGCCCAGGTGGGGCACGTTGTTGACATAGGGCAGGGCACTGGTGATGAGGATGTTCCTCATGCCCTCCACGGGCAGCCTGGCAGGGCACAGAGGGTCAGGGCAGGCAGGGCAGCCACAGCCTCACCCCCCGTGCCAGGGTGGCACAGCAGCAGCAGCAGCAGCATGGCAGTCCCTGCCGGGCTGCTCGGAGGTGTGGCACGACCGAGTGGTGGTGCCAGCTGGGCACTCACACGGGTTTGGGAGGGTGCCAGGGCTTGGGCAGGCCTGCAGGGCCCTGGTTCCAGGCTTCCACAGCTGCTGCGATCTCCTCCTCTGTCAGAGCTCGCTCAGAGCCTTCCTCCTCCTGCGGGGGAGACTCTGCCCTGTGAGGCTGGGAGGGCCTGGGGGGACAGAGCCCCAGGCTGGGGAGGGCAGGGGGGAAGAGCCTGGGGGGAGGGGGGGGAGCCTGGGAGCAGCTGGGCATGGGGTGCAGGTGGGGACAGGGGGAGATGGGCATGGGGAGGACCATGGAGGAGCTGGGGCAAGACAGGGAATGGCTGGAGGGAGAGGGAGACTGGGGAGGGAGGGGCTGGGGGGGGCACAGGGGGGGCACCTGGAAGGGGCCCGGGGGGGGCATAGGGAAGGGGCAGGTGGGACAGGGAGGGGACCGGGGAGGGGTTGGGTGGGCACAAGGAGGGCACCGGGGGTGGGACCGGGGAGGGGACTGGGGAAGAGGCTGGGTGGGAACAAGGAGGGCACCGGGGAGGGGCTGTGGGCAGGGTGGGGATGTGGAAGGGGGAGGCAGGGAACAGCCAGGGGCAGGGCAGGAGAGCAGGAGGGCAGTGGGGCAGGGGGGCAGGAGGGCAGAGGGGCAGCGGGGCAGGGGGGCAGGGGGGCAGCGGGGCGGGGGGGCAGGGGGGCAGGAGGGCAGGGGGGCAGGAGGGCAGCGGGGCAGGGGGGCAGCGGGGCAGGGGGGCAGCGGGGCAGGGGGGCAGCGGGGCAGGAGGGCAGCGGGGCAGGGGGGCAGCGGGGCAGGGGGGCAGGAGGGCAGCGGGGCAGGGGGGCAGCGGGGCAGGGGGGCAGGGGGGCAGCGGGGCAGGGGGGCAGGGGGGCAGCGGGGCAGGGGGGCAGGGGGGCAGCGGGGCAGGGGGGCAGCGGGGCAGCGGGGCAGCGGGGCAGGGGGGCAGCGGGGCAGGGGGGCAGCGGGGCAGGGGGGCAGCGGGGCAGGGGGGCAGCAGGCAGCAGGGCAGCGGGGCAGCACCTCAGGCTCGTTGCTGATGCTCTCCCCCGCGGGCAGGCAGGGGGGAGGTTGCTTCTGCAGGTAGGAGGTGAAGTCCTGCAGCGCTTTGGGCACCAGGACGCAGTCTGCAGCCTTCCTGCAGGCCTCCGACAGGGTCATGCTCTGGAACCAGCTCCGCAGAGCCTGCAGCTCCGCTGGGGGCGAGAGAGAGAGCAGGGAGTGGCGGCGGAGACCCGGCGGCGGCGGCACCGGCGGCAGCGCTCAGCCCCCCGCGGCACCGGCACCGGCGGCAGCGCTCAGCCCCCCGCGGCACCGGCACCGGCGGCAATGCTCAGCCCCCCCGCGGCACCGGCACCGGCACCGGCAGCAGCGCTCAGCCCCCCCGCGGCGCCTCCCTCACCTGGCAGGTTGGCCTCGTCCCGGAGCAGCAGGAACAGCGACCCCCAGACCACCACATCAGCCACCGAGCAGGTGTCCTGCGCCGAGCAGCAGCCTCAGGCCCCGCCGCGGCCCCGCAGGGGGCTCAGCCCCGCGGGGGGGTCAGGGCTCAGCCCCGCCGGGAGCAGGCTCCCAGCCCCCTCCCCGGCCCGGTCCCCACTCACCCCGGCCAGGTAGGCAGTGCCGCTCCCGCCCAGGCTCCGCTCCAGGTGCCGCAGCAGCTTCCCCAGCGCCGCCACCGCCTCCAGCCCCTTCTTGCCGCACACCAACTGCGCGTACAGGGCGGCCGAGGCCGCCGGCTGCGGCGGGCAGGGGCGGAAGGGCTCCGGTGAGGCCGGGCCCGGTACCGCCGCCGGTGCCGCCCTGCCCCGGGGCACTCACCTGCAGCTCGGTCGCCTCCCACTCCAGCCACTGGGTGCTGAGGTCGGAGAGGTCCTCCCCGCGGGCCAGGAAGAAGAACCTGGGGGGGGGGATGCGGTGGGGCGAGGTGAGGGCGGCGGGGGGCGAGCGGGGGGTATCGGGGGGGGGAACCGGGGGGCGAGCGGGGGGGAAGAGGGCGGGGCCGAGCGGGGGCGCTACTCACTGGCAGATGGCGTTGGGCGAGAAGAGGACGGTGCCGGTGTCCAGCTCCAGCGCCGGGGCGCACGGGGGGCCCAGCGGCCGCTCTGCGGGGCGGGGGACAGGCAATCAGCGGCGCCTCGGCGGCCGCACCGGGAGCCGTACGCGGGGGCCACCGGGGGCAGGGGAACGACCCCGACAGGGCCGCGGAGCCGCCGCCTGCCGCCGCCGCCTGCTCACCTGAAGGTCCTCCCCAGTCGACCTGCACCGGGGCGGAGGCGGCGCCGGCAGCCGCCAGCACCTTCAGCGCGCCGGGCCCGGCGGTGGCCAACCGGAGCCGCATCCCGGAGCGCTGCCGCCACAGGGCCGCACGTGGGGCACGGCGGAACCGGAACCGGAACCGCCGCCGAGAGACTTCCGCCCACAGTGCCCCGCGCGGCCCCGGCGCCGTCCCACAATGCCCCGCGCGGCTCCGGTCCCGGTCCCACAATGCCCCGCGCGGTCCCGGTGCCGATCCCACAATGCCCCGCGCGGCTCCGGTACCGATCCCACAATGCCCCGCGCGGCTCCGGTTCGGTCCCACAGTGCCCCGCGCGGCTCCGGTTCGGTCCCACAGTGCCCCGCGCGGCTCCGGTTCGGTCCCACAGTGCCCCGCGCGGTGCCGGTGCCGGTGCCGCAGTGCCGGAGCTCACCGAGCTGGAGGCGGTGGAACCTGGGAGCGGTAACAGAAGCGCCGTGAGGAGAGAGCAGCCTGGGCACGGGGACGGGAGCAGAGCGGAGCTGTGCCGGAGCTCCCCGAGCACGGCTGGGGGCGCCGCGGGGCCTCCTGGCCGAGCACGGAGCCTGCCCCCGCCCGGGCAGCCCTGGCGCACGGAGGGGCGGAAGAGAGAAGGCAGCTGCGGGCGGCAGCCCTGGCAGGTAGCCTGGAGCTGGGCACAGTGCTCCTGATGTGGTTGCATCAGGGCAGAGCAGGTCACAGAGCCAGGCAGGCTGGCAGAGAGCTCCAAGAGCATCCAGCCCAACCCAGCCCTGCCCAACCACCCAGAGCATGGCACTCAGTGCCCAGCCAGGCTTGGCATCAGCACCTCCAGGCACAGTGACTCGACCCCCTCCCTGGGCAGCCCATCCCAGTGCCAGTCAGTATCACCAGGGTTGGAAGAGACCTCACAGCTCAGCAAGTCCAACCCTTTAGCACAGAGCTCAAGGCCAGACCATGGCACCAAGTGCCACGTCCAGTCCTGCCTTGAACAGCTCCAGGGACGGCGACTCCACCACCTCCCTGGGCAGCCCATTCCAGTGGCCAATGACTCTCTCAGGGAAGAACTTTCTCCTCACCTCCAGCCTAAACCTCCCCTGGCACAGCCTGAGGCTGTGTCCTCTCCTTCTGGTGCTGGCCACCTGAGAGAAGAGAGCAACCTCCTCCTGGCCACAACCTCCTCCTGGCCACAACCTCCTCCTGGCCACAACCTCCCCTCAGGTAGTTGCAGACAGCAATAAGGTCTGCCCTGAGCCTCCTCTTCTCCAGGCTAACCAATCCCAGCTCCCTCAGCCTCTCCTCGTAGGGCTGTGCTCAAGGCCTCTCCCCAGCCTCGTTGCCCTTCTCTGGACACGCTCAAGCATCTCAATGTCCCTCCTAAACTGGGGGGCCCAGAACTGAACACAGCACTCAAGGTGAGGTCTAACCAGTGCAGAGTACAGGGGCAGAATGACCTCCCTGCTCCTGCTGGCCACACCATTGCTGATGCAGGCCAGGATGCCACTGGCTCTCTTGGCCACCTGGGCACACTGCTGGCTCATGTTCAGGTGGGTATCAATCAGCACCCCCAGATCCCTCTCTGTCTGGCTGCTCTCAGCCACTCTGACCCCAGCCTGTATCTCTGCATGGGGTTGCTGTGGCCAAAGTGCAGCACCCTGCACTTGGAGCTATTGAACTCCATCCCCTTGGACTCTGCCCATCTGTGCAGGGGGTCAAGGTCCTGCTGCAGAGCCCTTCTGCCCTCCAACCCAGCCACATCTGCCCCCAGCTTGGTGTCATCTGCACACTTGCTGATGACTGACTCCATGCCCTCATCCAGGTCATCTATGAAGCTGTCAAAGAGGATGGGGCCCAGCACTGATCCCTGAGGGACACCACTGGTGCCAGCTGCCAGCTGGATGTGTGTGCTAGTTAGAAGCAAGCTGGAATGTTTTGGTAACAGAACCAGATAACAGGCAGTGAAATGAAACAATTGTGTCTGCTTCTCTCACAGTCTCGCTGAGAGCTCTGGGAAGAAGAAATAAACTTTCTCCATTTTGTTTTCCACTTCTGCCTTTGCCTTCAGACCTGGTCACATCTCATTAACCCTGCTCCCACTAACCCTGCTCCCTAACCTCTTGGCTGCACCTCTCTTCTTCCTGAGAACTGGGGTAAGGTTGAGAGGGCCGGGGGGAGGTGTTGGGGTGGTTTGAGAGCCCCTCCTGGGGACTCAGGTTCCTGGGAGGGGAGTTGTGCTGCTGTACTGTTTATCCCTTGTATATTTCTGTATATAACTGTCTATAACTGTATAGATTGTAAACAGCTGCTTGTAAATGCTGCTAGCTGTAAATAAATTGCTTCATCTATATTCCCAGGGTCTGTCTGAGTTAGCTGGGGCAGATACAAAGTGTGGGGGGGGCAGGTAAGAGCCCAAACCATCACATTTTTAATTGGCTTTCCCAACGTGGGGCTAGAGAGATTGGAGTGATTGGAAATTAGCTCTGGGGATTAAGATGAAGCTAATCAAGCAGCTGTTGTACTTGGTGGGGGGTTTTGTGTGGCCTGTTTCTGTGGATCAAAGATCAAATTGGTTATTTCTTGCTTCATGTAGTTTTTAAGAAGGCTAAAGTTAAGCTTTCAAGCATGTTCTGGAGCTGGGGTGATTTGATTCTTGGTGATGCTGGTTTTAGTGTCACTGAGAATGTTACTAGTGATATTATGGGAGTACTCATCAATAATGTGACAATCAATCAAAATGCTGCTTTATCTACTGCTCTCATGAGGGTCATCCAGCCCCAAACTGAAATGCCAAATCCCTGCAAGGATTTTTACAGAAAAGAGACTGTGGTGGGGTTGGTGTGCACTAATCTGGCTCTTATGATGTTAACTTTCATATTAATTTTGGCATTATGGGTGAAAAATTCAAACCCAGCTTCTGTAAGAGCTAGGGAAAATTCTGTGTCTCAGAAGCAGTCTCTTTCACAGCAAAACAAGGGAACACATTTGTCTGCTTCCCCCCTGCCAGCCTCTCCACCCTCCTCTGTAGGTTCTGGGAACACAGCCAATGTTCCTGCCACTAACTTAAACAATGATAGGGATAGCAAAAACAACAGGCAGAGTTCAGCAGGAGCCCCGGGAGCACAGGCAGGTACCCAAAACCAGAATGTTCCTAGCAACAATGACAACAATCCACAGAGTTTGGCAGGCATCCCAGGAGGACAGGCAAACAATCCCACTAATGCTGGTAACGCCAGCCCAGTCAGTCCAAATCCTACTGACACCAGCTCAGCCAGTTCGAATCCCCAGCCAGCAGACCAGAACCAAAATCCTCCTGCTAAAAGCAAGGCAGATCTGAACTCACAAGCTCCAGGTCAGACCCCTAAGGATTCAAACCCTCCAGGTCAGACCCCTAAGGATTCAAACCCTCCAGGTCAGACCCCCAATGATTCAAAACCTCCAGGTCAGACCCCTAATAATTCAAACCCTCCAAGTCAGACCCCCAATGATTCAAACCCTCCAGGTCAGACCCCCAATGATTCAAACCCTCCAAGTCAGACCCCTAAGGATTCAAACCCTCCAGGTCAGACCCCTAAGGATTCAAACCCTCCAGGTCAGACCCCCAATGATTCAAACCCTCCAAGTCAGACCCCTAAGGATTCAAACCCTCCAGGTCAGACCCCTAAGGATTCAAACCCTCCAAGTCAGACCCCTAAGGATTCAAACCCTCCAAGTCAGACCCCCAATGATTCAAACCCTCCAGGTCAGACCCCCAATGATTCAAACCCTCCAAGTCAGACCCCTAAGGATTCAAACCCTCCAGGTCAGACCCCTAAGGATTCAAACCCTCCAGGTCAGACCCCCAATGATTCAAACCCTCCAGGTCAGACCCCTAAGGATTCAAACCCTCCAGGTCAGACCCCTAAGGATTCAAACCCTCCAAGTCAGACCCCTAAGGATTCAAACCCTCCAGGTCAGACCCCCAATGATTCAAACCCTCCAGGTCAGACCCCTAAGGATTCAAACCCTCCAGGTCAGACCCCTAAGGATTCAAACCCTCCAAGTCAGACCCCCAATGATTCAAACCCTCCAGGTCAGACCCCTAATGATTCAAACCCTCCAGGTCAGACCCCCAATGATTCAAACCCTCCAGCAGACACGTCCAAGTCTGTTGCTGCTCAGGCCCTTCTGGCACCTGCTAAGGCAAAAGCTAAGACAAAGTGTGGTTCACAGGAGGATGTAAGAGAGAGGACCTCTGGTGATCAGCAAGAGGAGGAAGAGGAGGGAGTGAGCCTGTGAGACCCTGCAAATGTGCTGAGACATCAATACTCAAATGAGAAGAGTGCTGTGAGGTTGGCTGCCAAGAGAGAGGATGGTTCCAATGAGTTCAGGAGTGCTATGAGGAAGGTTCTGTTAGGCCAGGGACAACCAGATCAACAGGAGGAAGAGGAGGAGGATGACACCCAGGACTCCAATGATCCTCTCAGAGAGGTCAGGGAAGTTAGAAAGGAATACTCAAGGGAATCAGGTGAGCCAATCCCAAGCTGGCTAGTGAGATGCCGTGGCATTGGTGCTAATGCCCTGCAGGTAGGAGACAAGTCTGCCAAGCAGCTGGGACCACTCACCAAGGAGAGTGGAGTGGACAAACACCTGGCAAGTCCTCTTGGTGAGGTTATTTTGTGGACACACCTCCTGCTGGCTGTGGCTGTGAGATATCCTTCCCGAGATGATTTGGGCCCCAAACAGAGCAGAGCCAGAGGAGGCCTCAGGGAGCCTCAACTCCTCTGCCACTTTTTGCCTCCCCTTCCCTGCCTGAGGCACCCTGAGGCAGGCAGGACCCAGTGCCAGGGCCCAGGGAACCTCCTGCACACCTCTGCTGGCTTCTCCCATGCCAGGCAGAGCACAGCCAGAAGGGATTGGACTTGGGCACCACCCTCATGGCTGTGCCCTCTGCTCCTCACCCCCAGCTCTGCCAACGGGGCCCAGGCCTGTTCATTCTCTTTAGTGATGCTCTGGAGCAGGAGATTGAGTCCAGCAGCAGTGAGTGTGCAGCTGGCACCAAGCTGGCAGCAGCTGTGGAGCTGTTGGAGGGGAGCAGAGCCCTGCAGGGGCACCATGCCAGGCTGCATGGGTGGGCAGAGGCCAAGGGGATGAGACTGAACAAGGCCAAGGGCAGGTTCTGCACTTTGGCCACAACAACCCCAAGCAGCTGCAGGCTGGGGCCAGAGTGGCTGAGAGCAGGCAGGCAGAGAGGGCCCTGGGGGTGCTGGCAGAGAGGAGCTGCAGAGCAGGCAGCAGTGCCCAGGTGGGCAGCAGAGCCAATGGCATCCTGGGCTGGCTCAGGAGCAGTGTGGGCAGCAGCACAAGGGAGGTTCTTGTGCCCCTGTGCCCAGCACTGCTCAGGCCACCCCTGCAGTGCTGTGCCCAGCTCTGGGCTCCTCCATTGCAGAGAGATGCTGAGGTGCTGGAAGGTGCCCAGAGCAGGGCAGCAAGGCTGGGGAGGGGCCTGGAGCACAGCCCTGTGAGGAGAGGCTGAGGGAGCTGGGGGGGTGCAGCCTGCAGCAGAGGAGGCTCAGGGCAGAGCTGATTGCTGCCTGCAGCTGCCTGCAGGGAGGCTGTGCCCAGGTGGGGTTGGGCTCTGCTGCCAGGCAGCCAGGGGCAGGAGAAGGGGACACAGCCTGAAGCTGTGCCAGGGCAGGCTCAGGCTGGAGGGTAGGAGGAAGCTGTGCCCAGAGAGAGTGATTGGCACTGGGGTGGGCTTCCCAGGGAGGGGGTGCAGTGCCCATGGCTGGAGGTGTTGATGCCAAGCCTGGCTGGGCACTGAGTGCCATGCTCTGGGTGATTGGGCAGGGCTGGGGCTGGGCTGAGCCTGGAGCTCACTTCCAGCCTGCCTGGTTCTGTGATTCTGTGACTCTAACCCAGGCTGCTCCCAGATCCAGCCTGCCCCTGGCACCTGCCCTGTGCCAGCTGCTCCCAACCCTTCTCCCAGCTGCCTGCTGCTGGGGGCCTGGGCACTGCCAGGGGCAGTGCCATGTGGAGCTGTGGCTTGAGGCAGGCTGAGGAGCAGTTTGGGAGCTCTCTGGGGGGTGAAGGTGGGAGGGAGAGGCTGGAAAAGCTCTGGGGCACAGGGAAGGAGCTGCCCGAGGTCAGGTTGGCTACCCTCGGGTGGGGTTTGGCACCAGCTGAGCCCATGAAGGTGGCCAGAGCCTGGCACAGGTTGCCCAGGGGGGTGCCCCCAGAGGTGCTGTGGGGGTGGCACCGAAGGGAGGAGTGGTTGGCACCGCTCAGGCCAGGCTGGAGAGCTGGGGGAGGGGAGCCCCAGGGAGCTCAGCCAGGGCAAGGGCAGGGTCCTGCGGCTGGGGAGGGAGGAAGAAGCTCCTGCAGCAGAGCAGGGAGGGGGCACCTGGTGGGCAGCAGGACCTGGCACTGCAGGGGCACAGAAGCTGCCCAGGAGCCAGCAAGGAGCTGAGCCTGAGGGAGGCTGCAGGAGCCGAGGAGCAGCCCCCCCGGGAAGAGAGGCCCTGGGGGAGGAGGGGGTGGGGGGGGTGGGCAGGGGGAGGGGGCAGGGGGAGGTGGCACCCCCCAGTGTGTGCTGGCAGCCAGGGGGAGCTGGGCAGGGGGAGAGGAGCCTGAGGAGGTTCAATGTGGGGCAGGGGTGGAGGAAAAGAGCCCCTGGGGAGGGGGGAGGAAGCCTCCAGAGGGGCAGAGGAAGCTCTAAGGGGACACAAAGCTCTGGGGGGCACAAAGCTTTGGGGGGCACAAAGCTTTGGGGGGCACAAAGGTCTAAGGGGGCACAAAGCTTTGAGGGGCACAAAGCTGTGAGGGGCACAAAGGTCTGAGGGGCACAAAGCTTTGGGGGGCACAAAGGTCTAAGGGGACACAAAGCTCTGGGGGGCACAAAGCTTTGGGGGGTACAAAGGTCTGAGAGGCACAAAGCTCCAAGGGGCGCAAAGCTTTGGGGGGCACAAAGCTCTGGGGGGCACAAAGGTTTGGGGGGTACAAAGGTCTGAGAGGCACAAAGCTTTGAGGGGCACAAAGCTGTCAGGGGCACAAAGCTCTAAGGGGGCACAAAGCTTTGGGGGGCACAAAGGTCTAAGGGGACACAAAGCTCTGGGGGGCACAAAGCTTTGGGGGGTACAAAGGTCTGAGAGGCACAAAGGTCTGAGGGGCGCAAAGCTTTGGGGGGCACAAAGCTCTAAGGGGGCACAAAGCTCTGGGGGGCACAAAGGTCTGAGGGGCACAAAGCTTTGAGGGGCACAAAGCTGTGAGGGGCACAAAGCTCTGAGGGAGCACACAGCTTTGGGGGGGCACAAAGGTCTGAGGGGCACAAAGCTCCAAGGGGCACAAAGCTCTGGGGGGGGCACAAAGCTTGGGGGGGCACAAAGCTCCAAGGGGCACACAGCTCTGGGGGGCACACAGCAGAGTGTGGGCAGAGGGCGAGGGAGCTGCTGCTGCCCTCTGCTCTGCCAACCCTCAGGGGCAGAGGGCACACAACGGCCCCAGGAGGTGCCCAGCAGCATCTCCTCTCCTGCCCAAGCCTCAGCCTGTGCCAGGCTCCCCCCAGCCTCCCTCCTGTGCCAGCTCAGATCCTGCCCTGCCCCCAGCCCGCGGCACCAGCCCCAGAGGCACAGAGGGGCAGGGGGCACAGAGGGCACCTCCCGGGGGGCTCCCTTTGGCTTCTCCTCCTGCCCACAGCCCTGCAGGGCAGCTCCGGGGCTGAGCTCCGCGCAGGGCACTGCTGTGGCACAGCAGTTGGCAGCCGCAGGGCAGCGAGGCTGGGCAGAGGCAGCAGCAGGAGCCCAGGGGCAGCCACAGCAGCAGAGCAGAGCAGAGCCAGGGGCCAGGGAGGCTCAGCCACAGCCCTGCGGGCACAGAGCCTGCCCCGGGCTGAGCTCCTGCCCTCTGCCCTGCCCTGGAGCCTCAGCTGGCGCTGGCACCAGCTCTGCGCTGCCCAGGGGCAGAGGGGCAGGGAAGGGCTGGGCAGAGGCCAGAGGAGGCTGGGCAGAGGCTGAGGGCCTGGAGCAGCTCTGGGAGGAGCAGAGGCTGAGCCCTGGGGCTGAGAGCCTGCAGCAGAGCAGCCCCAGAGGGCATCTGGGCAGTGCCCAGCAGGAGCTGAAGGAGCTGTGGGGGGCAGGAGGCTGGGGCCAGGCTGTGCTGAGTGGTGCCCAGGGGCAAGGGGCACAGAGTGCAGGGCAGCAGGAGGAGAAAGTTGTTTGGGGTGAGGGTGCCAAGGCCTGGAGCAGGCTGCCCAGAGAGGCTGTGGAGCCTCCTTGTGTGCAGAGCTGCCAACCCCCCTGGGCACTGTGCCCCTGGGCAAGCTGCTGTGGGTGCCCTGCTGGGGCAGGGTGGGGCTGGCACTGGGGGAGTGCCACAGGTCCCTTCCCACCATGCTGTGATGCTGCCAACATCAGCTGAGAGGCCTCAGAGCAGTGAGAAATGTTCCCTGCAGGCTGCACTGGGAGAGCCCTCAGGGATCCACCTGGCACAGAGCACATGGCAGAGAGAACCTGGCACAGAGCATGGATGTGGCACAGAGGATGTGGCACAGGGGATGAGGCACAGAGCATGGATGAGGCACAGAGGATGTGGCACAGAGCATGGAAGCTTCCTGCTGCCTCCCGACACCTCCCCGCGGAACCTTCCTGCCCCGGAACCGTTCTGCCGCTGCTTAGCTCCACCCGGAAGTCTTTACCCGTGCACGTTTCCGATGCCGCCCAACGCGCACACACCGCGGCCGGAACCTTTTTGTCCTAGAACCTTTCGCTGCCGGAACCTTTCCGCTGCCGCACAACCACTCCACCCGGAGTCTTTAAGCTCCTTGGTCCTTTCTGCTGCGGCACATTTCATGCCCGGAACTTTTCTACTGCCGCACAACTCCCCCCGGACCTTTTCTGCCGCGGAACCATTCTCCTGCCTTTCGACACAGCCCACCCGGACTCTTTCTGCTGCGGAACCATTGTGCTGCCGCCCGACTCAGCCCACCCGGAACCTTTCTGCCCCGGAACCATTTTTCTGCCTCCCCGACTCGGCCCACACGGGCCCTTTTTTCCGCGGAACCCTTCCGCTGCCCCCCGACACAGCCCACCCGGAACCTTTCTGCCCCGGAACCATTGTGCTGCTGCCCGACACAGCCTACCCGGAACCTTTCTGCCCCGGAACCATTGTGCTTCCGCCCGACTCGGCCCACCCGGAACCTTTCTGCCCCGGAACCGTTGTGCTGCCGCCCGACTCACTCCACCCGGACCCTTCCTGCCGCGGAACCGTTGTGCTGCCGCCCGACTCACTCCACCCGGACCCTTCCTGCCGCGGAACCATTGTGCTTCCGCCCGACTCGGCCCACCCGGAACCTTTCTTCCCCGGAACCATTGTGCTGCCACCTGTCTCACTCCACCCGGAACCTTTTCGCCGCTGAACAGTTCCGCTGCAGCCCTACTCATCCCCCCCGGAACCTTTCTTCCCCGGAACCATTGTGCTGCCGCCGTACTCAGCCCCCCCGGAGCGTTCCTGCGGGGCCGTTCCGGTCGGGGCGATGGCGGCGGCAGGCCCCGGGGCCGCTCCTGGCGCTGCTCCCTACGGCAACTTCCCGAACTATTCTCGCTTCCACCCGCCCGAGGAGCGGCTGCGGCTGCTCCCCGCCGGCCTCCTGCGCAGCCTCTTCCCCACCGAGCCGCGCCCGCTGCTGGCGCTCGATGTGGGCTGCAACTCGGGGGTCAGCGGAGCCGCGGCCGGGCCGGGGCTCGGGGTGGGGGACGGAAGGGTTCGGGGGGTCCCGGGGGGGGGGTTGGGACCTCCTTAGCGCCTCGCGGTGCCCTGCTTGGATTCGGAGCTGCCCCCCCGGGGCCGGTTCGGGAGCGGTTTGGGGTCCGCAGCTGCCGGGGGCAGGAGCTGGGCCTGGGCTGGGGGCGGCAAAGAGGCCTCCGGAGAGCGGCGCAGCCCCGGAGCGGGCCCCGGAGCGTGGCCTCGGCTGCCCTGGGCACAGCTCCGGCCTGGGGACTGCACCACCGCCCCCGCGGGCAGCCTGAGCCCCGCCGAGACCCCTCCGTGACCCCTCCGTGACCCTCTCCGTGATCCCTCCGAGACCCCTCCATGACCCCCTCCGTGACCCCCTCCGTGACCCCTCCGTGACCCCTCCGAGACCCCCTCCAGGTCCCCTTCCATGACTCTCTCCACCACCCTCCCTCATCCCTCCACATCCTTTCTGTGGCTCCTCCATGATCCTGTCCTTGACCCCTTCTTGACCCTCTCCCTCTTCCCCTCCACACCCCCTCCATGCCCCCTCCACAACCCCTTCCTTGACCCCCTCCATGACCTCTCTGTGACCCTCTCCTTGACCTCTTCCACAATCCCCTTCACAACCCTCCTTGACCCCCTGCTTGAACCTCTCCATGACCTTTTCTTGACCCTCTCCACATCCCCTCCATGACTCTGCCCTGGACCCCCCTCCTTGACCCCCCAATGACCTCTCCATGATCCCCTTCTTGACTCCTTCCACACCCCCTCCATGCCCCCTCCACATCTCCTTCCTTGACCCCCTCCATGACCCCTCTGTGACCCCCTCCATGACCCCTCCCACAGCTCCCTTCACGACCTTCCTTGGTCCCCTCCTTGATGCCTTCCTTGACCCTATCCATGACTCCTCTTGACCCTCTCCACATCCCCTCCATGACTCTGCCCTGGACCCCCCTCCTTGACCCCCTCCACACTCCCTCCTTGACCCCCTCCACACTCCCTCCTTGGTCCCCTCCACACTCCCTCCTTGACCCCCTCCACACTCCCTCCTTGGTCCCCTCCACACTCCCTCCTTGGTCCCCTCCACACTCCCTCCTTGGTCCCCTCCACACTCCCTCCTTGACCCCCTCCACACTCCCTCCTTGGTCCCCTCCACACTCCCTCCTTGGTCCCCTCCACACCCCCTCCTTGACCCCCTCCACACCCTCTCCTTGACCCCTCTACAACCCCCTCCTCGGCCCCTTCCCCTGCCCCCCTCAGGCCCCTCCCTGACCCCCTTCTCCCCTTCCCTCCCCGCAGGAGCTGAGTGTGGCTCTCTACAGGCACCTCCTCGGCCTCCCGGAGGGCTCAGCCGACCTGTCCCAGCCTGCAGACGACCTCAAGCTCCTCTGCTGTGACATCGACCCCACGCTGGTGGCCAGGGCCCAGCAGGGCAGCCCCTTCCCCACCCACATCTCCTTTGCCACCCTGGACATCATGGACCCCCCTGCCAGGGCCGCCCTGCTGGGCTCCTACCTGCGCCGCTTCGGCCGCTCTGCCTTCGACCTCTGCTTCTGCATGTCCCTCACCATGTGGATCCACCTGCACCACGGCGATGGAGGCCTGCAGCAGCTGCTGGCCCTGCTCAGCTCCCTCTGCTCCTACCTGCTGCTGGAGCCTCAGCCCTGGCGCTGCTACCGGGCAGCAGCTCGGCGCCAGCGCAGGCTGGGCCGGGGGGGCCTGGAGCACTTCTGCTCCCTGGGCATCCGCGGGGACATGGCCCAGGAGCTCAGCCTCATCCTCACCAGGGACTGCTCCATGCAGCTCGTGGCCTCCTTCGGCCCCACCAGCTGGGGCAGGAGCCTGCTGCTCTTCAGGGCGGGCAGGCGGCAGGGCGGGGAGGGGCACGGCCAGTCCTAGGGGGCTGGGACACAGCAGGGGTGGCAGAGAGAGCCCCCAGCTGCCCCCGGGCCAGAACAGACCCCCCCGGGCCAGAACAGACCCCCCCAGCACAGCCCACCCCCCCCCAGCACAGCCCAGACCCCAGCCCAACTCAGACCCCCCAACACAGCCCCCCCCAGCACAGCCCAGACCTCAGACCAGCCCAGCCCCCAGCCCAACTCAGACCCCCCCAGCCCAGACACCCTCAGCCCAGCCCAGACCCCAGCCCAGCTCAGACCTCCCCAGCCCAGCCCCCAGCCCAACTCAGACCCCCCAACACAGCCCCCCCCAGCACAGCCCAGACCTCAGACCAGCCCAGACCCCAGCCCAACTCAGACTCCCCCAGCCCAGCTCAGACCCCCCCAGCCCAGATCAGACCCCAGCCCAACACAGCCCCCCCCAGCACAGCCCAGACCTCAGACCTCAGACCAGCCCAGACCCCAGCCCAACCCAGACACCCCCAACCCAGACCCCCTCAACCCAGCCCAGACCCCAGCCCAGCTCAGATCCCCCCAGCCCAGACCCCCCCACCCATGCTCTTCCCCAGCCCAACTCAGACCCCAGCCCATCCTCTCCCCCTGCTCAACCCAGACCCCAGCCCAACCCAGACCCCCCCAAGCCCATCCTCTGCCCCATCCCCATCCTCTCCCCAGCCCTGTGCAGTCACCCAGCCCTTGGCACTGAGTGTCCCACCCAGGCCTGGCTTCAACACGAGCAGAAGGCACCAAAGCAGCTCCACAACCTCCTTGGACGAGAGCCTCAAGGTCTCTGCCTCTGCAGCTGCAGGGCAGGGAGAAGAAGCAGAAGTGGACCCAGGTAGGGGGGGGAGGCTGCTGGCTGGGGAGCAGCAGGGATGGGGGCTGAGTTGTTGGGGCTGAGCTGTTGGGGCTGAGCTGTTGGGGCTGAGCTGCTGGGGGCTGAGCTGTTGGGGCTGAGCTGTTGGGGCTGAGCTGCTGGGGCTGAGCTGTTGAGGCTGAGCTGCTGGGGGCTGAGCTGCTGGGGCTGAGCTGTTGGGGGCTGAGCTGCTGGGGCTGAGCTGCTGGGGGCTGAGCTGCTGGGGCTGAGCTGTTGGGGGCTGAGCTGCTGGGGCTGAGCTGCTGGGGGCTGAGCTGCTGGGGGCTGAGCTGTTGGGGCTGAGCTGCTGGGGCTGAGCTGTTGAGGCTGAGCTGCTGGGGGCTGAGCTGCTGGGGCTGAGCTGCTGGGGCTGAGCTGCTGGGGCTGAGCTGTTGGGGCTGAGCTGTTGGGGCTGAGCTGTTGGGGCTGAGCTGTTGAGGCTGAGCTGCTGGGGGCTGAGCTGCTGGGGCTGAGCTGCTGGGGGCTGAGCTGTTGGAGCTGAGCTGCTGGGGCTGAGCTGTTGGAGCTGAGCTGTTGGGGGCTGAGTTGTTGGGGCTGAGCTGCTGGGGCTGAGCTGTTGGGGCTGAGCTGCTGGGGCTGAGCTGTTGGAGCTGAGCTGTTGGGGGCTGAGTTGTTGGGGCTGAGCTGCTGGGGGCTGAGCTGTTGGAGCTGAGCTGCTGGGGGCTGAGCTGTTGGGGCTGAGCTGTTGGGGCTGAGCTGCTGGGGGCTGAGCTGCTGGGGCTGAGCTGTTGGGGCTGAGCTGTTGGGGCTGAGCTGCTGGGGGCTGAGCTGCTGGGGCTGAGCTGCTGGGGCTGAGCTGCTGGGGCTGAGCTGTTGGGGCTGAGCTGCTGGGGGCTGAGCTGCTGGGGCTGAGCTGTTGGGGCTGAGCTGCTGGGGGCTGAGCTGCTGGGGCTGAGCTGCTGGGGCTGAGCTGTTGGGGCTGAGCTGTTGGGGCTGAGCTGCTGGGGCTGAGCTGCTGGGGCTGAGCTGTTGGGGCTGAGCTGCTGGGGCTGAGCTGCTGGGGCTGAGCTGTTGGGGCTGAGCTGCTGGGGCTGAGCTGCTGGGGCTGAGCTGCTGGGGCTGAGCTGTTGGGGCTGAGCTGCTGGGGCTGAGCTGTTGGAGCTGAGCTGTTGGGGCTGAGCTGTTGGAGCTGAGCTGTTGGAGCTGAGCTGCTGGGGGCTGAGCTGCTGGGGCTGAGCTGCTGGGGCTGAGCTGCTGGGGGCTGAGCTGTTGGGGCTGAGCTGTTGGGGCTGAGCTGCTGGGGGCTGAGCTGCCAAAGTCTTCCTCCTTTCAGAAGTTCTTTCATTTTGTGTCCCCTTGCAGGACTTTGCCCTTGAAAGGATGAAGAAGTTGGCACCCAGGAGGGGTCTCTCAGCCAAGGCTTTGGGTGGGGGTTGCCAAAGCCAGGCCCTGAGGAGGGGAAGGGCCCAGGCTTGGTTGAGGGTTTGGAGAGCTGTGGTGGAGGCTCCTTGCCTGAGTGTGGTCAAGAATCCTGGGGCCAAGCAGGTGGGCAGAGAGCTCCAAGCTGCCCCAGCCCTGCCCAATCACCCAGAGCATGGCACTCAGTGCCCCCCAGCCAGGCTTGGCACCAACACCCCCAGAGGTGGGCACGGCTCCCCGTCCCTGGGCAGCCCATCCCAGTGCCAATCACTCTCTCTGGGCACAGCTTCCTCCTACCCTCCAGCCTAGACCTGCCCTGGCACAGCTTGAGGCTGTGTCCCCTTCTCCTGCCCCTGGCTGCCTGGCAGCAGAGCCCAACCCCACCTGGGCACAGCCTCCCTGCAGGCAGCTGCAGGCAGCAATCAGCTCTGCCCTGAGCCTCCTCTGCTGCAGGCTGCACCCCCCCAGCTCCCTCAGCCTCTCCTCACAGGGCTGTGCTCCAGGCCCCTCCCCAGCCTTGCTGCCCTGCTCTGGGCACCTTCCAGCACCTCAACAGCTCTCTGCAATGGAGGAGCCCAGAGCTGGGCACAGCACTGCAGGGGTGGCCTGAGCAGTGCTGAGCACAGGGGCACAAGAACCTCCCTTGTGCTGCTGCCCACACTGCTCCTGAGCCAGCCCAGGATGCCATTGGCTCTGCTGCCCACCTGGGCACTGCTGCCTGCTCTGCAGCTCCTCTCTGCCAGCACCCCCAGGGCCCTTTGCTCTGCTCAGCCCCCACCTGCAGCACTGCCTCCAGCTCTGGGCCCCCCCAGCAGCACAAGGACTTGGAGCTGGTGCTGCAGAGGCTCCAGAGGAGGCCAGCAGGAGCAGCAGAGGCTGCAGAAGCTCCCCTGTGGGGCCAGGCTGGCAGAGTTGGGGCTGCTGAGGCTGCAGAGCAGAAGGCTGCAGGCAGAGCTTGGAGCAGGCTGGCAGGAGCTGAAGGGCTGCAGGAGAGCTGGGGAGGGAGTGGGGAGAAGGGCTGGGGGGGGCAGGAGAGGGCCAATGGCTTGGAGCTGGGAGAGGGGAGAGGGAGAGAGGAGAGGAGGCAGAAGTTGTTGGGAGTGAGGCTGGGCAGAGGCTGGCACAGGCTGCCCAGGGAGGCTGTGGCTGCCCCTCCCTGGCACCATCCCAGGCCAGGCTGTTTGGGGAGCTCTGAGCAACCTTCTCTGCTTGGGGCTTGCTCCTGCTGGCTCCAGGGGGACCTTTTGCTGCCCCTCCCAAGCCCTCTGTGCTGCTTGGGCTCTGCTCAGGCCATGCCTGGGGCAGCTTCCAGCTGCTGCTGTGCTGGAGGCTGGGGGGGGGAAGGTTTGGGGGGGTTGGGGCTGGGGGGGTCAGAACTTTTGGGTGCATTTGGGGCTGAGGGCAAGAGAAAGGAGGGAAGTGCTGGGAGCTGCTGCTGGCTCTGCTGCTGCTGCTTGTGCCCAGGGCCAGGTGGGGGCAGGGCTGAGGCTCCAGAGGAGCTCTGGCAGGGGTTGAGGTCCTGCAGCTGTCGCCGTGGGGCTGAGGCTGTGCTTTGGCTGTGAACCCAAGCAAGAAAGAGATCAGAATTGGAGCTTTGGTGTCACTCGAGGTTGATTTCTGTCCTGCTCTGGGAGCTCTTCACTGCCTCCATCCCCAGCCAGGCCTTTGGCTCGGAGGGAGGCCTGGAGCCAGCAGCCCCTGGGCTCCCAGGGACCCACAGCTGATGCCCCTCAGGGCTTTGTGCCCTCTGCTCCTGCCTGCCAAGGGAGAGGGCAGCTCAGGTGCTGGCTGCTGTCCTGGCAGCTCGGAGGCCTTCTCCTGCAGGAGGAGCTCTGCTCCTGCAGTTCTGCCCAGGGCTGGAGAGGAACCTGAGCAGGCTCTGACCTGGTGTCCTGCCTGGGGCTGCTTCTGCCTCCTGCTGCCCCCAGAGGGGAGAGGCAAAGGCAGCCCTGGGGCTGCTCCAGGGAGGCTTCGAGATCCTTCAGCCCAACCTCTGCCCTGCTCAGCCCCCACCTGCAGCACTGCCTCAGCTCTGGGCCCCCCAAGGCAACCTCCTGAAGCTGAGCAGGGCCCAGGGCAAGGCTCCTGCAATGGCAGCACAGAGCCAGGCTGGGGGAGGAGGGGGCTGGGGGCAGGCTGCAGCAGGAGGGCTTGGGTGGGGCAGTGGGGGGCAAAGTGCCCAGGAGCCAGCACTGGTCGCTGGCAGCCCAAAGCCCTCCCTGTGCTGGGCTGCAGCAGGAGCAGGGAGAGCAGCAGCACAGGGAGGGGATTCTGCCCCCAGCTCTGCCCTGCTCAGCCCCCACCTGCAGCACTGCCTCCAGCTCTGGGCCCCCCCAGCAGCACAAGGACCTGGAGCTGGTGCTGCAGAGGCTCCAGAGGAGGCCAGCAGGAGCAGCAGAGGCTGCAGAAGCTCCCCTGTGGGGCCAGGCTGGCAGAGTTGGGGCTGCTGAGGCTGCAGAGCAGAAGGCTGCAGGCAGAGCTTGGAGCAGGCTGGCAGGAGCTGAAGGGCTGCAGGAGAGCTGGGGAGGGAGTGGGGAGAAGGGCTGGGGGGGGCAGGAGAGGGCCAATGGCTTGGAGCTGGGAGAGGGGAGAGGGAGAGAGGAGAGGAGGCAGAAGTTGTTGGGAGTGAGGCTGGGCAGAGGCTGGCACAGGCTGCCCAGGGAGGCTGTGGCTGCCCCTCCCTGGCACCATCCCAGCCCAGGCTGGGTGATGCCCTGAGCAGCCTGTGCTGGTGGAGCTGTTGCTGGGCATGGCAGGGGCTGGAGCTGGCTCAGCTCTGAGCTCCCTTCCAGCCCAAAGCCATTCTGTGAGCTCAGGTGGAAGAGCCAAGCCTGGAAGTGCCCTCCCTGGCCACAGGCTCCTGGGGCAGGCTGCCAGGCTGTGAGTGGGGTGGCAGGGCCTGAGGGGGTGGCACAGGAGGGCTGTGAGGCTCCTTCCTCACCCAGCTGCAGCCCTCAGCCTTCTGCTCCACAGGGAAGGTTTAGGGAGCTGGGAGCTGCTCTGCCCCTCAGCTGCTGCCAGAGCTGCCTGCCCCTGGGGGCACTGCCTGCAGGAGGACTTCTTGGGCTGGGCTGATGGCACTGCCCCTGTGGGGCTGGCAGGAGAGACAATGTGCCACATCCGTGCTCTGTGCCACATCCTCTGTGCCACATCCGTGCTCTGTGCCACATCCTCTGTGCCTCATCCATGCTCTGTGCCACATCCATGCTCTGTGCCATGTCCTCTGTGCCACATCCATGCTCTGTGCCATGTCCTCTGTGCCACATCCATCCTCTGTGCCACATCCTCTGTGCCACATCCATGCTCTGTGCCTCATCCATCCTCTGCCTCTGTGCCACATCCTCTGTGCCATGTCCTCTGTGCCACATCCATGCTCTGTGCCATGTCCTCTGTGCCACATCCATCCTCTGTGCCACATCCATCCTCTGTGCCACATCCTCTGTGCCACATCCTCTGTGCCACATCCATGCTCTGTGCCTCATCCATCCTCTGCCTCTGTGCCACATCCTCTGTGCCACATCCTCTGTGCCATGTCCTCTGTGCCACATCCATCCTCTGTGCCACATCCATGCTCTGTGCCATGTCCTCTGTGCCACATCCATGCTCTGTGCCACATCCTCTGTGCCACATCCATGCTCTGTGCCATGTCCTCTGTGCCATGTCCTCGGTGCCACATCCTCGCTCTGTGCCACATCCTCTGTGCCTCATCCATCCTCTGCCTCTGTGCCACATCCATGCTCTGTGCCAGGTTCTCTCTGCCATGTGCTCTGTGCCAGGTGGATCCCTGAGGGCTCTCCCAGTGCAGCCTGCAGGGAACATTTCTCACTGCTCTGAGGCCTCTCAGCTGATGTTGGCAGCATCACAGCATGGTGGGAAGGGACCTGTGGCACTCCCCCAGTGCCAGCCCCACCCTGCCCCAGCAGGGCACCCACAGCAGCCTGCCCAGGGGCACAGTGCCCAGGGGGGTTGGCAGCTCTGCACACAAGGAGGCTCCACAGCCTCTCTGGGCAGCCTGCTCCAGGCCTTGGCACCCTCACCCCAAACAACTTTCTCCTCCTGCTGCCCTCCACTCTGTGCCCCTTGCCCCTGGGCACCACTCAGCACAGCCTGGCCCCAGCCTCCTGCCCCCCACAGCTCCTTCAGCTCCTGCTGGGCACTGCCCAGATGCCCTCTGGGGCTGCTCTGCTGCAGGCTCTCAGCCCCAGGGCTCAGCCTCTGCTCCTCCCAGAGCTGCTCCAGGCCCTCAGCCTCTGCCCAGCCCTTCCCTGCCCCTCTGCCCCTGGGCAGCGCAGAGCTGGTGCCAGCGCCAGCTGAGGCTCCAGGGCAGGGCAGAGGGCAGGAGCTCAGCCCGGGGCAGGCTCTGTGCCCGCAGGGCTGTGGCTGAGCCTCCCTGGCCCCTGGCTCTGCTCTGCTCTGCTGCTGTGGCTGCCCCTGGGCTCCTGCTGCTGCCTCTGCCCAGCCTCGCTGCCCTGCGGCTGCCAACTGCTGTGCCACAGCAGTGCCCTGCGCGGAGCTCAGCCCCGGAGCTGCCCTGCAGGGCTGTGAGCAGGAGGAGAAGCCAAAGGGAGCCCCCCGGGAGGTGCCCTCTGTGCCCCCTGCCCCTCTGTGCCTCTGGGGCTGGTGCCGCGGGCTGGGGGCAGGGCAGGATCTGAGCTGGCACAGGCTGAGGCTTGGGCAGGAGAGGAGATGCTGCTGGGCACCTCCTGGGGCCGTTGTGTGCCCTCTGCCCCTGAGGGTTGGCAGAGCAGAGGGCAGCAGCAGCTCCCTCGCCCTCTGCCCACACTCTGCTGTGTGCCCCCCAGAGCTGTGTGCCCCTTGGAGCTTTGTGCCCCCCCAAGCTTTGTGCCCCCCCCAGAGCTGTGTGCCCCTTGGAGCTTTGTGCCCCTCAGACCTTTGTGCCCCCCAAAGCTTTGTGCTCCCTTAGAGCTTTGTGCCCCTCACAGCTTTGTGCCCCTCAAAGCTTTGTGCCCCCTTAGAGCTTTGTGCCCCCTTAGAGCTTTGTGCCCCCCAAACCTTTGTGCCCCTCACAGCTTTGTGCCCCCCAAAGCTTTGTGCCCCCTTAGAGCTTTGTGCCCCCTTAGAGCTTTGTGCCACTCACAGCTTTGTGCCCCTTGGAGCTTGGAGTCCCTCAGACCTTTGTGCCCCCCAGAGCTTTGTGCCCTCCAGACCTTGGTGCCCCCCAGGGCAGGTGGCCCAGCAGGAGCTGGCAGGCTCAGAGCTGCTGGATGTGAGCTGCTGGCAGGGTCCTGGCCCTCAGCTCTGCCTGGAGGTGCCCCAGGGCAGGTCCAGCTTGGCCATGAGGAACAATTTCTGCCCTGGCAGAGTGGTCAGGGCCTGGCACAGGCTGCCCAGGGAGGTGGTGGTGGAGTCCCCATAGCTGGAGGGGCTCCAGACCCCTGTGGCCGTGGGTTGGTGCCCAGGGTGGGGTTGGTTGGTGCTGGTCTGGGCGACCTTGGAGGCCTTCTGCAGCCCACAGCATTTTGTGATGCTGAAGCAGCAGCCTGGAGTGGGAAGGTCCTGCCTGAGCCATGGCCCAGGCAAAGGGCAGGGGGAGCTGAGAGGAGTGGGGGTGGTGCTGGAGCTGCAGAGAGGGGGGGGGAGGTGAGGAGAGCAAAGTGGATGAGGCTTGGGAGGGAGAGGAGATGTTCCTGGGGCACCTCCTGGGGCTTTGGTGTGCCCTCTGTGCCCCTGAGGGTTGGCACATCCTGGGTAGGAGGAGAGGGAGCAGGAGAGAGGAGTTCTGCTCTGCATGGATCCATCCCTGAAGGGCTGCAGGAGAGCTGGGGAGGGAGTGGGGAGAAGGGCTGGGGGGGGCAGGAGAGGGCCAATGGCTTGGAGCTGGGAGAGGGGAGAGGGAGAGAGGAGAGGAGGCAGAAGCTGCTGGGAGTGAGGCTGGGCAGAGGCTGGCACAGGCTGCCCAGGGAGGCTGTGGCTGCCCCTCCCTGGGGGTGCTCCAGGCCAGGCTGTTTGGGAGCTGCATTGACTTTGCCCTGCAGGAGGTGCCCCTGGGCACGGCAGGGGCTGGCACTGCCTGAGCTCTGAGCTCCCTTCCAGCCAAGCCCTTCCCTGAACCTCTGAGCCCTGCAGCCCACTGGGGTGGCACTGTCCAGTTGCTGCCCTGCCCCACCCTGGCAGGCTGCAGGAGGTGCCAGGGCAGTGCCCTGTGGCATTGCTGTGCCCTGGGGGGGGCTGCTGGGCTCGGGCAGACCTTACCTGAGCAACTGCCAGCACCGAGGAGGTTCCTGCTCTGGGCCCTGAGCTTGCTCTGTGCTTTGGGGTTTGAGGATCCTGCAGGGCTGAGCTGCAGCTGGGGCTGGGAACTGCCCCTGGGGCTGGGAACTGCCCTGGGGCTGGGAACTGCCCTGGGGCTGGGATCTGCCCTGGGGCTGGGAACTGAACTGCCCTGGGGCTGGGAGCTGCCCTGGGGCTGGGAACTGCCCCTGGGGCTGGGAACTGCCCTGGGGCTGGGATCTGCCCTGGGGCTGGGAGCTGCCCTGGGGCTGGGATCTGCCCTGGGGCTGGGAACTGCCCTGGGGCTGGGAACTGAACTGCCCTGGGGCTGGGAGCTGCCCTGGGGCTGGGAACTGAACTGCCCTGGGGCTGGGAGCTGCCCTGGGGCTGGGAGCTGAACTGCCCTGGGGCTGGGAGCTGCCCTGGGGCTGGGAGCTGCCCTGGGGCTGGGAGCTGCCCCTGGAGCTGGGAACTGCCCTGGGGCTGGGAACTGCCCTGGGGCTGGGAGCTGCCCTGGGGCTGGGAACTGCCCCTGGGGCTGGGAACTGCCCTGGGGCTGGGAACTGAACTGCCCTGGGGCTGGGAACTGCCCTGGGGCTGGGAACTGCCCTGGGGCTGGGAACTGAACTGCCCTGGGGCTGGGAACTGCCCTGGGGCTGGGAACTGAACTGCCCTGGGGCTGGGAGCTGCCCTGGGGCTGGGAACTGCCCCTGGGGCTGGGAGCTGCCCTGGGGCTGGGAACTGCCCTGGGACTGGGAACTGCCCCTGGGGCTGGGAACTGCCCTGGGGCTGGGAACTGCCCTGGGGCTGGGATCTGCCTGGGACTGGGAACTGCCCTGGGGCTGGGCAGCGCTGCCAGGGGCAGCCAAAGGCTTCTGCCTGAGGAGCTCCCAGGGGCAGGCAGCGGAGGAGAGATTTGGAAGGGTGGAAGGAAGGAAGGAAGGAAGGAAGGAAGGAAGGAAGGAAGGAAGGAAGGAAGGAAGGAAGGAAGGAAGGAAGGAAGGAAGGAAGGAAGGGAGGAAGGAATCCTCCTGTCTCTAGGGCACTCCCCAGGCCTCCCAGCCCAGGCATTCTCCAGCCCTGCCGAGGCTCAGCCCTGGCCCTCAGCACCGCAGCTGAGGTGGGAGCCTTGCTGGGGATCTTCTGCCTCGCTGGGAGCTTCCCAGACCTGGCAGGGAGCTGCAGGAGCCAGGAGCAGCTGAGGCTCAGTCAGGATTGCACAACCCTGCCCTGGGGCACAACCCCTGCCCTGCTCCTGCTGCCCACACCAAGCCCCCTGAGAGCATCCAGACCAGCACCAACCCAGCCCCTCGGTGGGCACTGACCCACGCCCATGAGTGCCATGCCCCACAGGGTGCCCCCCCCCGACCCTGCAGGGCAATGTCCTCCTGGCTCTGCAAGCACAAACTGCCCCCAGGGCTGCAGTGCCTGGGCTGGGAGAGCCTCCTGAGAGCATCCAGGGCAGCACCAGCCCCACCATGGGCACCAACCCATGGGCACAGTGCCATGGGCACAGGGCTCTGGAGCCCCCCCAGGCATGGGCACTGCCCCAGCAGCTCCCTGGGCAGCCTGGGCCAGGCCTGCAGAACCCTCCCAGGGCAGGAATTGTTGCTCAGGGCCAAGCTCCACCTGCCCTGGGGCACCTTGAGGCCATCTCCTCTTGGCCCTTGGCAGCACAGCCCAACCCCCCCCTGGCTCCAGCCTCCTCTCAGGCCCTGCCACAGCCCCACAAGCTCTGCCCTCAGCCTCCTCTCCTCCAGCCTCACCCCCCCCCAGCTCCCTCACCTGCTCCTCCCCAGCCTCTCCTCCAGACCCTTCCCCACCTCCACTCCCTTCTCTGCCTCTGCTGCAGCTCCTCACTGCCCTCCTGCCACTCAGCTGCCCAACCCTGCCCCCACCTCTGCCCTCCCCACTGCCCACTGCGGGGGCACAATCCCTGCCCTGCTCCTGCTGCCCACACCACTGCTGAGCCAGCCCAGGCTGCTGCTGCCCTCCTTGCCCACCTGGGCACCCCCTGGCTCAGCTCCACCTGCTGCCCACTCTCAGTTCCTCCTCTCCGGGGCTGGTTGCAGGCTCTGGGCAAGGTTGGGTTCAGCCTTGGAGCCTCCAGGGAGCAGCTTCCCCTCAGCAGAGCTCCCTGAGCTGCAGCCTGGGCACCATGGTGGGGGCAGGGGAGGGCAGGAGGCAGCTTCCTGGTGTGGGCATAGCAGAGGACCCTTTGGGTCAGTGCCCTTGGGGTGTGCCAACCTCTCTCATGTCCACACACATAGATGTGACCTTTGTGCCCCCCAGAGCTTTGTGCCCCCCAAAGCTTTGTGCCTCTCACAGCTTTGTGCCCCTCAGAGCTTTGTGCCCCTCAGAGCTTGGTGCCCATCACAGCTTTGTGCCCCCCTAGAGCTTGGTGCCCCTCAAAGCTTTGTGCCCCCCAAAGCTTTGTGCCTCTCACAGCTTTGTGCCCCTCAAAGCTTTGTGCCCCTCAGAGCTTTGTGCCCATCACAGCTTTGTGCCCCCCCAGACCTTTGTGCCCCTCAGAGCTTTGTGCCCCCCAGAGCTTTTTGCCCCTCACAGCTCTGTGCCCCCCACAGCTTTGTGCCCCTCAGAGCTTTGTGCCCCCCCAAGCTCTGTGCCCCTGGCAACTCTGTGCCCATCCAGCACAGTGTGAGCCAGCAGAGCTCAGCCCCAGGAGGGTCTCTGCTCTGCTTCCTGCCCTGGAGAGCTTCAGGAGGCTCTGCCAAGGAGTTCTGGGTCCTTGCTGGGGCTGCCCTTGGTGCCTGCCACGGGAGGGCCAAGGAGGACGAGTCCCAGGGTGGTGCCCCCTCCTTGCCCTGCTCCTGAGCTCTGTGCCAGGCTGGGGAGCAGCTGAGCTGAGGCTCTGTGCCCCTGCAGCTGCAGCCCAGCAGCAGTCGTGCTGCAGCCTGCCTGTGCTGCTGCTGCTGCCACATCAAAGCAGCTCCAGGGGCTGCAGATCAAACGCAGGCAGCAGGGAGGCTCTGCCGGCTGCCCCCTGGCACTGCCTTCCTCCTCCTCCTCCTCCTCCTCCTCCAGCTCCCTTTCATCTCCCTCAGCTCCTGGAGGCTCCCCGGGCCAAGCCTGGGAGGCTGTGGGGAGGAGAAGCCACTCTGGGGAGGGAGAGGGCAGAGCTGCCTGGGTGCCTGCTGGGGGAGGCTGCCCTGAGCTGCTGGGGGGGAGCTGTGGTGGTGCCAGCAGCTGCCTGTGCCAGCTGAGCTTGGGGTGTGCCCTGGCTCTGTGCCCCCCACAGCTTTGTGCCCATCACAGCTTTGAGTCCTCTCATAGTTTTGAGTCCTCTCAGAGCTTTGTGCCACTCAGAGCTACCTCAGTGCCCCTCAGTGCCACCCCAGAGCCTCTCAGTGTCACCTCAGTGTCCCTCAGGGCCAACTCAGTGCCACCTCAGAGCCCCTCACTGCCACCTCAGTGTCCCTCAGAGCCCCTCAGTGCCACCTCAGTGTCCCTCAGTGCAACCTCAGAGCCACCTCAGAGCCCACTCAGTGTCCCTCAGAGCCCCTCAGAGCCTCTCAGAGCCTCTCAGTGTTCCTCAGTGCCAACTCAGTGCCACCTCAGAGCCTCTCTGAGCCTCTCAGAACCCCTCAGTGCCACCTTAGAGCCTCTCAGTGTCCCTCAGTGCCACCTCAGAGCCTCTCAGAGCCCACTCAGTGCCCCTCAGGGCCCCTCAGTGCCACCTCAGAGCCTCTCAGTGTCCCTCAGTGCCACCTCAGTGCCACCTCAGAGCCTCTCAGAGCCCACTCAGTGTCCCTCAGAGCCATTCAGTGCCACCTCAGAGCCTCTCAGTGTCCCTCAGAGCCACCTCAGTGCCCCTCAGAGACTCTCAGAACCCCTCAGTGCCACCTCAGAGCCTCTCAGAGCCTCTCAGTGCCACCTCAGAGCCTTTCTGAGCCTCTCAGTGTCCCTCAGTGCCACCTCAGTGCCACCTCAGAGCCTCTCAGAGCCCACTCAGTGTCCCTCAGAGCCATTCAGTGCCACCTCAGAGCCTCTCAGTGTCCCTCAGAGCCACCTCAGTGCCCCTCAGAGCCTCTCAGAACCCCTCAGTGCCACCTCAGAGCCTCTCAGAGCCTCTCAGTGCCACCCGAGTGCAGGACCGAGCTGCTGCGGGCAGTGCCAGGGCCACGGGACCCATCCCCACGCAGCAAGCTGCCAGCTGCCAGCCTGGCTCCTGCCCTCCCTGGGCGCAGCGTTCCCAGCGCGGCGGTGCCAGGCGCGGCGGTGCCAGGCGCGGCGGTGCCAGGCGGCTGCTCCCTGCCCGCAGGCTGGGGCGGAGGCTCTGGAGCTGCTCAGCCTCCTCCCTGCCCTCGCTCCGCGTCTCTGGGCGCTGCTGGCAGCGGCGCTTGGGTGGCTGCAGGTCCTGGCAGGTCCCAGGGCGCCTGCACCGCTGCTGACTGCAGGCTCCGTGCGGGGCATGAGTCAGGAGCGGGGAGCTGGGAGAGGCTCCTGCGGGCTTGGCAAGCTCCGAGCTGGCAGCAGAACAGGCTGGGGGGGAGAAGAGGTGGCCTGGATGCTCCTCAGGTCCAGAGGAGGAGGGAATGAAGCTCCCAGGAGCTGGGAAGAGTCCTGGAGAGGGGAAGGGGAAGTGGGAAAGGCTCTCATGGGCTTGGCAAGCTCTGAGCTAGCAGCAAACTAGGGCTGGGGGGAGAAGAGGTGGCCTGGATGCTCCTCAGGTCCAGAGGAAGAGGGAATTAAGATCCCAGGAGCTGGGAAGGCAGAGGATGGGTCCTGGAGTGGGGAAGAGGAGCTGGGAAAGGCTCCTAAGGGCTTGGCAAGCTCTGAGCTAGCAGCAAAATAAGGAGAGGGGAGGGGAAGAGGTGGCCTGGATGCTCCTCCAGGTCTGAAGGAAGAGGGAATGAAGCTCCCAGGAGCTGGGAAGAGTCCTGGAGAGGGGAAGGGGAGGTGGGAAAGGCTCTTGTGGGCTTGGCAAGCTCTCAGTGGTGAGACACTGGCACAGGTTGCCCGGGGGGGGCTGTGGAGCCCTGGCACAGGTCGCCCAGGGGGGCTGTGGAGCCCTGGCACAGGTCGCCCAGGGGGGCTGTGGAGCACAGAAGCACCGAATGTGATCAGAGATCAAAGAGCAAAGATCAAGGATCCCATTGGGTGCTTCTGTGCTCCACAGCCCCCCTGGAGGTGTTTCAGGACCAGGCTGGGTGAGGCCCTGAGGTGCTGAGAGGTGTCCCTGGGCAGGGCAGGGGCCTGGAGCTGGCTGAGCTCTGAGCTCCGACCCCACCCAGCCCAAGCCATGGTCCTGTGCTCCCTGCTGGAGCTGCTGCCTGGGACCTGCCCCAGGCAGAGCTGCTCTGGCAGCTGCCAGATGTGTGTGTGGGCAACAGAAGTCACTCCTGGTCCTCCTCTCCCCTCCTCTTCCTCTTCCTCTTCCTCTTCCTCTTCCTCTTCCTCTTCCTCTTCCTCTTCCTCTTCCTCTTCCTCTTCCTCTTCCTCTTCCTCTCCCTCTCCCTCTCCTCTTCCTCTCCTCTTCCTCTCCACCTCCACTTCCTCTCCACTTCCTCTTCCTCTCCTCTTCCTCTCCACCTCCTCTTCCTCTCCACCACCACTTCCTCTTCCTCTCCTCTCCTCTCCTCTCCTCTCCTCTCCTCTCCTCTCCTCTCCTCTCCTCTCCTCTCCTCTCCTCTCCTCTCCTCTCCTCTCCTCTCCTCTCCTCTCCTCTCCTCTCCTCTCCTCTCCTCTCCTCTCCTCTCCTCTCCTCTCCTCTCCTCTCCTCTCCTCTCCTCTCCTCTCCTCTCCTCTCCTCTCCTCTCCTCTCCTCTCCTCTCCTCTCCTCTCCTCTCCTCTCCTCTCCTCTCCTCTCCTCTCCTCTCCTCTCCTCTCCTCTCCTCTCCTCTCCTCTCCTCTCCTCTCCTCTCCTCTCCTCTCTCCTGTCTTCTTCCTCTCCCCTCCTCCCTTCTCCTCCTCCTCTCTTCTCCTCCCTTCCTCCTCCTCCTCCTCCTCCTCCTCCTCCTCCTCCTCCTCCTCCTCCTCCTCCTCCTCCTCCTCCTCTCCCTCTCCCTCTCCTCCCCTGCCATGCTCCATGCAGTGTCCCTGGGCAGTGCTCCCAACTCCAGCCCCTTCCAGTGCCCTGAGCAGAGCTCTCAGCAGTGTCTGAGCACTGCAAGGAGCCCTCCTGTGCCCGTTTGCTTTGGGCATCTTCACCAGGGGTTGTGTCAGTGCCAGGGGCATGGTGGGGACTGGAAGAGGCTCAGCCAGTGCCCAACCCCACCCTGCTCCAGCAGGGCACCCACAGCAGCTTGCCCAGGGGCACAATGCCATGGGGAAGCCCTCACAGCTCCCAGGTGCCAGGGGTTGGAAGGGACCCAAGGAGCTCATCCAGTCCAACCCCTGCCAGAGCAGGGCCACAGAGTCCAGCCCAGGGCACACAGGAACAGCTCCAGACAGGGCTGGGAGGGCTCCAGGGAAGGAGACTCCACAACCTCTCTGGGCAGCCTGTGCCAGGCTCTGGCACCCTCACAGCAGAGAAGTTCCTCCTGTGCTGAGCTGAACCTCCTGAGCTGTGCTGCAGCTTCCAGCAGAGCCTGACCCCCCCCTGCTGACCCCCAGAGCCTGTCCCCCTCTGCTGACCCCCAGAGCCTGACCCCCCTGCTGACCCCCAGAGCCTGTCCCCCCCTGCTGACCCCAGAGCCTGACCCCCCTGCTGACCCCAGAGCCTGACCCCCCTGCTGACCCCCGGTGCCTGACCCCCCCCTGCTGACCCCCAGTGCCTGTCCCCCCCTGCTGACCCCCAGAGCCTCTCCCCCCCTGCTGACCCCCAGAGCCTGTCCCCCCCCTGCTGACCCCCAGAGCCTGACCCCCCCTGCTGACCCCCAGTGCCTGTCCCCCCCTGCTGACCCCCAGAGCCTCTCCCCCCCTGCTGACCCCCAGAGCCTGTCCCCCCCTGCTGACCCCCACAGCCTGACCCCCCTGCTGACCTCCAGTGCCTGTCCCCCCCTGCTGACCCCCAGAGCCTCTCCCCCCCTGCTGACCCCCAGAGCCTCTCCCCCACTGCTGACCTCCAGAGCCTGTCCCCCCCTGCTGACCCCCACAGCCTGACCCCCCTGCTGACCTCCAGTGCCTGTCCCCCCCTGCTGACCCCCAGAGCCTCTCCCCCCCTGCTGACCCCCAGAGCCTCTCCCCCACTGCTGACCTCCAGAGCCTGACCCCCCCTGCTGACCCCCAGAGCCTGCCCCCCCCTGCTGACCCCCAGAGCCTTACCCCCCCCTGCTGACCCCCAGTGCCTGTCCCCTCTGCCCCCACCCCTCAGGCACTCACAGACACTGATCCAATCCCCTCTCAGGCTTCTCCCCTCCAGACTCTCAGCCCCAGGGCCCTCAGCCTCTCCTCCTCACCCAGCTCCAGTCCCCTCCTCATCCTCACAGCCCTCCCTTGGACTCTCCCCAGCAGTTCCTGTCCCTCTGCAGCTGAGGAGCCCCAAACTGAAGGCAGAGCTCAAGATGAGCTCTCAGAGGGGCAGGAGAACCTCCCTGGCTCTGCTGGGCACAGTCTCCACACAAGGAGACTCCACAACCTCTGCAGCTGCCTGCAGGGAGGTTGTGCCCAGGTGGGGTTGGGCTCTGCTGCCAGGCAGCCAGGGGCAGGAGAAGGGGACACAGCCTCAAGCTGTGCCAGGGCAGGTCAGGCTGGAGGGGAGGAGGAAGCTGTGCCCAGAGAGAGTGATTGGCACTGGGATGGGCTGCCCAGGGAGGGGGTGCAGTGCCCATGGCTGGAGGTGTTGATGCCAAGCCTGAATGGTGCCCTTGGTGCCATGCTCTGGGTGATTGGACTCTCCCTCTGAGCTTGGGTGCAGCTAAGCCAGAAGAAGGGAAAAGTCTCCTCCCAGAATCCCAGCACAGAGAAGGGAGCCTGGAAGGGACCTCTGGAGCCCCCCCAGTGCCAGCCCCACCCTGCCCCAGCAGGGCACCCACAGCAGCTTGCCCAGGGGCACAGTGCCCAGGGGGGTTGGCAGCTCTGCACACAAGGAGGCTCCACAGCCTCTCTGGGCAGCCTGCTCCAGCCCTTGGCACCCTCACCCCAAACAACTTTCTCCTCCTGCTGCCCTCCACTCTGTGCCCCTTGCCCCTGGACACCACTCAGCACAGCCTGGCCCCAGCCTCCTGTCCCCCCACAGCTCCTTCAGCTCCTGCTGGGCACTGCCCAGATGCCCTCTGGGGCTGCTCTGCTGCAGGCTCTCAGCCCCAGGGCTCAGCCTCTGCTTCCTTGCCCCTTCCCCAGCTCTGCCTTCCTCTGCCTCGCTCTCTGCTGGCCGTGGCTGAGCAGGAGGAGCAGAGGGAGGCAGGAGCAGGCCGGGGGGGGGCAGCTGGGTGGGATCTGTGACTGCTCCCAGGCTGCCTGCAGAACATCCCCACCCCATTCCTGGCGAGGCTGAGATGCTTTGCCCAGCACTTGGCACGCAGCAGTCGCCCTCCCCCCGCCCCGAGGGGCTCAGCTCCAGCTCCCAGACCCTCCCCAGCCTGCTCCCACCCAGCTGCTGCCTCCAGAGCCTTCTGCTGGGCTGGCAGGGCAGGGGCAGGGGCCAGGGATGCTGTGGGCAGGAGCAGAGTGCTGGCCTGAGGGGGAAGCTGAGGTTAATCCTGCAGCGTGCCCAGGGCTCAGTGCTGGCAGCAGCTCAGCTCCATGCCCGCAGGAGGAGACCATGGAGGCTCCCTCGGGCAGCTGCAGCTGGCACTGAGCTGGGTGGGAGTTGAGCTGCTGAGGGCTTGGAGGCTCTGCAGAGGGCCCTGGGCAGGATGCAGCCAGGGCTGAGGGCACTGGGATGAGGGCACCAAGGGCTGGGCCCTGCCCTGGGGGCACAACAAGTCCAGGAGGGCTCCAGGCTGGGGGCAGAGGGGATGGGAACTGCCCCAGGGGAAGAAGGAGCTGGGGGGGGTTGGTGGCAGCAGCTGGAGGTGAGCCAGGGGGTGCCCAGGTGGGCAAGGAGGGCAGCAGCAGCCTGGGCTGGCTCAGCAGTGGTGTGGGCAGCAGGAGCAGGGCAGGGATTGTGCCCCTGCAGTGGGCAGTGAGGAGGGCAGAGGTGGGGGCAGGGTTGGGCAGCTGAGTGGCAGGAGGGCAGTGAGGAGCTGCAGCAGAGGCAGAGAAGGGAGTGGAGGTGGGGAAGGGTCTGGAGGAGAGGCTGGGGAGGAGCAGGTGAGGGAGCTGGGGGGGGTGAGGCTGGAGGAGAGGAGGCTGAGGGCAGAGCTTGTGGGGCTGTGGCAGGGCCTGAGAGGAGGCTGGAGCCGGGGGGGGGTTGGGCTGTGCTGCCAAGGGCCAAGAGGAGATGGCCTCAAGGTGCCCCAGGGCAGGTGGAGCTTGGCCCTGAGCAACAATTCCTGCCCTGGGAGGGTTCTGCAGGCCTGGCCCAGGCTGCCCAGGGAGCTGCTGGGGCAGTGCCCACGCCTGGGGGGGCTCCAGAGCCCGGTGCCCATGGCACTGTACCCATGGTGGGGTTGGTGCCCAGGGTGGGGCTGGGTTGGATGCTCTCAGGGGGCTTGGTGTGGGCAGCAGGAGCAGGGCAGGGCTCATGGAATCCTGACTGAGCCTCAGCTGCTCCTCACTCCTGAAGCTCCCTGCCAGGTCTGGGAAGCTCCCAGCGAGGCAGAAGATCCCCAGCAAGGCTCCCACTGAGTTCTCCTCCTTGGCCCTTGCAGGACCAGGGCTGGGCTCTGCCTGCCCCTGCCAGGGCTGCCCTGCTGGGGGTGGCACAACCTGCAGGGCATGCTCCAGATTCCAGCGTGGGTGACTCCAGCAGCAGAGCTGCACTCCCAGCTCGGGCCAGGGCCTGTCCCATGCCTGTCTGCTGCCATTGGCATGAGCTGGCTGCCCAGGAAGGTGCCAGCTGGCCCACGAGTGGATGGAAGCCTTCTGCTTCCAGCAGGCACTGCACAGCTGCTTGGTGCAGCCAGAGCCAGGCTGGGGATGGAGGAAGAAGAGCAGCCCCAGACCCGGCGTGGGGGCAGCTGGTGGTGAGCAGCAGCTTTGGTGTGACCTGGGGCAGGCATGGAGGGGGCAAAAGAGCATCCAGAGCGACCCTGCCCCACCGTGGGCACCAACTCAGTGGGTGCCAACTCAGTGGGTGCCTTGCTGGGGACCTTCTGCCTCGCTGGGAGCTTCCCAGACCTGGCAGGGAGCTGCAGGAGCCAGGAGCAGCTGAGGCTCAGTCAGGATTGCACAACCCTGCCCTGGGGCACGACCCCTGCCCTGCTCCTGCTGCCCACACCAAGCCCCCTGAGAGCATCCAGGGCAGCCCCACCATGGGCACCAACCCATGGCACAGTGCCATGGGCACAGGGCTCTGGAGCCCCCCCAGGCATGGGCACTGCCCCAGCAGCTCCCTGGGCAGCCTGGGCCAGGCCTGCAGAACCCTCCCAGGGCAGGAATTGTTGCTCAGGGCCAAGCTCCACCTGCCCTGGGGCACCTTGAGGCCATCTCCTCTTGGCCCTTGGCAGCACAGCCCAACCCCCCCCCTGGCTCCAGCCTCCTCTCAGGCCCTGCCACAGCCCCACAAGCTCTGCCCTCAGCCTCCTCTCCTCCAGCCTCACCCCCCCCAGCTCCCTCACCTGCTCCTCCCCAGCCTCTCCTCCAGACCCTTCCCCACCTCCACTCCCTTCTCTGCCTCTGCTGCAGCTCCTCACTGCCCTCCTGGCACTCAGCTGCCCAACCCTGCCCCCACCTCTGCCCTCCCCACTGCCCACTGCAGGGGCACAATCCCTGCCCTGCTCCTGCTGCCCACACCACTGCTGAGCCAGCCCAGGCTGCTGCTGCCCTCCTTGCCCACCTGGGCACCCCCTGGCTCAGCTCCAGCTGCTGACAGCAACCCCCCCCAGCTCCTTCTTCCCCTGGGGCAGTTCCCATCCCCTCTGCCCCCAGCCTGGAGCATTGCCAAAGTGATTTTGGGGGTCTTGGTGCCCTCATCCCAGTGCCACAAACGTGGGCACAGCTGGGCAGAGGGACCTTGGGAGCTGGGACAGGCTCAGGCCAGGCTTGCTGATGCCAACTGCCAGCCAGACCCATTCCCAGGAGCAGGACGGGGAGGTGAGGGGGGGATGGTGCCAGAGTGCAGTGGAGCAACCCTTAGGGCAGGAGCTGATGCTGGACCCCCCCCTCCATGCTGGGCTCCAGGCAGCAGCAGCTCCCTGGAGGCCTTCAAGCTGCTGTGCCAACAACCTGGAGCCAGGGGGGGTTGGGCTGTGCTGCCAAGGGCCAAGAGGAGATGGCCTCAAGGTGCCCCAGGGCAGGTGGAGCTTGGCCCTGAGCAACAATTCCTGCCCTGGGAGGGTTCTGCAGGCCTGGCCCAGGCTGCCCAGGGAGCTGCTGGGGCAGTGCCCATGCCTGGGGGGGCTCCAGAGTCCTGTGCCCATGGCACTGTGCCCATGGGTTGGTGCCCAGGGTGGGGCTGGGTTGGATGCTCTCAGGGGGCTTGGTGTGGGCAGCAGGAGCAGGGCAGGGGTCGTGCCCCAGGGCAGGGTTGTGCAATCCTGACTGAGCCTCAGCTGCTCCTGGCTCCTGCAGCTCCCTGCCAGGCAGAAGATTCCCAGCAAGGCACCCACTGAGTTGGCACCCACTGAGTTGGTGCCCACGGTGGGGCAGGGTTGCTCTGGATGCTCTTTTGCCCCCTCCATGCCTGCCCCAGGTCACACCAAAGCTGCTGCTCACCACCAGCTGCCCCCACTCCGGGTCTGGGGGCTCAGACTCTGGGTCCCAGCCCAGGGGCACTGCCCCAAGCTCTCCTTTCCAGCAGTGGGCACCGAGGAGCTGCTGAGGCTGCCCAGCTGCTGCAGTGCCCATCCCCTGCAGGTGCTCCAGAGCCCTGTGCCCATGGCACTCGTGGCTGTGGTGTGGTGCCCATGCTGGGGCTGGGCTGCTGCTGGGCCTGGGTGACCTTGGAGGTCTTCCCCACTCCAGCAGGGCTCTGGAGCTCAGCCCTGAGCCTCCCTGCCCACGGTCCCAGCCCTGCTGCTGCCTGCGCCAGAGCCTCACTGCCAGCCCTGACTCACTGCTGCCAGTCCTCAGCTCTCAGCTGCTTCCTTCTCCTTCATTCCTTCTTCCTCCACCTCCTCCTCCTCCTCCTCCTCCCCAGGTGCTGAGCTTTTCTGTTTCCAAGCCCTGAACTGCAGGGAGTGGCCCTGAAACCTCGCAGGCAGGCAGGGACCTGTGGCACCCACCCCAGCTCCCTGCTCAGCCCCTGGCTGGGTGCCAGCGGGGCCAGAGCCAGGCACAGAGCACCCAAAGCTGCTGAGCTCTGAGCTTTGCCTGCCTTGCTCCGGGCCCAGCTCCTGCTCAGGTGGGCATTTGGCTGGCAGCTGCCATCCTCTCACCCTCCCCTGGCAGCACAGCCCAACCCCCACCCTGGCTCCAGCCTCCTCTCAGGTCAGGATTCCACAACCCCTGCCCTGCTCCTGCTGCCCACACCAAGCCCCCTGAGAGCATCCAGCCCAGCCCCACCCTGGGCACCAACCCATGGGCACAGTGCCATGGGCACAGGGCTCTGGAGCCCCCCCAGGCATGGGCACTGCCCCAGCAGCTCCCTGGGCAGCCTGGGCCAGGCCTGCAGAACCCTCCCAGGGCAGGAATTGTTGCTCAGGGCCAAGCTCCACCTGCCCTGGGGGCACCTTGAGGCCATCTCCTCTTGGCCCTTGGCAGCACAGCCCAACCCCCCCCCTGGCTCCAGCCTCCTCTCAGGCCCTGCCACAGCCCCACAAGCTCTGCCCTCAGCCTCCTCTCCTCCAGCCTCACCCCCCCCAGCTCCCTCACCTGCTCCTCCCCAGCCTCTCCTCCAGACCCTTCCCCACCTCCACTCCCTTCTCTGCCTCTGCTGCAGCTCCTCACTGCCCTCCTGCCACTCAGCTGCCCAACCCTGCCCCCACCTCTGCCCTCCCCACTGCCCACTGCAGGGGCACAATCCCTGCCCTGCTCCTGCTGCCCACACCACTGCTGAGCCAGCCCAGGCTGCTGCTGCCCTCCTTGCCCACCTGGGCACCCCCTGAGTTCCTTTTCCCTCGCCCCAGCCTGGGGCATTGCCAAGGTGATTTTGGGGGTCTTGGTGCTGATCTCAGTGCCACAGACGTGGGCACAGCTGGGCAGAGGGACCCTGGGAGCTGGGACAGGCTCAGGCCAGGCTTGCTGCTGCCAGCTGCCAGCCAGACCTGTGGCACCCATCCCAGCTCCCTGCTCAGCCCCTGGCCGGGTGCCAGCGGGGCCGGTGCCAGGCACGGAGCAGCCAAACCTGCTGAGCTCTGAGCTTTTGCTGCCCTGGGCCGGGCTCAGCTCCTGCCCAGGTGGACACTTTGCTTTCATCTGCCCTCCCCTGCCCCCCCCCCCCCGGCCCCTCGCTGCCTTCCCACGCTCGGCAGCTTGCCCCGGGGGCGCTGGGCTGGCACAGGAGGCTGGCAGAGCCCAGCAGGGCTGCGCCTCCCTCCCCTCCTGCTCTGCCTGACTCATCCTTGGCCAAGCCTCCAGCTCGGAGCTTTCCCTTGCCCTGCACACGCCTGGCACTGCCCCTGCTGGGCCAGGACCCCCCTGCCAGGAGCTCAACCCCCCCCGGGGGCTGCAGCAGCTTCCACATGGGCCTGGGGCTGGGAGGGAGCTGGGAGCTGCTCTGCCCCTCCCCTGCTGCCACAGCTCCTGCCCAGTGGGCACTGCCTGCAAGAGGGCATCTGAGGCTGGGCTGATGGCACTGCCCCGTGGGACTGACAGGAGAGACATTGTGCCAGGTGCTCTGTGCCATGTCCCTTGTGCCATGTCCCTTTGTGCCATGTTCCTTGTGCCAGGTTCTCTGTGCCATGCCCTCTATGCCATGCCCTTTGTGCCATGTTCCTTGTGCCAGGTCCTCTGTGCCATGTCCCTTTGTGCCATGTCCTCTGTGCCATGCCCTCTGTGCCAGGTCCTCTGTGCCATGCCCTCTGTGCCATGCCCTTTGTGCCATGTCCCTTTGTGCCATGTTCCTTGTGCCAGGTCCTCTGTGCCATGCCCTTTGTGGTGTGTCCTTTGTGCCATGCCCTCTCTGCTGTGTCCTCTGTGCCATGCCCTCTGTGCCATGTTCCTTGTGCCCTATCCCTTGTGCCCTGCCCTTTGTGCTATGCCCTCTGTGCCATGTCCCTTTGTGAAGTGCCCTTTGTGCCCTGTTCCTTATGCCATGCCCTCTGTGCCCTGTTCCTTATGCCATGCCCTCTGTGCCATGCCCTCTGTGCCATGTCCCTTTGTGATGTGCCCTTTGTGCCCTGTTCCTTGTGCCATGCCCTCTGTGCCATGTTCCTCCCAAGGTCCCTTCCCAGCCAGCCCACCCTGACCCCACAGCTCCTGCCCTGCATGCCCAGGCTGGCACTGCCCCTGGCTGCTGCTGGGGAGCAGGCAGCAGGGCAGGAGGTGCTGCCAGGGGCTGCCCTCCCACACTCACTGCTCCCCAACCCTCCCACGCCAGGCTCTGGGCTCCTGCAGGGCTCTGGGGGACCAACTCTGGGCCCCCACCCAGAGGGAGTGGATGGAAGCCTGAGGAGGGGAGGCTGAGGCTGGAGAGGGGAAGAGATGCCCTGAAGTGAGGCTGGGCAGAGCCTGGCACAGGCTGCCCAGGGAGGCTGTGCCCTGCTTGGGGCTTCCTTGTCCTGAACTCCTGCAGTGAGAGGGGAGGGGGAAAGGCAACCCTGGAGCTGCCCCAGCAGAGCTTGGAGCTCCTTCACCCTCTGCTGTGCCCTGCTCAGCCCCCACCTGCAGCACTGCCTCCAGCTCTGCCCCCCCAGCAGCACAAGGACCTGGAGCTGGTGCTGCAGAGGCTCCAGAGGAGGCCAGCAGGAGCAGCAGAGGCTGCAGAAGCTCCCCTGTGGGGCCAGGCTGGCAGAGTTGGGGCTGCTGAGGCTGCAGAGCAGAAGGCTGCAGGCAGAGCTTGGAGCAGGCTGGCAGGAGCTGAAGGGCTGCAGGAGAGCTGGGGAGGGAGTGGGGAGAAGGGCTGGGGGGGGCAGGAGAGGGCCAATGGCTTGGAGCTGGGAGAGGGGAGAGGGAGAGAGGAGAGGAAGAAGTTGTTGGGAGTGAGGCTGGGCAGAGGCTGGCACAGGCTGCCCAGGGAGGCTGTGGCTGCCCCTCCCTGGCACCATCCCAGCCCAGGCTGTTTGGGGAGCTCTGAGCAACCTTCTCTGCTTGGGGCTTGCTCCTGCTGGCTCCAGGGGGACCTTTTGCTGCCCCTCCCAAGCCCTCTGTGCTGCTTGGGCTCTGCTCAGGCCATGCCTGGGGCAGCTTCCAGCTGCTGCTGTGCTGGAGGCTGGGGGGGGGGGGAAGGTTTGGGGGGGTTGGGGCTGGGGGGGTCAGAACTTTTGGGTGCATTTGGGGCTGAGGCCAAGACAAAGGAGGGAAGTGCTGGGAGCTGCTGCTGGCTCTGCTGCTGCTGCTTGTGCCCAGGGCCAGGAGCTGGGGGCAGGGCTGGTGAGGGAGTGAGGCTGGGCAGAGGCTGGCACAGGCTGCCCAGGGAGGCTGTGGCTGCCCCTCCCCGGGGGTGCTCCAGGCTGGGGGTGCCCTGAGCAGCCTGTGCTGGTGGAGCTGTCCCTGGGCACAGCAGGGGCTGGAGCTGGCTGAGCTCTGAGCTCCCTTCCCACTCATGCCAACCCATCCCATGCCATCCTCCCAGCCCAGTGCCCACCCTGTGCCCCAGCTGGACACTGCCTGCTGCCCTGTGGTGGCTCTGCAGGGCTCTGGGCTGGGTGTGGAGCGTGGTGGAGCTGCTGCCAGGGTGAGTCCCTGGCATGGCTGCAGGCAGAGTTGTGGGCACCTGTTAGCACTGCCAGCCTGAGGGGCAGGAGGCTGGCACCAGGCTGCTGGAATCCAACCTGATGGGAGCAGGCTTTGCTTGGCAGGAGGGCACCCAGCACTGGCAAGAGGGCACTCAGCCTTGGCAGGAGGGCACCCAGCCTTGGCAGGAGGGCACTCAGCCTTGGCAGAAGGGCACCCAACACTGCAGGAGGGCACCCAGCATTGGCAGGAGGGCACCCAGCATTGGCAGGAGGGCACCCAGCACTGGCAGGAGGGCACTCAGCCTCGGCAGGAGGGTACAAAGTGACCTCGAGAGGTCCCTCCTGGGCACGGGGGGGGTGTGCACAAAGTGACCTTCAGAGCCTGCTGGAGCTGGAGAGGTCCCTGCTGGGCACAGGGCGGGCACAAAGTGACCTTCAGAGCCTGGGCACAGGCTGCAGGGATGGGCACTGCAGGGATAGGCACTGCAGGGGTGAGCACTGCAGGCATGGGCAGCACTGCAGGGATGGGCACTGCAGGGGTGGGCACTGCAGGGGTGGGCACTGCAGGGGTGGGCAGCACTGCAGGGATGGGCACTGCAGGGGTGGGCACTGCAGGGGTGGGCAGCACTGCAGGGATGGGCACTGCAAGGGTGGGCACTGCACCACCTCCCTGGGCAGCCTGGGCCAGGCTCTGCCCAGCCTCACTGCCTGCAGTTGCTTCCTGCTCTCCACTCTCCCCCTCCCAGCTCCAAGCCTTTGTCCCTCGATGGGATGGAAACTTCAGGGATGGATCCCTCAGGGATGGATCCTTTGGGGATGGATCATTTAGGGATGGATCATTTAGGGAATGGAGCCTTTGGGGATGGAGCTTTCAGGAATGGATCCTTCAGGGAATGGATACTTCAGGGATGGAGCCTTTAGGGATGGAGCTTTCAGGGATAGATCCCTCAGGGATGGAGCCTTTGGGGATGGATCATTTAGGAGATGGATCCTTTAGGGATGGATCCTTCAGGGAATGGAGCTTTCAGGGAATGGATACTTCAGGGATGGAGTCTTTAGGGAATGGAGCTTTTAGGGATGGATCCTTCAGGGATGGATCATTTAGGAGATGGAGCCTTTAGAGATGGATCCTTTAGGGATGGATCCTTTAGGGGATGGATCCTTCAGGGGATGGATCCTTCAGGAGATAGATCCTTTAGGAATGGATCCTTTAGGGAATGGAGCCTTCAAGGGTGGATCCTTCAGGGGCCGGCTCCCTGCAGAGCAGGATGCCCTCCCCCTGCAGTGTGCAGGCAGCCTCCTTGCCCTGCCCTGCCCTGCCCTGCTGCAGGTGGAGCAGGCTGGGAGCAGGCAGGGGAGGAGCAGCCCTGGCAGGGGCTCAGCTCCTCACATTCCAGCCTGGGTTGGGCACCCAGAGCACAACCTGGCCTTATACGGGCAAAGAACAGGCCACTGCTGGCTGCTCCTCCTCCTCCTCCTCCTCCTCCTCCTCCTCCTCCTCCTCCTCCCTGCCCTGGGTGGAGAGCTGGGGATGGGCCGATGGGGTGGGGCAGCTCTGCCTCCACCCCCCCTGCTTTCCCCTCCCTCCTCCAGGTGCCCTGCAGGCGAAGAGGGCGGCGCTGCCTTTGTGCCAGTCTGGCTGGTCCCTGCGGGTGGCAAAGAGGCTGCTGCCAGCCAGGGAATTGGGTTTGTGCCCCCAAATGCCAGGGTGGGTGGCAGAGGAGGACCCTCGATGGGGCTGGGGGTGGCTGCGAGCTCAGGTAGACAGCAGGAAGATGCTGCCAGGCAGCTCAAGTCCCTGCTGCTGGAGTCCACCCTGCTGGAGCTGCCCTGAGGTGTCCTGCCCTGAGGTGTCCATCGCTGAGCCTGTCCCAGATCCACCCTGCTGGAGCTGCTCTGAGCTCTCCATTGCTGAGCCTGTCCCAGATCCACCCTGCTGGAGCTGCTCTGAGCTCTCCATTGCTGAGCCTGTCCCAGATCCACCCTGCTGGAGCTGCTCTGAGCTCTCCATTGCTGAGCCTGTCCCAGATCCACCCTGCTGGAGCTGCTCTGAGCTCTCCATTGCTGAGCCTGTCCCAGATCCACCCTGCTGGAGCTGCTCTGAGCTCTCCATTGCTGAGCCTGTCCCAGATCCACACTGCTGGAGCTGCTCTGAGCTCTCCATCGCTGAGCCTGTCCCAGATCCACCCTGCTGGAGCTGCTCTGAGCTCTCCACTGCTGAGCCTGTTCTAAAATCCACATTTCTGGACCTTGTCCTAAAATTCACCTTTCTGGACCTGTCCTAAACCCTCCATTTATAAGCCTGTCCCCAGCTCCTCATCCCTGGACCTGTCCCCAGCTCCCATTCCTGGACCTGTCCCCAGCTCCTCATCCCTGGACCTGTCCCCAGCTCCCATCCCTGGACCTGTCCCCAGCTCCCATCCCTGGACCTGTCCCCAGCTCCCCACTCCTGAGCCTCTCCCCAAGTCCCCAGTTCCAAATCCCTCTCCCAGGCTCCACATTCTCAGCCCTCTGCCTCCCCCCACCCCAAAATCTCCATCTCAGGCTGCAGGCAAAGCCCAAAGGGGAAACTGAGGCAGGGCAAAGAACCCAAACTCCTTTCAGCCTCTCCCGGGGGTCCTCCTGCTGCCAGCAGCTATCTCTTGGGATGAGCTTCCCCCACCCCGGGAAGGGAGGCAGCAGCCGCTGGGAGATGACCCTGGCGGGGGGGGGAGGGGAATTCTTGTCCCTCCTCTCTCCTGCCCTGACCCCTGCAGTGGCTCCAGGTGGGAGGTGGACCCCGGAGGGGGGGGAAGGGAGGAGCTGCTGTGGGTGAGGTGAAGCTGGGGGTGGGCTTGGGGGTGTTGGTGGAGGGGCAGGAGTGGGGGCTGGGAGGTGTGGAAGGGCTCTGGCAGCTCCAGCCCTGCCCCTGCAGCACTTCTCCACTTGCGTGGCCGAGGTCACCTCGGGGGGTCCCTTCCCAGCCGATGCTGTCTGTGCCCCCCCCCGGGGCTGGGAGCTGCTCCAGGGGAAGCTTCTCCCTCCTTTGCCTTCCCCAGGCAGAGCCCCCCCGAGGCTGGGAGCTGCTCTGTGCCCGGGGGCAGGAGGCTGAGGCAGCTCTGCCTGGCACCAGCAGGGCCTTGGCTCTGCCCTGCTCTGCCCTCCCGAAGCAGCCAGGCTGAGCTCTTCGGCCTCCTGCTTTCCCTCCTCCTCCTCCCGGGCAGGTTGGGAGAGCTGGGAGGGAAAGGGCGGGGGGGGGGAGGTCAGTGAGGATGTGGAGGCTGAAGAAGATGAAGGGAGGGAAGGAGGTCGGCGGGGATGAGGAGGCTGCTGGAGAGGCAGGGGCTGGGGGGGAAGGAGGTCAGTGAGGATGAGGAGGGTGCTGGAGATGAAGGGGCTGGGGGGGAGGAGGTCGGTGAGGATGAGGAGGCTGAAGGAGAGGCAGGGGGGAAGAGGTCAGTGAGGATGAGGAGGCTGAAGAAGAGGCAGGCTCGGTGGAGGCCTCCGGGCCGCCTGCTCGGTGCCCCTGCAGCGGTGCCAGCTGCCCAGCAGAGGGCGCCTGCAGCCCGCACTTGGCTGCTGCCCTGCCCGGGTGCGGTGCCCTGCCCGGGTGCGGTGCCCTGCCCGGGTGCGGTCTGGGCTGGCTGCCGGCGGAGCAGCTCCGCAGCTGCGGCTGGTCCCGGCTGGCACCTGGGCAGAGCTCAGCCTGCTCTGCCAGCCCCACCCAGCCCAGAGTGGGCACTGGCCTGGCCCTGGGCTCTGCCCCTGGGCTCTGGAGCACAACCCAAGGCACGGCAAGGTCGGGGGGGGTTGGGGCTCGGAGCAGGCAGCGGTGCCCACCCTGCCCTCCGGGCAAACATCTGTGCCCACCCTCCCTCCAAGCTGACATCTGTGCCCACCCTCTCCTCCATGGAGGCATCTGTGCCCACCCTGCCCTCCGGGCAAACATCTGTGCCCACCCTCCCTCCACAGAGGCATCTGTGCCCACTCTCCTTCCAAGCTGGCATCTGTGCCCACCCTCCTTCCAAACACACATCTGTGCCCACTCTCCTTCCAAGCTGGCATCTGTGCCCACCCTCCTTCCAAACACACATCTGTGCCCACTCTCCTTCCAAGCTGGCATCTGTGCCCACCCTCCTTCCAAACACACATCTGTGCCCACCCTCTCTCCAGGCTGGCATCTGTGCCCACCCTCCCCTCCAGTTTAGGAGGTTGGATGCTGAGACCCTGGCCCAGGTGGGGGAGGTTGGCACCGTGCCAGGGCAGGTTGTTTGGGGCTCTTAGCAGCCTGCTCTGGCTGGGCACAGCTCTGCTGGCTGCAGGGGGTGGCACTGGCTGAGCCTTGCTGGGCACTTCCCCCCGGGGTGGTGGTTCAGGCTCTGCCTCTTTGCAGTTGCCCTTAGCAGAGGCTGAGAGGGAGGCCCAGCTGGGGGGGGGGGGGCAGCTGGGTGGTGCCAGCCTGGCACGGGTGGCACAGCCTGGGGCAGGACACTGCTGAGCTGCTTCCCACCCTGCCAGGAGCTCCTTTGCCTTCTCTGAGCAGATCCCAAGGCTGGGAGCTGGAGGGAGGAGACCTCTCTGCCAGCTGGGGAGGGAGGGTGGGCACAGATGCCAGCTTGGAGGCAAGGTGGGCAGAGCTGAGCCTTGCTGGGCACTTCCCCCCGGGGTGGTGGTTCAGGCTCTGCCCCTTTGCAGTTGCTCTTAGCAGAGGCTGAGAGGGAGCCCAGCAGGGAGGGGGGTGGGGCAGCTGGGTGGTGCCAGCCTGGCAGGGGTGGCACAGCCTGGGGCAGGACACTGCTGAGGTGCCCAAAGCCTTAGCTGCTGGCTCCAGCCTTGTGCCCTTCTCCCTGGGGCTGGGGACCTTTGGGAGCCCTGCCAGGGGCATTTGGCTGCCAGGTGGAGCCACAGCCCTGGGGTGAGCCCTGCTGGCAGCTGGGCAGGGAACTGCAGGTCCTGGTGGGCACTGCTGTGGGATTTGGCTGGCAGCAAACCCAAGCCAGGACCTGGCATCTGCTGTCTCCTGTGCCCAGGCTTTGGGCAGGTTCTCCACCAGCTCTGGCTCCAGGCAGGCTTTGGGATCAGCTCTGGGAAGCCTCCTGGCAGCCAAAGGCGCCAGACTCTGCCTGGAGGCTGTGCCAGGCTGTGCCAGGCTGTGCCTGGAGGCTGTGTCCAGAGGTGGCCTGGAGGTGGCCCCGGCTCTGGGCTGCTCAGATGCAGCTCACCAGGGAAGGGGAAAGATTTTCGTCCTCCTCCAGAGCCCAAAGCTGGGTGGGAGTTGAGCTGCTGAGGGCTTGGAGGCTCTGCAGAGGGCCCTGGGCAGGATGCAGCCAGGGCTGAGGGCACTGGGATGAGGGCACCAAGGGCTGGGGCCTGCCCTGGGGGCACAACAAGCCCAGGAGGGCTCCAGGCTGGGGGCAGAGGGGATGGGAACTGCCCCAGGGGAGGAAGGAGCTGGGGGGGGGTTGGTGGCAGCAGCTGGAGCTGAGCCAGGGGGTGCCCAGGTGGGCAAGGAGGGCAGCAGCAGCCTGGGCTGGCTCAGCAGTGGTGTGGGCAGCAGGAGCAGGGCAGGGATTGTGCCCCTGCAGTGGGCAGTGGGGAGGGCAGAGGTGGGGGCAGGGTTGGGCAGCTGAGTGGCAGGAGGGCAGTGAGGAGCTGCAGCAGAGGCAGAGAAGGGAGTGGAGGTGGGGAAGGGTCTGGAGGAGAGGCTGGGGAGGAGCAGGTGAGGGAGCTGGGGGGGGTGAGGCTGGAGGAGAGGAGGCTGAGGGCAGAGCTTGTGGGGCTGTGGCAGGGCCTGAGAGGAGGCTGGAGCCGGGGGGGGTTGGGCTGTGCTGCCAAGGGCCAAGAGGAGATGGCCTCAAGGTGCCCCAGGGCAGGTGGAGCTTGGCCCTGAGCAACAATTCCTGCCCTGGGAGGGTTCTGCAGGCCTGTGCCAGGCTGCCCAGGGAGCTGCTGGGGCAGTGCCCATGCCTGGGGGGGCTCCAGAGCCCTGTGCCCATGGCACTGTGCCCGTGGGTTGGTGCCCAGAGTGGGGCTGGGTTGGTGCTACCCTGGATGCTCTCAGGAGGCTTTCCCAGCCCAGGCACTGCAGGCTCCATGTGGCACTGCAGACTCCCCTCATGTGGCACTGCAGACTCCCCTCATGTGGCACTGCAGGCTCACTCCATGTGGCACTGCAGGCTCCCCCCGTGGCACTGCAGGCTCACTGCGTGTGGCACTGCAGGCTCTCCCCATGTGGCACTGCAGGCTCACTGCATGTGGCACTGCAGGCTCCCCCCATGTGGCACTGCAGACTCACTGCATGTGGCACTGCAGGCTCACTGCATGTGGCACTGCAGGCTCCCCCCATGTGGCAGCTCAGACTCTCTCCTTGTGGCAGTGCTTTATTGAGCAGCCCCAGCCCTGGGAGCAGTTTGGGCTGGCAGAGGCAGGAGGCCATTGCCTGCCCTGCAGGGCCAGGGGCACCCTGTGGGGCATGGCATGGGAGAGCAGCAGGAGCCTGGCAGCAGCTCCTCAGGCTTCCAGTGCCCAGCAGAGGTGGGGGTGAGGCTGCATGGCAGAGGCTGAGGCCATTGCTTGGCCTGGGCAAGGAGGATCCTGCAGGGTTGTGCCAAGGTTGGGTTGTGCAAGAGGAGAGGCTGTGGAGAGGCCAAGGAGAGCCCCCAGAGCTCCCAGGTGGCCATGGCACCTCAGGAGGTTCTTCACTGGGTGGGTGAGGAGAGCCTGGCACAGGCTGCCCAGAGGAGCTCACTCTGGAGCTGCTCCAGGCCAGGCTGGAGGGAAGCTCTGAGCCACCTGGGCCGGTGGAGGTGTCCCTGGCACGGGATGGGCTTCGAGGTCCCTTCCAAGCCAACCCAGCCCCTGGATCTGAGAACTTCTTTCCTTGGAGGGTGGTGGGAGCCTGGCACAGGCTGCCCAGGGAGGCTGTGGGAGCCTGGCACAGGCTGCCCAGGGAGGCTGTGGGAGCCTCCTCCTGCAGCTCTTCCAGGCCAGGCTGGGTGGAAGCTTTGGCCAGGCTGGGCTGGTGGAGGTGTCCCTGCCCCTGGCACTGGATGACCTTCAAGGTCCCTTCCAGCTCAGCCCAGTCCCTGACCTGCCAGGCTGGCTCCAGGAGCTCTGGTGGGACCTGGCTGGTGGCATCCAGGCCAGGTGGAGGCTGCTGGGCAAGGTCCCTATGCCCAGGGGCAGGTCCTGCTGGCTGTGGTTGAGTGGGAACCAGTGAGGAGCTGGCACCAGAGGTGTGCAGGGGCTGGAGCAGCTTTAGCTTGATGCTGCCAGGGGCAGCCTGGTGCCATGGGCAGGACTGAGAGGCCACCAAAGACTGGCAGCAAGCTCAGTTCAGTGCCCTGAGGTGGTGCCAGTCCAAGCAGTGTGGCTGGCACCAGCTGTGCTGGGACAGGTCCACCTGGCTGGGGTTGGTTGCTTGCATCTCCCCCTGCCCCCCACACCCCCCCCCAGCTCAGCCTGGGCAGCACAGAGAGGGGCAGAGCAGGGATGAAGGATTTTGGGGTCCTCAGTGCCAGGGCTGCTGCCCTCAGGCTGCTCTGCTGCTGCTTCCCCTCCTGCCAGGTCTCTGGGGCAGGAGAGCTTGGAGGGGTCCCCACCCGGGGCTGGGCACTGGTGTGGGCACCTGGTGGGGCTGGGGGAGGTCTCTCTGGGCTCTGGGGTTGGTTTCTGCTGGGGCAGAGCTGGGGCTGGGCTGGCACCGGGGGGGGGGGGCTGGTGGAGGCAGAAGGGGCAGCCTGGGGGGGGCTCTGCTCCTGTGCCCCTTGGACGTTGGCTTCAGCTGGGGAGGAAGTGCTTGGCCCCAGCTGGCTGAGGGGCCAGGAGGGCTCCTGGCTGCGCTCTGGGGGGGCTCTGCCCCCCAGCTAGGAGCACTCAGCAGCAGGCAGGGGGGGGCCAGGCTGTGGCAGGGCAGCAGTGCTGAAGGCAGTGCCCCCCTCGGGCCTCACCTCCCCCTCGGCTCTGGCAAACAGCTTCGAGTTCCTCAGGGTGCTGGCAGACACTGCGGGGGGGGGGGGAGGGAGGAAGAAGAGGGTCAGTGGCTCACCCCCAAGGCCTGTCCTGATGGTTGACCCCCCCAATGGTTGACCTCCCCCCAATGGTTGACTCCTCCCAATGGTTGACCTCCCACCATGATTGATCTCTCCCAATGGTTGATCCCCCCCCAATGGTTGACCCCCCCCAATATTTGACCCCCACCAACGGTTGCCCCCCCCCATAATTGACCTCCCCAATGGCTGACCCCCACCAATGGTTACCCCCCCCAATTGACCTCCCCAATGGTTGACTCCCCCAATAGCTGACCCCCACCAGTGGTTGACCCCCCCCTATGATTGACCTCCCCAATGGCTGACCCCCACCAATGGTTGATCTCCCCCCAATGGTTGACCCCCACCAATCATTGACCCACCCCATGATTGACCCCCCAATGGATGACCCCCCCCAGTAGTTGACCTCCCCCAATGGCTAACCCCCTCAATGATTGACCCCCACCAATGGTTGACCTCCCCCCAGTGGTTGACCTCCCCCAATGGTTGACCCTCCCCCAATGGCTGACTCCCACCAATGGTTGACCTCCTCCCAATGGTTGCCCCCCCCATGATTGATCTCCCCAGTGGTTGACTCCCCAATAGCTGACCCCCACCAATGGCTGACCCCCACCAATGGCTGACCCCCACCAATGGCTGACCCCCACCAATGGTTGACCTCCCCTAATGGTTGCCCCTCCCATGATTGATCTCCCCAATGGCTGATCCCCACCAATCTTTGACCCCTCCTCCATAATTGACCCCCCCCAATGGCTGACCCCCAAGACCATGTCCAATAGGCCAGGAGGAGACATCTGGGATGGGTTCCCTGGTGGTGACCCCCCCAAAAAAGCCCATGTCCTCAGCCCAAACCAGTCCAAGCCAGTTTAAAACAGTTCAAACCAGCCCAAACTAGTTCAAACCAGTCCAAGCCAGTTTAAAACAGTTCAAACCAGCCCAAACCAGTTCAAACCAGTTTAAAACAGTTCAAACCAGCCCAAAACAGTTCAAACCAGTCCAAGCCAGTTTAAAACAGTTCAAACCAGCCCAAACCAGTTCAAACCAGTTTAAAACAGTTCAAACCAGTTCAAACCAGTTCTAACCAGTTCTAACCAGTTCTAACCAGTTCAAACCAGTTCAAACCAGTCCAAACCAGTTCAAACCAGTTTAAAACAGTTTAAAACAGTTCAAACCAGTCCAAACCAGTTTAAAACAGTTTAAACCAGTTCAAACCACTTCAAACCAGTCCCATCACGATGCCTTTATTTGGGGAGGGTCTAGGCCCAGTCTGAAGTGGGGGGGGGGGGGGAGGGGGCATGGCCCTGGGGGGAGGCCACAGCCCAGGAGTGCTGCTGGGCACCGAGGGAGCCACTTACGGTGCCTGGGCCTGGAGTGGACACTGCTGATGACAGTGGGGATTGGCTGCTCCATGCTGTGGGCACAAGGACAGAGGGTGAGGCACCTCTGGCACCTCTGGCACCAGCAGAGCTTGGGGTTGGGCACAGGGAACAGGTTTATGCCCTGCAAGAGTGGGCAGGGACTGGCACAGGCTGCCCAGGGAGCTGCTGGTGCAGTGCCCATGCCTGGAGCTGCCCCTGAACCCTGTGCCCATGGCACTTGTGGCCATGGGTTGGTGCCCAGGGTGGGGCTGGCTGAGGGCTGGACTGGGTGAGGAGAAAGGTCCTCAGTGCAAGGGTGGGCAGGGACTGGCACAGGCTGCCCAGGGAGCTGCTGGTGGAGTGCCCAAGCCTGGAGCTGTCCCTGAACCCTGTGCCCATGGCACTTGTGGCCGTGGGTTGGTGCCCAGGGTGGGGCTTGGTGGCCTTGGAGGTCTCTGCCAACCAAGACAGTTGAGTGGCACTAAGAGCAGCTGGCAGCAGCTGGAGCAGTGCCAGGTTGGTCACTGCCCATCAGGATCCATCCCTGGGGGCTGAGTGGGGCAAAGCTTTCCTCTGCTCCAGGCTCTGCTTTGAGTGGAAGGGAAACCGAGGCAGGAGCAGATCCTTGGTGCAAGAGAGGGCAGAGACTGGCACAGGCTGCCCAGGGAGGGGGTGGTGCAGTGCCCAAGCCTGGAGCTGTCCCTGAACCCTGTGCCCATGGCACTTGTGGCCATGGGTTGGTGCCCAGGGTGGGGCTGGCTGAGGGCTGGACTGGGTGAGTAGAAAGGTCCTCAGTGCAAGGGTGGGCAGGGACTGGCAGAGGCTGCCCAGGGAGGGGGTGGAGGAGTGCCCATGCCTGGAGGGGCTCAAGGAATGTGTGGCTGTGGAGCCTGTGGCCATGGTGGGGCTGGGCTGGGAGAGCTCAGAGAGCTCTGCCAACCTGGATGGTTCTAAGCTGTGCTGGGCCAGAGGAGCAGGGGCCTGGAGCTTGGCCTGGGTGGGCAGAGCCAAGGGTGGATGATGGAGAACACCTCAAGGGCACCTGGCAGAGCACCCCCTGGGGAGGGGCTGAACCCCCCTGGGGGGACTCCAAGGGAAGCTTCAGAGCAGGAAGCTGGAGCCTGCTGGTCGTGGTGGGACCTTCTCTGCCCTTCCCCAGCAGGCTGCCAGCCTGGGGGCTGTGCCAGTCTGAGGGCTGTGGCAGCTTGGGGGCTATGCCAGTCTAGGGGCTGTGGCAGCTTGGGGGCTGTGGCAGCTTGGAGGCTGTGCCAGTCTGGGGACTGTACCAGCCTGGGGGCTGTAGCAGCTTGGAGGCTGTGCCAGTCTGGGGGCTGTGCCAGCCTGGTGGCTCTGCCAGCCTGGTGGCTGTGGCAGCTTGGAGGCTCTGCCAGTCTGGGGGCTGTGCCAGCCTGTGGGCTGTGCCCGGGGTGGGGGGGATGCCCCTGCAGCACGAAGCCAACCTTACCTGCTCTCCTCCCCCTCCACCAGCTTCCTGTAGGTGAGGATCTCCACGTCCAGGGCCAGTTTGATGTTGAGCAGCTCCTGGTAGTCCCTCACCAGCTGGGCCATGTCCTCCTTGCTCCTCTGCAGGGCAGCCTCCAGCTTGGCCAGCTTGGCCCTGGCATCGCCCAGGGCCACCTCGCCCTGCTCGCCTGCATCCCTGATGTGCTCCTCCAGGTACAGGCACTGCTGGGGCAAGAGGGGGAAAGGGCAGGGTGGGGGTGGGGGGGTGAGGGGTGCTGCAGCCTCAGGGCTGCCCCTCGGGGGGCTGCCTCCCACCCCAGCTCCCACCTGGCTCCGCTGGGACACGATGCAGGACCTCAGCTTCTGGATCTGGATGTTGAGGTCTGCGATCTGGCGGCGGCTGTCGAGGAGGTGACCCCCACAGGCCCCTGCCTGGCTGCTGCCCTCCTTCAGCTGCAGCAGAGGTGCAAGGGAGAGGTGGGTGAGGAGGCCTGGGTCCAGCTCTGGGCTGCTCTAGCTCCAGGCTGAGCTTGGAGCTCCTTCACCCCTTTCGCTTCAGGGAGGCTGTGGCTGGTCGCTGGCAGCCCAAAGCCCTCCCAGTGCTGGGCTGCAGCAGGGCACCCCCTGGGGCCTTTGTGTGCCCTCTGCTCCTGAGAGTTGGCAGAGCAGAGGGCAGCAGAACCTCCCTCACCCTCTGCCCACACTCTGCTGTGTGCCCCTCACAGCTTTGAGTCCCCTCAGACCTTTGTGCCCCTCATAGCTTTCTGCCCACCAGAGCTTTGTGCCCCCCAGACCTTGGTGTCCCCCAGGACAGGGAGAGCAGCAGCACAGGGAGGGGATTCTGCCCCCAGCTCTGCCCTGCTCAGCCCCCACCTGCAGCACTGCCTCCAGCTCTGGGCCCCCCCAGCAGCACAAGGACCTGGAGCTGGTGCTGCAGAGGCTCCAGAGGAGGCCAGCAGGAGCAGCAGAGGCTGCAGAAGCTCCCCTGTGGGGCCAGGCTGGCAGAGTTGGGGCTGCTGAGGCTGCAGAGCAGAAGGCTGCAGGCAGAGCTTGGAGCAGGCTGGCAGGAGCTGAAGGGCTGCAGGAGAGCTGGGGAGGGAGTGGGGAGAAGGGCTGGGGGGGGCAGGAGAGGGCCAATGGCTTGGAGCTGGGAGAGGGGAGAGGGAGAGAGGAGAGGAGGCAGAAGTTGGTGGGAGTGAGGCTGGGCAGAGGCTGGCACAGGCTGCCCAGGGAGGCTGTGGCTGCCCCTCCCTGGCACCATCCCAGGCCAGGCTGGGTGATGCCCTGAGCAGCCTGTGCTGGTGGAGCTGTTGCTGGGCATGGCAGGGGCTGGAGCTGGCTCAGCTCTGAGCTCTCTTCCAGCCCAACCCATGCCATGGATCTCCTCCTGAGAGGCTCAGGACTGTGTGAGCCCTGCAGGAAGAGCTCCCCCCAGGGCTGCTGCTTTTTCTTGGCTGCATTCCCACCTGGGCTGTGCTGGAGGCTCCATTCCTGCAGCCCTCCAAGCTCAGCCTGGCTGTGGCCCAGGGCAGCCTGCCCTGGCTGGAGCTGTCCCTGCTGCCTGCAGGGGGTGGCCAAGACGACCTCGGAGGGTCCCTCCCAGCCTGATGCAATCTGTGGCTCTGCTCTGCTTCGAGGACGGATCCCAGGAGGGTTCCAAGCGCCCTGGGGGGCAGCAGGGGCTGTGGGGAGGCCTTTGGGGCTCCTTCTCCTTTCCTCCCCTGGCTGCAGCTGTGCTGCTCACTGCCTCCTGGGCACAGCCTCTGCTCTCCTGGCAGGAGACCTCTCCTGAGGCTCATGGCATGGCAGGGGCTGGAGGGGGCCTTGCAGATCCACCCAGTGCCACCCTCCCTGCCATGCTCAGGGACACCTCCCACCAGCATCTGGGGGTGCTCAAGGCCAGGTTGGATGAGGCCCTGAGTGACCTGTGCTGGTGGGAGGTGTCCCTGGGCGTGGCAGGGAGGGTGGCACTGGGTGGATCTGCAAGGCCCCCTCCAGCCCCACCCATGCCAGGAGCCTCAGCAGGGGCAGCCCAGCAGTGGGAGATGTATTCTGCTCTGCTGCACTGAGCCTGGGGACCCTGAGCAGGGAACTGAGCTAGGAGGAGGTTGGGTTGGAAGGGACCTCCCAAGCTCATCCAACCCCCTGCAGGCAGCAGGGAACCAGAGCCACAGAGCCACAGAACCACAGAGCCACAGAGCCACAGAGCCACAGAACCACAGAGCCACAGAGCCACAGAACCACAGAACCACAGAGCCACAGAACCACAGAGCCACAGAACCACAGAGCCACAGAACCACAGAACCACAGAGCCACAGAACCACAGAGCCACAGAGCCACAGAGCCACAGAGCCACAGAGCCACAGATGCACAGAACCACAGAACCACAGAGCCACAGAACCACAGAGCCACAGAGCCACAGAACCACAGAGCCACAGAGCCACAGAACCACAGAACCACAGAGCCACAGAGCCACAGAACCACAGAGCCACAGAACCACAGAACCACAGAGCCACAGAGCCACAGAACCACAGAACCACAGAGCCACAGAGCCACAGAACCACAGAGCCACAGAACCACAGAGCCACAGAACCACAGAACCACAGAGCCACAGAACCACAGAGCCACAGAGCCACAGAACCACAGAACCACAGAGCCACAGAGCCACAGAGCCACAGAACCACAGAGCCACAGAGCCACAGAACCACAGAGCCACAGAGCCACAGAGCCACAGAACCACAGAGCCACAGAACCACAGAACCACAGAGCCACAGAGCCACAGAGCCACAGAGCCACAGAGCCACAGAACCACAGAGCCACAGAGCCACAGAGCCACAGAGCCACAGAGCCACAGAACCACAGAGCCACAGAGCCACAGAGCCACAGAGCCACAGAGCCACAGAACCACAGATGCACAGAACCACAGAGCCACAGAACCACAGAGCCACAGAACCACAGAGCCACAGAGCCACAGAGCCACAGAGCCACAGAACCACAGAGCCACAGAGCCACAGAGCCACAGAACCACAGAGCCACAGAGCCACAGAACCACAGAGCCACAGAGCCACAGAGCCACAGAGCCACAGAGCCACAGAGCCATAGAAGCATGGAAACATGGAAACATGGAAGCATAGAACCAGGGAAGCAGGGAAGCATTGAAGCATGGAAGCATTGAAGCAGGGAAGCATGGAAACAGGGAAGCAGGGAAGCAGGGAAGCAGGGAAGCAGGGAAGCAGGGAAGCATAGAAGCAGGGAAGCAGGGAAGCAGGGAAGCAGGGAAGCAGGGAAGCAGGGAAGCATGGAAGCATGGAAGCAGGGAAGCATGGAAACAGGGAAGCATGGAAGCATGGAAGCAGGGAAGCAGGGAAGCATAGAAGCATGGAAGCATAGAAGCAGGGAAGCAGGGAAGCATAGAAGCATGGAAACATGGAAGCAGGGAAGCAGGGAAGCATGGAAACAGGGAAGCATGGAAGCAGGGAAGCAGGGAAGCATAGAAGCATAGAAGCAGGGAAGCATGGAAGTAGGGAAGCAGGGAAGCATGGAAGCAGGGAAGCAGGGAAGCAGGGAAGCAGGGAAGCATAGAAGCAGGGAAGCAGGGAAGCATGGAAGCAGGGAAGCAGGGAAGCAGGGAAGCAGGGAAGCATAGAAGCAGGGAAGCAGGGAAGCATGGAAGCAGGGAAGCATGGAAGCAGGGAAGCAGGGAAGCAGGGAAGCGTAGAAGCATAGAAGCAGGGAAGCAGGGAAGCAGGGAAGCATAGAAGCATTGAAGCAGGGAAGCATGGAAGCATGGAAGCAGGGAAGCAGGGAAGCAGGGAAGCATGGAAGCAGGGAAGCAGGGAAGCAGGGAAGCATAGAAGCATAGAACCAGGGAAGCATGGAAGCATGGAAGCATAGAAGCATTGAAGCAGGGAAGCATGGAAGCATGGAAGCAGGGAAGCAGGGAAGCAGGGAAGCATGGAAGCATGGAAGCAGGGAAGCATGGAAGCATGGAAGCATGGAAGCAGGGAAGCATGGAAGCAGGGAAGCAGGGAAGCAGGGAAGCAGGGAAGCAGGGAAGCATAGAAGCAGGGAAGCATGGAAACAGGGAAGCAGGGAAGCAGGGAAGCAGGGAAGCATGGAAGCATAGAAGCAGGGAAGCAGGGAAGCAGGGAAGCAGGGAAGCAGGGAAGCATGGAAGCATAGAAGCAGGGAAGCAGGGAAGCAGGGAAGCAGGGAAGCAGGGAAGCATGGAAGCAAGGAAGCATGGAAGCATAGAAGCATGGAAGCATGGAAGCAGGGAAGCAGGGAAGCAGGGAAGCAGGGAAGCAGGGAAGCATAGAAGCAGGGAAGCATGGAAGCAGGGAAGCAGGGAAGCAGGGAAGCAGGGAAGCATGGAAGCATAGAAGCAGGGAAGCATGGAAGCAGGGAAGCAGGGAAGCAGGGAAGCAGGGAAGCATGGAAGCATGGAAGCAGGGAAGCATGGAAACAGGGAAGCATGGAAGCATGGAAGCAGGGAAGCAGGGAAGCAGGGAAGCATAGAAGCATGGAAGCATAGAAGCAGGGAAGCATGGAAACAGGGAAGCATGGAAGCATGGAAGCAGGGAAGCAGGGAAACAGGGAAGCATGGAAGCATGGAAGCAGGGAAGCAGGGAAGCAGGGAAGCATAGAAGCATGGAAGCATGGAAGCAGGGAAGCAGGGAAGCATGGAAACAGGGAAGCATGGAAGCAGGGAAGCAGGGAAGCATAGAAGCATAGAAGCAGGGAAGCATGGAAGTAGGGAAGCAGGGAAGCATGGAAGCAGGGAAGCAGGGAAGCAGGGAAGCAGGGAAGCAGGGAAGCATAGAAGCAGGGAAGCATGGAAGCATGGAAGCAGGGAAGCAGGGAAGCAGGGAAGCATGGAAGCATGGAAGCAGGGAAGCATGGAAGCAGGGAAGCATAGAAGCATTGAAGCAGGGAAGCATGGAAGCATGGAAGCAGGGAAGCAGGGAAGCAGGGAAGCATGGAAGCATGGAAGCAGGGAAGCAGGGAAGCAGGGAAGCATAGAAGCATAGAACCAGGGAAGCATGGAAGCATGGAAGCATAGAAGCATTGAAGCAGGGAAGCAGGGAAGCATGGAAGCAGGGAAGCAGGGAAGCAGGGAAGCATGGAAGCATGGAAGCAGGGAAGCATGGAAGCAGGGAAGCAGGGAAGCAGGGAAGCAGGGAAGCATAGAAGCAGGGAAGCATGGAAACAGGGAAGCAGGGAAGCAGGGAAGCAGGGAAGCAGGGAAGCAGGGAAGCATGGAAGCATAGAAGCAGGGAAGCAGGGAAGCAGGGAAGCAGGGAAGCAGGGAAGCATGGAAGCATAGAAGCAGGGAAGCAGGGAAGCAGGGAAGCATGGAAGCAAGGAAGCATGGAAGCATAGAAGCATGGAAGCATGGAAGCAGGGAAGCAGGGAAGCAGGGAAGCAGGGAAGCAGGGAAGCAGGGAAGCATGGAAGCATAGAAGCAAGGAAGCATGGAAGCATAGAAGCATGGAAGCATGGAAGCAGGGAAGCAGGGAAGCATGGAAGCAGGGAAGCAGGGAAGCAGGGAAGCAGGGAAGCATGGAAGCATAGAAGCAGGGAAGCATGGAAGCATAGAAGCATGGAAGCAGGGAAGCAGGGAAGCATGGAAGCATAGAAGCAGGGAAGCATGGAAGCATGGAAGCAGGGAAGCAGGGAAGCCGGGAAGCAGGGAAGCAGGGAAGCATGGAAGCATAGAAGCAGGGAAGCAGGGAAGCAGGGAAGCAGGGAAGCAGGGAAGCAGGGAAGCAGGGAAGCATGGAAGCATAGAAGCAGGGAAGCAGGGAAGCATAGAAGCATAGAAGCAGGGAAGCAGGGAAGCATGGAAGCAGGGAAGCAGGGAAGCCGGGAAGCAGGGAAGCAGGGAAGCATGGAAGCAGGGAAGCAGGGAAGCAGGGAAGCCGGGAAGCATGGAAGCAAGGAAGCATGGAAGCATAGAAGCAGGGAAGCAGGGAAGCAGGGAAGCAGGGAAGCATGGAAGCAGGGAAGCATAGAAGCAAGGAAGCATGGAAGCATGGAAGCATGGAAGCATGGAAGCATAGAAGCATGGAAGCATAGAAGCAGGGAAGCAGGGAAGCATGGAAGCAAGGAAGCATGGAAGCAGGGAAGCATGGAAGCATGGAAGCATAGAAGCATGGAAGCAGGGAAGCATGGAAACAGGGAAGCAGGGAAGCATGGAAGCAGGGAAGCATAGAAGCAAGGAAGCATGGAAGCATAGAAGCATGGAAGCATAGAAGCAGGGAAGCAGGGAAGCAGGGAAGCAGGGAAGCAGGGAAGCATGGAAACAGGGAAGCAGGGAAGCAGGGAAGCAGGGAAGCATAGAAGCATAGAAGCAGGGAAGCAGGGAAGCAGGGAAGCATGGAAGCAGGGAAGCAGGGAAGCATGGAAGCATAGGAGCATGGAACCAGGAAGCATGGAAGCATGGAACCAGAGAAGCATAGAAGCAGGGAAGCATAGAGCCATGGATGCATAGAAGCATTGAAGCATGGAAGCATAGAAGCATAGAAGCATGGAAGTAGGGAAGCATGGAAGCATGGAAGCATGGAAGCATAGAACCAGGGAAGCAGGGAAGCATGGAAGCATGGAAGCATAGACCCAGTCCAGGCTGGGAGGGACCAGAAGGATCATCCATTCCCAGCCCCCTGCCATGCCCAGGGACAGCTCACACCAGAGCAGGCTGCCCACAGCCTCCCCCAGCCTGGCCTTAAACGCCTCCAGGGCTGAGGCTGCCACCACCTCCCTGGGCAGCCTGTGCCAGGCTCTCAGCACCCTCCTGCTGAAGAGCTTTTTCCTACCATCTGGAATGCCTCCCGAGATGGAGGCTCCAGCACCTCCCTGGGCAGCCTGCTCCAGTGCTGGGCAGCACAGAAGCTCCTCCTCGTGTTCAGGAGGAGCTGCTGCTGGTTGAGTTGGTTCAAAGGGGCAACCTTTGCCCTGCCACTGGGCACTGCTGGGCAAAGCCTGCCCCCAGCCTCCTGCCACCCACCCTTGAGGTGTTGAACAGCAGGGATCAGATCCCACCCTCCCCAGGCTGCTCTTCCCCAGGCTAAGCAGCCCCAAGCCCTTCAGCCCCTCAGCAGCTTGCTCAGAGCCTCCTCCAGCCTCACCCTGAAGCTCTCCATGGACAGGGCAAGCTGCTGAGCTGGGCTAGGGCCCAGCACCCTCCCTCCAGTCCCAGCTCTGCTCTGCCCCCTCCAGCTCTTGCTGCTTGCTGGAGCTCCCAGGCTGATGTCTCTCCACCTCCCCTTTACCTTCCTCCTGGTGAGAGCCTCAGCCTCCTCCCAGCTGCGCAGGGCCAGGGCCTCGTACTGAGCCCTCACTTCCTCCACGATGCTGCTCAGGTCCAGCTTGCAGGAGCTGTCGATGCCCAGCACCACGGAGATGTCCTTGATCTCTGTCAGCAGCTCCTCCAGCTCCTGAGGAGAGAGAGATGCCCCCAGGGGGGCCAGGAGAGAGCTGGAGCCTGGCAGAGGGGTGGAGGTGCTGAGGCTGCAGCCTCTGAAGTGAAGGCTGGGCAGAGGCTGGCACAGGCTGCCCAGGGAGGCTGTGGCTGCCCCTCCCTGGCACCATCCCAGGCCAGGCTGGCTGAGGCTCTGAGCAGCCTGTGCTGGTGGAGCTGTTGCTGGGCATGGCAGGGGCCGGAGCTGGCTCAGCTCTGAGCTCCCTTCCAGGCCAACCCCTGCCATGGATCTGCAGAGGCTGCAGGAGCCCTTTGAGATCATCCAGTCCAGGCACTTAGGGAGGTGCTCTGAGAGCCCAGGGGGGACAATCATGGAGGGGCCTGGCTGGAAGAGACCAAAGTCTGCTGTCCCCTGGTGTCCCAAATCCAGTGCTGCTGTCCCGAGTCCAGCTCTGCTGTCCCCAGCACAGGGAGGACTCAGAGCTGCTGGGGGGAGCCCAGAGGAGGCCACAAAGATGCTGCCAGGACTGCAGCAGCTCTGCTGTGAGCTCAGGCTGGGGGGGCTGGGGGGGTGCAGCCTGCAGAGGAGAAGGCTCCAGGGGCAGCTGAGAGCTGTGCCAGAGCCTGCAGAGAGGCTGCAGAGAGCCTTTGGCTGAGGGGGGGTGAGGCAGGAGCAGGGGCAAGGGTGTGGAGCTGAGGCAGAGCAGGGCTGGAGTGGAGCTGAAGCAGAAGCTGCTCAGCAGAGGGGGCAGAGACTCTGGCCCAGGCTGCCCAGGGAGGCTGTGGCTGCCTCCTGCCTGGGGCTGTGCCAGGCCAGGCTGGATGAGGCCCTGAGCAGCTGAGTCTGGCTGGGAGCTGGCCCTGGGCATGGCAGGGGCATGGAGGAGATGAGCTCTGAGCTCCCTCCCAGCCCAACCTGTGCCAGGAGGCTCTCAAGTTTGGTTCTCTTCTCTGCCCAAGCTCAGGCTCAGCTGAGAGGTTGCCCTGGGACCTTTGGCCACCTCCTGGCACGAGTCTGTGCTTGTGGCACAGCAAGAGCAGGTTGGTGGAGCTGGTGCTGGTGCTCTGGCACCTACCAGGGCTCAGGGCTTGGCCATGAGTGCCCTGGGCAGGGCATGGCAGTGGTGTGAAGCCTGCTGCAGGCTGCTGGGGCTGGAGAGATGCCTGTGCTGGGCAGCTGGAGCTGAGGCTGCCACTTGTGGTGGCTCCATCCAGCTCAGGCTGTGGTGAAGAGGGGGCTCAGGGGACACCTCCTGACCCCCAGGGACTCCCTTAAAGGAATCACAGAATCAGAACTGTTTGGGCTGGGAAAGGCCTCCAAGGTCACAGCCCAACCCTCCACCCACCCCAGCATGGGCACCAAACCATGGCACCAAACCGTGGGCATCAAACCATGGGCACCAAGCCACAGGCACAAAACCATGGGCATCAAACCATGGGCACCAAATCATAGGCATCAAACCACAGGCACCAAACCATGGGCACCAACCATGGGCACAGTGCCATGGGCACAGGGCTCTGGAGCCCCCCCCCAGGCATGGGCACTGCCCCAGCAGCTCCCTGGGCAGCCTGGCACAGGCCTGCAGAACCCTCCCAGGGCAGGAATTGTTGCTCAGGGCCAAGCTCCACCTGCCCTGGGGCACCTTGAGGCCATCTCCTCTTGGCCCTTGGCAGCACAGCCCAACCCCCCCCTGGCTCCAGCCTCCTCTCAGGCCCTGCCACAGCCCCACAAGCTCTGCCCTCAGCCTCCTCTCCTCCAGCCTCACCCCCCCAGCTCCCTCAGCTGCCTTCTTTGCCCCCCCAGGACCCTGTGTGCCCCCAGGTCCCCTCTGCACTGCCTTTCACCTGCTCATAGATGGTTTTCTTCAGCTCCATCAGCTCCTGCAGGCCGCTGAGTTTGACCTCCAGCTCTGTCCTGTGCAAGGTGCTGACATCTAAGTCCTGCAGGAGAGGCAGAGGGCACAGAGCAGAGGCTTGAGGCTGCAGGGAGAAGCCTTCCCCACTGCCCCCTCCCTCCCAGCAAGTGTCCTGCTTGCAGGTGAGGCTCACAGGGCAGGAAGGGACCTCCAAAGGTCTTCCAGTCCAAGCCCTGCTGCAGGCAGCAGGCACAGCCCCAGCTGGAGCAGGCTGCTCAGAGCCACCTCAGAGCTCGCCTGGATGGCTCAGGAGCAGGGAAAGGTTTGGGTTGGAGAAGCTCTCTGGGGGGCAGCCAGGCCAAGCAGCAGCCCAGCCCCACCATGGGCACCAATGGAGCCTGCCCTGCCTGGGCTGGGGTGAGTCTGATCCTCTCTCTCGTCCATCAGTGAAGACAAAGGTTGCATTGTCCCTCCTTAACCACCAAAGATAGAGAAGATTGCATCACCTCTCCTTAACCTTCTTGCTTCTGGGACTCGGACTCAGGGGCTTGGCCTGAAGCTCAGGGATGCAAATCAACAGACAACACCTTTGAAACTCCTGGAGCTCAGCCTGGCTGGACTGCCCAGGAAGCCTCCATCCTATCTCAGCTACCCTCCAAGGGAAAAGGTTTCTGTGTATGCAGGGTGTGGGCAGCTGCAGCCCGGGAGGGGGTGGAGGCCTTCTCCCCGGTGGCACCAGACCCCTGCGGAGGCCTGAGAATGCACAGGAAGATGCCCTGGGGGCTGCAGCTGGGCACTGAGCAGAAAACTGTATGGAAAGGCAGGAGAAATGCCTGCCAAAGGGTGGCACTCCCAGCAGACCACCAGTGCCAACTCCATCGGACCACCAGTGGCACTCCCAGCAGACTAAGGGTGGCACTCCCAGCAGACCACCAGTGGCACTCCCAGCAGACTAAGGGTGGCACTCCCAGCAGACCACCAGGGGCACTCCCAGCAGACTAAGGGTGGCACTCCCAGCAGACCACCAGGGGCACTCCCAGCAGACTAAGGGTGGCACTCCCAGCAGACCACCAGGGGCACTCCCAGCAGACTAAGGGTGGCACTCCCAGCAGACCACCAGTGGCACTCCCAGCAGACCACCAGTGGCACTCCCAGCAGACCACCAGTGGCACTCCCAGCAGACTAAGGGTGGCACTCCCAGCAGACCACCAGTGGCACTCCCAGCAGACTAAGGGTGGCACTCCCAGCAGACCACCAGGGGCACTCCCAGCAGACTAAGGGTGGCACTCCCAGCAGACTAAGGGTGGCACTCCCAGCAGACTAAGGGTGGCACTCCCAGCAGACTAAGGGTGGCACTCCCAGCAGACCACCAGTGGCACTCCCAGCAGACCACCAGTGGCACTCCCAGCAGACTAAGGGTGGCACTCCCAGCAGACCACCAGTGGCACTCCCAGCAGACTAAGGGTGGCACTCCCAGCAGACCACCAGTGGCACTCCCAGCAGACCACCAGGGGCACTCCCAGCAGACCACCAGGGGCACTCCCAGCAGACCACCAGGGGCACCTCTACCAGACCACCGAGGGCAGACCATCAGCAGACCACCAGAGCTGCACAGCACCTGAAGAACCTCTGACAGACTCCACAGCAGATCAGCCCTGGGCCATGCACCAGTCTCTCTCCCTCCCCTCCATCTGCGGCTGAGGGCAATATGATCACAGCCTTCTTCCTTCCCTGCTCCCTCTTCTCTTCTCCATCCATCTCTTTATCTTTCTCTCTCCCCCTTCTCCTCTCTCTCCCTCTGTTCTGATCTCTCTCTCCCCTTCTCCCCTCTCTCCCTCTGTTTTGCCCAACCTTACCCTTTAACAAACAGTTTCATGCTGGTCTCTGGTCTCGTTTGCACCTTAATTTCACAACACAGAGTCCATCAGAACTGCTCTTGCTCCTCTGGACAGAGATGCTGCTCATCTCTGCTCCTCCAGACCCTGACAGCTGGGAGAGCCTCCTGGGAGCATCCAGGGCAGCACCAGCCCAGCCCCACCATGGGCACAGGGCTCTGGAGCCCCCCCCAGGCATGGGCACTGCCCCAGCAGCTCCCTGGGCAGCCTGGGCCAGGCCTGCAGAACCCTCCCAGGGCAGGAATTGTTGCTCAGGGCCAAGCTCCACCTGCCCTGGGGCACCTTGAGGCCATCTCCTCTTGGCCCTTGGCAGCACAGCCCAACCCCCCCCTGGCTCCAGCCTCCTCTCAGGCCCTGCCACAGCCCCACAAGCTCTGCCCTCAGCCTCCTCTCCTCCAGCCTCACCCCCCCCAGCTCCCTCACCTGCTCCTCCCCAGCCTCTCCTCCAGACCCTTCCCCACCTCCAGTCCCTTCCCTGCCCTGCTCCATCTCTGCCCACAATGGCAGAGTGGTTGGAAGGGACCTCCAGAGGTCCTCAAGTCCAACCCCTGCAGTGAGCAGGCTCAGCCCCCACTAGATCATGTCCAAACCCAAACTGATCTTCAGCCCAACCCCACCGTGGTTGAGCATGGGGCTGGGCACTGCCACCTCCCTGGGCAGCCTGGGCCAGGCCCTGAGACCCCTCCCAGTGAGGACACTTCCCCTGGTGTCCAACTGAAACCTCTCCTGAGACACCTTGAGGCCATCTCTCCCCCAGCTTTGTCTGCAGGGATGGGACCTCCAGCACCTCCCTGGGCAACCTGTGCCAAGCTCTCCAAGAGCTTCGTGGAAGGAGCTGGGTTGGAAGGGAGCTGAAGGCTCAGGCAGTGCCAGGGGCAGGGACACCTCCACCAGCCCAGCTTGCTCAGAGCCTTCACCCAGCCTGGCCTGGAACAGCTCCAGGGGAGGGGGCAGCCAAAACCTGCCTGGGCAACCTGTGCCAGGCTCCCCCCAACCTGTGCCAGTGCCTCACCAGCTCCTTCCCAACGTCCCAGCTAAGCCTGCCCTGCTCTGCCTCCATCCCATTGCCTCCTGGCCCACAGAGCCTCACGTCCAGACCTCTCCTGCAGCTCTCAGGGAGGCTCTTTGGGCACCTTCCTGCTGCTTTGGGCTGGGTTGGTTTTGTGCTCCTCTTGTTTGGGAGTGAGAGCTGTGCTGGGAGCCTCCTGGAGGAGGTGTGGGTGGAGGAGGAATCAGGCAGAGCTGCTGCATCCCCAATCCTCCTTCCTTCAGCTCCACAAAGCTCCCTGAGAGCTCTGCTGCCAGCCCCAGCATGGTCCTGCCCTTGAGGGGCAAGCTGCAGTGTGGCCAGCAGGGCCAGGGAGGGGATTCTCCTCTGCTCCCCTCTGCTGAGACCCCACCTGGAGCACTGCACCCAGCTCTGGAGCCCCTGGGACAAGAGGGCTGTGGAGATGCTGGAGCCTGTCCAGAGCAGGGCCAGGAGGATGCTCAGAGGCTGCAGCAGCTCTGCTGTGAGCACAGCCTGGAAGAGTTGGGGCTGTGCAGGCTGGAGCAGAGGAGGCTCCCAGGGGACCTTCTTGTGGCCTGCCAGGAGCTGAAGGGGGCTCCAAAAAAGCTGGGGAGGGACTTTTGAGGCTGTGAGGGAGTGGCAGGAGTGGGGGGGATGGAGCAGAGCTGGAGGGAGGCAAAGTTAGGCTGGAGGGGAGGAGGAAGTTCTGCAGCAGGAGAGTGGTGAGAGCCTGGCAGGGGCTGCCCAGGGAGGGGGTTGAGGCTCCATGGCTGGAGGGGTTTGAGGCCAGGCTGGGTGAGGCTGTGGGCAGCCTGAGCTAGGGCAGGGTACCCTGGGCACGGCAGGGGCTTGGAGCTGGCTGAGCTCTGAGCTCCCTTCCAGCCCAGCCCATGCCATGGAGCTATGAGTTAGGGTCCCCAGCAGGGCAGGTGGAGATGAGGAGAGTCAGCCTGGAGGGGAGGAGGAAGTTCTGCAGCATGAGAGTGGTGAGAGCCCAGGGAGGGGTTTGAGGCCAGGCTGGGTAAGGCTGTGGGCAGCCTGAGCTAGGGCAGAGTGTCCCTGGGCATGGCAGGGGCTGGCACTGGCTGGTCCCCGTGGTCCCTTCCAGCCCTGAGGGTTTGGAAGCCCCAGGAGGAGCAGGCAGGAGGCAGGAAGGGTTGGGGCAGTGCTGGCTTGGTTGCAGGTGGCTGCTGGCACTGCCCTGTGTGCCAGCCTGGAGTTGTCCCAGGCCAGGTTGGATGGGGCTTGGGCAGCCTGGGCTGGCAGGAGGGTCCCTGCCCATGGCAAGGGGGGGGTTGGGATGGAAGATCCTTGGGGTCCCTTCCAACCCTTCTATGGCTTAGCAGCCCCGGGGAAGGTTTCCTCTCCCTCCTGCCCCTCTGCTCCCTCCTGGCCCAGGTTTGTTTGGGGTTCTTGGGTGGTGCTGCACAAAAATCCCTCCCTTGGCAGCCACCTCTGGGCCAGGCAGTTTGCCCAGGGTGTGGCTGTCAGGCAGGAGGGCAAAGCAAACACTTTAACCAGCCCCCAGCCTTTGCCAACCTTCTGGTGGCATCCTGAGGGGGCAGAGGGCTTGGCTCAGAAAGGGGCCTGGGGTGTGAAGACCTCCCCAGGTCAGGTCTGGGTGGTGCTGTTGGTGAACCAGGATCCACCCCTGGGGGCTGAGTGGGGCAAAGCTTTCCTCTGCTCCAGGCTCTGCTTTGAGTGGAAGGGAAACCGAGGCAGGAGCAGATCCTTGGTGCAAGAGAGGGCAGAGACTGGCACAGGCTGCCCAGGGAGGGGGTGGTGCAGTGCCCAAGCCTGGAGCTGTCCCTGAACCCTGTGCCCATGGCACTTGTGGCCATGGGTTGGTGCCCAGGGTGGGGCTGGCTGAGGGCTGGACTGGGTGAGTAGAAAGGTCCTCAGTGCAAGGGTGGGCAGGGACTGGCAGAGGCTGCCCAGGGAGGGGGTGGAGGAGTGCCCATGCCTGGAGGGGCTCAAGGAATGTGTGGCTGTGGAGCCTGTGGCCATGGTGGGGCTGGGCTGGGAGAGCTCAGAGAGCTCTGCCAACCTGGATGGTTCTAAGCTGTGCTGGGCTTGGCCTGGGTGGTCTCAGCTGGGTGGGCTGGAGGTGATGAGACAAAATCATTCTCTGCTCTATTGGCTGAGGACCAAGAGCCAAAGACCTTTCTGGCAGCAGAGGTGGCCCAGGCTGTGCTTTAGGCTGCCAGGGAGGGCCAGGACTGGGGGGGATGGAGTCAGGCTGGAGGGGAGGAGGAAGTTCTGCAGCAGGAGAGTGGTGAGAGGCTGGCAGGGGCTGCCCAGGGAGGAGGTTGAGGCTCCATGGCTGGAGGGGTTTGAGGCCAGGCTGTGGGCAGCCTGAGCTAGGGCAGAGTGTCCCTGGGCACAGCAGGGGTTGGCACTGTCTGCTCCTTGTGGTCCCTTCCAGCCCTGGCTGATTCTGTGACTCCCTCTTGACTCTTCCCCACTCTGCTGCCCTCCTCCAGACCACAGAACCTCTGTGGTGCAAGAGCTGCATCACCAAAACAGCTGCAGAACTCCAACCTGTGCCCAGCTCTGGGCTCCTCCACTGCAGAGAGATGTTGAGGTGCTGGAAGGTGCCAGAGCAGGGCAGCAAGGCTGGGGAGGGGCCTGGAGCACAGCCCTGTGAGGAGAGGCTGAGGGAGCTGGGGGAGTGCAGCCTGCAGCAGAGGAGGCTCAGGGCAGAGCTGATTGCTGCCTGCAGCTGCCTGCAGGGAGGCTGTGCCCAGGTGGGGTTGGGCTCTGCTGCCAGGCAGCCAGGGGCAGGAGAAGGGGACACAGCCTCAAGCTGTGCCAGGGCAGGGTCAGGCTGGATGTTAGGAGGAAGCTGTGCCCAGAGAGAGTGATTGGCACTGGGATGGGCTGCCCAGGGAGGTGGTGCAGTGCCCACCCCTGGGGGTGTTTAAAGGAGCCTGCATGGGGCACTCAGTGCCAGGGCTGCGTGGATCAGAAGGTGCCAGGTGAGAGGTTGGACCTGGTGGTCTCAGAGGCCTTTTCCAACCTGTGAGCAGAGCAGGCCCTTGGGTCACTCTGGGCTCTCTCCCAGCTGTGCCCTGGCTCTGCTGGGAGGGCACAGAGGTGGCACAGAGCCCAGGGTGGTGAGCAGCTGCTGCTGGCACTCACCTTCTTGAGCTCCATGAAGGTGTACTCCATGCCGCTGCAGAGGCGAATCTCATCCTCGTACCTGCGGGGAGGCAACGCAGCAGTGAGCAGCTGCAGCTGCAGGAAGCCTCTCAGCTGCTGGGGGATGGCCCTCAGGGGCCCCCAGGAGTGCTCCTGGCCTCAGAGCTTCCTCCTTTGGCTGTGCCATGGCAGCTGCCTGGCACGCAGTGGGCAGCAGGGAGGGTGGTGGAGGTGTCCCAGGGAGGTGCTGGAGGCTGCCCAGGGAGGTGGTGGAGGCTGCCCAGGGAGGGTGGTGGAGGTGTCCCAAAGGGGTGGTGGAGGCTGCCCAGGGAGGTGGTGGAGGCTGCCCAGGGAGGTGGTGGAGGTGTCCCAGGGAGGTTGGTGGAGGCTGCCCAGGGAGGTGGTGGAGGTGTCCCAGGGAGGTGCTGGAGGCTGCCCAGGGAGGTGGTGGAGGCTGCCCAGGGAGGGTGGTGGAGGTGTCCCAAAGGGGTGGTGGAGGCTGCCCAGGGAGGTGGTGGAGGCTGCCCAGGGAGGTGGTGGAGGTGTCCCAGGGAGGGTGGTGGAGGCTGCCCAGGGAGGTGGTGGAGGCTGCCCAGGGAGGTGGAGGCTCAGCAGGGCTCTGGGCAAGCTGCTGCACTGGGGGAGGTCCCTGCAGAGCACAGGGGGCAGGGCTGGAGGGGGCTGGGAGGCTGCTTCCAGCCAGGGTGGTTGCTGCCTGCAGCTGTTGGTGCTTCCTCTGCAGGGAGGGCAGGAACCTTGGAACCTTGGAACCATGGAACCTTGGAACCATAGAACCTTGGAACCATAGAACCTTGGAACCTTGGAACCATAGAACCTTGGAACCTTGGAACCATAGAACCTTGGAACCGTGGAACCATAGAACCTTGGAACCTTGGAACCATAGAACCATGGAACCTTGGAACCATAGAACCTTGGAACCTTGGAACCATAGAACCATGGAACCTTGGAACCATAGAACCTTGGAACCTTGGAACCTTGGAACCTTGGAGCCATAGAACCTTGGAACCTTGGAACCATGGAACCTTGGAGCCATAGAACCATGGAAACATAGAACCATGGAACCATGGAACCTTGGAACCTTGGAACCTTGGAACCTTGGAGCCATAGAACCATGGAAACATAGAACCTTGAATCCATGGAACCTTGGAACCTTGGAACCATAGAACCATGGAACCTTGGAACCATAGAACCATGGAACCTTGGAACCATAGAACCATGGAACCATGGAACCATAGAACCATGGAACCTTGGAACCATAGAACCATGGAACCTTGGAACCATAGAACCAAAAAACCTTGGAACCATAGAACCATGGAACCTTGGAACCATAGAACCAAGAAACCTTGGAACCATGGAATCATAGAACCATGGAAACATGGAACCTTGAATCCATGGAACCTTGAAACTACGGAATCATAGAACCAAGGAACCTTGGAACCACAGAACCATGGAACTTTTGAACTATAGAACCTTGGAACCAAGGAACCTTGGAATTATAGAACCTTGGAACCTTGGATCCATGGAACCTTGGAACCTTGGAATGATGGACCCATAGAACCTTGGAACCTTGGACCCATAGAACCTTGGAACCATAGACACTTGGAACCATGGAACCTTAGAATCTTGGATCCATGGAACCATAGAACCAAGGAACCTTGGAACCACAGAACCAAGGGACCTTGGAACCATGGAACCATAGACCTTCAGAACCCTAGAACCTTGGAGCCATGGAACCCTGGAACCTTAGAACCACAGAAACAAGGAACTTTAGAACCATAGTACCACAGAACTGTGGAACCATAGCACCCTGGAACCATGGAACCACAGAACCATGGAGCCTTGGAACCATGGAAGTCTGGAACCACAGAACCCTGGAACCATAGAACCACAGGGGCCACAAGGACCATCCAGCTCCAACCCCCCTGCCAGGGGCAGGGACAGCTCACACCAGAGCAGGCCTCACCCAGCCTGGCCTGAAACCCCTCCAGGGCTGAGGCTGCCACCACCTCCCTGGGCAGCCTGTGCCAGGCTCTCAGCACCCTCCTGCTGAAGAGTTTCTTTCTCACCTCCAGGCTGACCCTACCCATGTCCAGCTCTGTTCCACCCCCCCCAGTCCTGTCACTCCCTGGCAGCCTAAGAAGTCCCTCCCCAGCTTTCCTGTGGCCCCCTTCAGGCACTGCAAGGCCACAGTGAGGTCACCTCAGAGCCTTCTCCTCTCCAGGCTGCACAGCCCCAACTGCCTCAGCCTCTCCCTGCAGCAGAGCAGCTCCAGGCCTCTGCTCAGCTCTCTGGCACCTTCCAGCCCCTCCACATCCCTCCTGTCCCTGGATGCTCCAGGAGGAGATCCTCTCAGAGCTGATCAAGAGCTAAAGGGTGGAGGGTAGGAGGATGGGGCTGGGCTCCCCTCTGTGGTGCCCAGTGGCAGGGCAGGAGGTGATGGGCACAAACTGGAACCCACTCGAACCTGAGCAGAAAGTGGACCTCAGGAAGAGGTTCTTGGGCAGCAGGAAGAAGTCCTCTGCTCTGAGCCTGCTGGAGCACTGCAACAGGCTGCCCAGGCAGGTGGTGGAGCCCCCATCCCTGGAGACACTCCAGGTGAGTTCTGATGGAGCTCTGAGCTGGGAATGTCCCTGCTGAGGGCAAGGGGGTGAGGGTTGGACAAGATGACCTTTGGAGGTGCCTTCAACCCTGTTCCTTCTCTGAGGGTGCTGCAGGCCTGGAGCAGGCTGCCAAGAGAGGTTGTGGAGTCTCCTGCTCTGGAGCCTTGCAGAACCCTCCTGGACATGCTCCTGTGCAAGCTGCCCCAGGCTGCCCCTGCCTGAGCAGGCCTGGATGGGCTCCCAGGTCCCCCAGCCCCACCACTCTCTGCTTCTGCCACCTGCCAGCCACTTGGGCACCCTCCAGGTCGCTCTTGAAGCACCTCCATGGTCTCCAGCTCCTCCTCTCTCCTCTCCTGCTTCCAGCCAGCAGAGGAGCCTCACCCAGCTGCTTCCTCTGCTCCGCAGCTGCAATCCTGCCCTGCTGCCAGCAGCTCCCTGCTAGAGCTTAACTGCAGCCTGCCCCCTGCCTCCAGCCTGCCCCAGCCCTCTCTGCCCCAGCCTGCAGGAGCATTTCTGGCCTCTGACATCACCTCTGGGCTGCAGCCCAGCAGGCTCCGCCAGCCCCGGGACGCTGCCCACAGGGCGCCGGGGGCCAGGAGGTGACTCAGCTGCGGCTGCAGCGTTCCACAGCCTTGCACCATCCACCTGCAGGGAGGCAACCCCCAGCAGCAGGCAGCGAGGTGCAAACCCAGCCCAGCTGCAGACAGGCTCCAGGCAGGCGTCTGAGCGCCTCGGGCTGCTGCCAGGGGCAGGGCAGCAAAGCCAGGGGGAGGCACCGAGGGAGGTGCCCAGAGCTGCCCTGCAGGTGCCAGCTGCAGCTCCTCCCAGGAGTGGGTTGCAAAGGCACATCTGAAGGAGAAGGCCTCACTCGACAATTCCTTCCTCCTCTCCTCTCTCCCTCTCCCCTCTCCCAGCTCCAAGCCATTGGCCCTCTCCTGCCCCCCCCAGCCCTTCTCCCCACTCCCTCCCCAGCTCTCCTGCAGCCCTTCAGCTCCTGCCAGCCTGCTCCAAGCTCTGCCTGCAGCCTTCTGCTCTGCAGCCTCAGCAGCCCCAACTCTGCCAGCCTGGCCCCACAGGGGAGCTTCTGCAGCCTCTGCTGCTCCTGCTGGCCTCCTCTGGAGCCTCTGCAGCACCAGCTCCAGGTCCTTGTGCTGCTGGGGGGGCCCAGAGCTGGAGGCAGTGCTGCAGGTGGGGGCTGAGCAGGGCAGAGCTGGGGGTAGAATCCCCTCCCTGTGCTGCTGCTCTCCCTGCTCCTGCTGCAGCCCAGCACAGGGAGGGCTTTGGGCTGCCAGCGACCAGTGCTGGCTCCTGGGCACTTTGCCCCCCACTGCCCCCCCCAAGCCCTCCTGCTGCAGCCTGCCCCCAGCCCCTTCCTCCCCCAGCCTGGCTCTGTGCTGCCCTTGCAAGGCAGCAATGAACCTGGGCCCTGCAAGCTCTCTCTGGAGCCTTCTTTTCCATCCTCACCTCCCTCAGCCTGCCCTTGCAGGACCTTCCAGAGCTGCCCTGCTCCAGGGAGGCTGTGGATGCCCAAGCTCCTGGTCCCTCCTCCAGCTCCAGCACTGTGAGGCACTCAGCTGCTGGGTCCCAGGGACTCTCACATGGGGGCTGTGGCTCCTTGCCTTAATTTGCAGCCCCCCCTGAGCTGCTGATTTAATCAAAGCCTCCTGCAGAGAGCTGGAAGGGCCTTGGCTAAGCTCTCTGGACCTGGCAGTGCCACTCTTTGGGCACCACTTCTGCAGCAGGAGCAGGTTTGGGCTTCTCCTGCAGTGCTCCCTCAGCATCAGCCCTGTCCATGGCCCTGCCACACAGCAGGGTGGAAGCTTCCAGGGGTGTAAGGTGGGACTGGGAGGGGAAGGAGCTGCTCTGTGGGTTCAGCTGTGGCGTGCAAATAGGTCTGGTGATGAGAGCAGCTTTGTCTCCTTCCATCAGCCAGGGCACAGCTCCCCTGCCCCTCTCTGCAGGGCTCAAAGCTCAGAGCAGCCCCAAGCACCTGGCAGCTGCTCCTCAAATCCTACAACCCTGCAGTGGGTTGGGTTGGAAGAGACCTCCAAGGGTCAGCCAGGCCAAGCAGCAACCCAACCCCACCATGGGCACCAGACCAGGTCAGCAGAAGGACTCAGAGCTGCTGGAGGGAGCCCAGAGGAGGCCACAAAGATGCTGCCAAGGCTGCAGCAGCTCTGCTGTGAGCTCAGGCTGAGGGGGCTGGGGGGGTGCAGCCTGCAGAGGAGAAGGCTCCAGGGGCAGCTGAGAGCTGTGCCAGAGCCTGCAGGGAGCCTGCAGGGAGGCTGCAGAGAGCCTTTGGCTGAGGGGGGGTGAGGCAGGAGCAGGGGCAAGGGTGTGGAGCTGAGGCAGAGCAGGGCTGGAGTGGAGCTGAGGCAGAAGCTGCTCAGCAGAGGGGGCAGAGACTCTGGCCCAGGCTGCCCAGGGAGGCTGTGGCTGCCTCCTGCCTGGGGCTGTGCCAGGCCAGGCTGGATGAGGCCCTGAGCAGCTGAGTCTGGCTGGGAGCTGGCCCTGGGCATGGCAGGGGCATGGAGGAGATGAGCTCTGAGCTCCCTCCCAGCCCAACCTGTGCCAGGAGGCTCTCAAGTTTGGTTCTCTTCTCTGCCCAAGCTCAGGCTCAGCTGAGAGGTTGCCCTGGGACCTTTGGCCACCTCCTGGCACGAGTCTGTGCTTGTGGCACAGCAAGAGCAGGTTGGTGGAGCTGGTGCTGGTGCTCTGGCACCTACCAGGGCTCAGGGCTTGGCCATGAGTGCCCTGGGCAGGGCATGGCAGTGGTGTGAAGCCTGCTGCAGGCTGCTGGGGCTGGAGAGATGCCTGTGCTGGGCAGCTGGAGCTGAGGCTGCCACTTGTGGTGGCTCCATCCAGCTCAGGCTACTCTTGCTGCTGAGAGCTGAACAGAAGCCTCTGAACCCCCATCCTGTGCCACCCCCCCCGGGCTGGACACCTACTTGCTTCGGAAGTCATCCATAGTGTCCAGGACCTTTGTCAGCTCCAGCTCCAGGCTCCCCTGCTCGTAGCTGAGAGCCTTCATCTCCTGAGTCATTTTGCTCATGTAGTGCTCGTAGATGTCTTTGATGTCTGACTCCGAGTGGGAATTGTCCTGATCCTTCAGGAAGTTCCACCTGGTGGTCAGGACCTTGTTCTGCTGCTCCAAGCATTGCACCTGCAGAAGAGGTCCCAGAGATGTCAGAGCCAAAAGAAGCAGAGCAGGGCAGGAGGCATCGAGCTGGAGCTGGGCAGAGCAGGGCAGGAGACACTGAACTGGAGCTGGACAGAGCAGGGCAGGAGGCATCGAGCTGGAGCTGGGCAGAGCAGGGCAGGAGGGATTGAGCTGGAGCTGGGCAGAGCAGGGGGAAGCTGCTGGAGCTGGGCAGAGCAGGGCAGGAGGGATTGAGCTGGAGCTGGTCAGAGCAGGGCAGGAGGCATTGAGCTGGAGCTGGGCAGAGCAGGGCAGGAGACACTGAACTGGAGCTGGGCAGAGCAGGGCAGGAGGGATTGAGCTGGAGCTGGACAGAGCAGAGGGAAGCTGCTGGAGCTGGCAGAGATTTCCAGGCAGCAAGAAGAAACACCCCTGGAAAGCAGGGCTGAGGATCACAGCAGCAGCAGCAGCACTGGGCTGGAAGGGACCCCCCCAAGGTCATCTTGTCCAACCCCCTGCAGGCAGCATGGAGACCTCCAGCTTGAGCAGCTTGCTCAGGGCTCCATCAAGTCTGACTTTGGATGTCTCCAAGGATGGAGCCTCCACCACATCCCTGGGTGAGGATGCAGGCTTAGAGGCACTTGTGGAGGGCTCAGACCTCACCTCCTGACTCCCCAGGAGCCAGCAGTGGCCTCATGCAGCCCAGGAGCCAACCCTGTGCTGGCTGCAGCCAGAGCAGTGTGGGCACAGGGCAGGAGAGGGCATTGTGCCCCTGGGCTCTGCTCTGCTCAGACCTCACCTCCAGCCCTGCCTCCAGCTCTGCTGTCCCCAGCAGAAGGACTCAGAGCTGCTGGGGGGAGCCCAGAGGAGGCCACAAAGATGCTGCCAGGGCTGCAGCAGCTCTGCTGTGAGCTCAGGCTGAGGGGGCTGGGGGGGTACAGCCTGCAGAGGAGAAGGCTCCAGGGACAGCTGAGAGCTGTGCCAGAGCCTGCAGGGAGCCTGCAGGGAGGCTGCAGAGAGCCTTTGGCTGAGGGGGGGTGAGGCAGGAGCAGGGGCAAGGGTGTGGAGCTGAGGCAGAGCAGGGCTGGAGTGGAGCTGAGGCAGAAGCTGCTCAGCAGAGGGGGCAGAGACTCTGGCCCAGGCTGCCCAGGGAGGCTGTGGCTGCCTCCTGCCTGGGGCTGTGCCAGGCCAGGCTGGATGAGGCCCTGAGCAGCTGAGTCTGGCTGGGAGCTGGCCCTGGGCATGGCAGGGGCATGGAGGAGATGAGCTCTGAGCTGCCTCCCCCAGGCTCAGCCTCTCTGCTACTCTCTGCTGCTCTTCCATTCCAAGTCCACATCCAAAGAGGCTGCCCAGGGAGGTGCAGTGTCCAGGGAGGTGCAGTGCCCATCCCTGGAGCTGCTCCAGAACCCTGTGCCTGTGGCACTTGGGGTGGTGGTTTGATGCCCACGGTGGGGCTGGGCTGATGCTCTCAGGAGGCTTTCCCAACCCAGCCAATCCTCTGACTCCTCTGTTCAGTCACTCTGAGATCAGCACTGCCCAGTGCCAGGCCCTGAGACCAGACAGTCTCAGCCTGGGCTGGGCTGGGAGGGAGCTCAGAGCTCAGCCAGTGCCAACCCTGCCATGCCCAGGGACAGCTCCACCAGCACAGCCTGGCCTGGGATGGTGCCAGGGAGGGGCAGCCACAGCCTCCCTGGGCAGCCTGTGCCAGCCTCTGCCCAGCCTCCTAAGGAGGAATCTCCTCCTCCTGTCTCATCCCAGCTCAGCTTCTTCTGCTTTGAAGCCACCACCCTCAGCCTGGCACTGCCAGCCTCAGCCCAGCCCCTCCCCAGCTCTCCTGCAGCTCCTTCAGCTCCTGCCAGCCTGCTCTGAGCTGCCCTCAGATCCTTTTCCTCTCCAGCCTAGGCAGGGCACTGCCCACGGCCTGATGCTGCAGGGGCACAGCTCTGGGTGCTGCAGAGAGCAACCTGTGCCAGGCTGTCCCCAGCCTCACTGCCAACCTGTGCCAGGCTGTCCCCAGCCTCACTCCCAACCTGTGCCAGGCTCTCCCCAGCCTCACTGCCAACCTGTGCCAGGCTGTCCTCAGCCTCACTGCCAACCTATGCCAGGCTGTCCCCAGCCTCACTGCCAACCTGTGCCCGGCTGTCCCCAGCCTCACTGCCAACCTATGCCAGGCTCTCCCCAGCCTCACTGCCAACCTGTACCAGGCTCTCTCCCAGCCTCACTCCCAGCCTGTGCCAGGCTGTCCCCAGCCTCACTGCCAACAATTCCTTCCTCCTCTCCCCTCTCCCAGCTCCAATCCTCCTTGGTCCTGCCCCCCCCAGCCCTTCTCCCCACTCCCTCCCCAGCTCTCCTGCAGCCCTTCAGCTCCTGCCAGCCTGCTCCAAGCTCTCCCTGAGGCACATCCTGGAGGGAAGGCTGCAGATGCCACTCAGGCCAGGCAGGGCTGTGCGAGGTGAGAGGAAGTCAAAGCTTCTCTCAGAGCAGCTCCCCCCTCTCAGGGCAGGATTGCACCATGGGGAAGCTTGGGGCATGAATCAGAGCCTGGTGGCACCTGCAGAGCAGGAGGGACCTTAATTACAGGCTGGAGCTGGGACACTCCTGGCCCTCTCTGTGCTCCTGCTCAGAGCCTCCACAGCAGCAGCGTTCTCAGTGGGGAGCAGTTTCCACCCCCAGAGCTCTTGGCCAACCTCAATTAGTTCTCTAATTGCTACCTGCCAGGGCTCTGGGCACACAGACCCAGCTCAGGCACCTTTGGGATGCTGAGCTTCGGGAGCTGACTCCCAGCAGTGCCCTGCCCCCACCCCCCCCCCCCCCCCCCCTCCTGCCACGGAGGTGATTCAGGGAGCCAGAAAAGCAGACTGGGAAGGGACTTTGAGGGTCCCCCTGTGCAGCCTCCCAGCAGGGACACCCCAGCCAGAGCAGATTGCTCAGAGACCCTGCAAGCCTGACCTGGGATGGTGCCAGGGAGGGGCAGCCACAGCCTCCCTGGGCAGCCTGTGCCAGCCTCTGCCCAGCCTCACTCCCAGCAACTTCTGCCTCCTCTCCTCTCTCCCTCTCCCCTCTCCCAGCTCCAAGCCATTGGCCCTCTCCTGCCCCCCCCAGCCCTTCTCCCCACTCCCTCCCCAGCTCTCCTGCAGCCCTTCAGCTCCTGCCAGCCTGCTCCAAGCTCTGCCTGCAGCCTTCTGCTCTGCAGCCTCAGCAGCCCCAACTCTGCCAGCCTGGCCCCACAGGGGAGCTTCTGCAGCCTCTGCTGCTCCTGCTGGCCTCCTCTGGAGCCTCTGCAGCACCAGCTCCAGGTCCTTGTGGTGCTGGGGGGGCCCAGAGCTGGAGGCAGTGCTGCAGGTGAGGTCAGCCCAGAGCAGGGCAGAGGGGCAGGATCCCTTCCCCCTGTTTGCTGGCCACATCCAACCCTGCTGCTGTGCCCTGGGTGGGCTCTGTCAGGGCCTTCTCCTTCTGCTGGCCTCCAGCTGTGACTTTCAGTGGCAGCAGCACCTTACAGAGCCCCAGCATGGCTGGAAGGGAACCCTGGGATCATCTCCTTCAACCCCCTCGCTAGGACAGAGTCCAGACAGAGCAGGGTGCCCAGGATGGTGCCCAGGATGGTGCCCAGGATGGTGCCCAGGATGGTGCCTAGGATGGTGCCCAGGTGGGTTTGGAATCTCTGCAGAGGAGACTCCACAACCCCTCTGAGCAGCCTGCTCCAGCCAAGAAGCTTTTCCTGCTGGAAGCACTGAGGAGGTTCCCAGCTGCTGCCCACAGATGGACCTGGTGAGGGACATCCTCCTGCCCAGGGTGCAGAGGCAGGAGCAGGGCAGGAGCAGAGGCAGGAGCAGGGCAAAGTGGAGCCACTGTGATGCTCAGGCAGCTCTCAGCAGCTGCCATGGGAGGTTTGGGGTCTCCCAGACCTGAACCTCAAGCCATGACTGGAGACATCCCAGCAGATGCCCCCTGATGGGGGCTGAGAGCCAGGAGGGGCCACTGCAGGTGGCACAAGCAGTGCCTGGGGCTGCCAGGGCCCACCTGGGCCATCTCTTCTCCTGGGCACCCTGCAGCAGGGCTGGGGCCAAGCTCTCCTCTTCAGGCAGTGTCCCCCTGGGGACACAAAGTCCATCTTTGACTCCCCCAAGCCAAGTCTCAGCTCCTTGCCCTTGCTCCTAACCCACAGTTGCTCTTCTCCTCCCTCTCCCAAACCCTGCAGCCCCTTGGCTGCTCCCAGCCCCCTGCCCTGGGCTCAGCTGCTTGCATCTTGGCTTCCCTGCAGCTCCCACCCGAGCAGAAGCTCCTCCTCCAGGGTGAGCTTTGCAGGGGAAGGGTCCCCCAGAGCTGGCCTCATGGCCTGGAGAAGTGGCCAAGGCCAAAGCAAGCTCTGTGCTGCTGAGGCTGCAGGGAGGGCTCCAGGCAGGGGCTCCATGCCTTGGCTGTGCCCTGGCTCCCTCCTGGCCACAGCTGGGTGGGAAAACTCAGAGTGCAGCAGGTCTGGAGCAGGCTGCTGGAAAGCCTTGGGAGGCCAAGAGCTGCTCAGGCTGGGGCTCCACCTCAGCTGTGCTCCAGAGGGCAGGACCTGGCATGGAGGTGTCCTCCCCTCTGAGGACCCTTCTTGGACAGGGAAGTGTCCTGAGGCTGGAGCTTGCCCCTGGCTGTGCCCCCCAAAGCTGCAGCCTTGGGAGCCAAAGGCAGGAGCTGGCAGCAGGGAAGTCAGAGCCACCCAGGTGAGGCTGCTGAGACCTCCAGGGGTCACAGCCAGGGCTTGGGAAGGACCTCCAGAGAGCAGCAAGTCCAAACCCCCCTGCAGAGCAGGACCACAGGGGTGGTGCTGGGGAGGCAGACCCTGAGGTGCTGAGCAGCACAGGGGTGGTGCTGGGGAGGCAGACCCTGAGGTGCTGAGCAGCACAGAGGTGGTGCTGGGGGGGCAGACCCTGAGGTGCTGAGCAGCACAGGGGTGGTGCTGAGGAGGCAGACCCTGAGGTGCTGAGCAGCACAGGGGTGGTGCTGGGGAGGCAGACCCTGAGGTGCTGAGCAGCACAGGGCAGCACAGGCTGCCAGGGGGGTTGCAAGTCCCCAGAGGAGACTCTGCCCCCCCCCAGGTGCCCACCAGGCAGCCTTGGAGGTTCTCCCTTCTCCCCCTGCTGCTGCTGCTGTGGCTCACAGGGCCCTTGGCCCTGCCTGCTCCCCTGCCCTGCTGCTGGCCTCTGGCTGCTGAGCAGCTCTGGCACCCACACAAAGCCTGAGCCTTCCGTGGGGGGGGCCCAGAGGAGCAGTCCTGCTGCACGACCCCCCCTGAGTGCCCTCCCCCCCCCCCCCCAGGGGCTCTGCAGGCTCAGTGCATGGAGGCTCCTCCAGCCCTGCTCCCACTGCAGGCTGCTTGCTGGGGGGGCAGGGGTCTGGCTCCTGCAGAGCCTGCAGGGTGGATGGGTGCTGGGGGGGTGTGGGGGTGTGGGGGTCCTGCTCCTCTCCTGCCCAGTGCCCATTCAGCTCCTCCTAGAATCACAGCAGCAGAATGGTTTGGGTTGGAAAAGCTCTCTGAGATCATCCAGTCCAGAACCAGCCCAGCCCCACCATGGGCACCAACCCATGGGCACAGTGCCATGGGCACAGGGCTCTGGAGCCCCCCCCAGGCATGGGCACTGCCCCAGCAGCTCCCTGGGCAGCCTGGGCCAGGCCTGCAGAACCCTCCCAGGGCAGGAATTGCTCCTCAGGGCCAAGCTCCACCTGCCCTGGGGCACCTTGAGGCCATCTCCTCTTGGCCCTTGGCAGCACAGCCCAACCCCCCCCTGGCTCCAGCCTCCTCTCAGGCCCTGCCACAGCCCCACAAGCTCTGCCCTCAGCCTCCTCTCCTCCAGCCTCACCCCCCCCAGCTCCCTCACCTGCTCCTCCCCAGCCTCTCCTCCAGACCCTTCCCCACCTCCACTCCCTTCTCTGCCTCTGCTGCAGCTCCTCACTGCCCTCCTGCCACTCAGCTGCCCAACCCTGCCCCCACCTCTGCCCTCCCCACTGCCCACTGCAGGGGCACAATCCCTGCCCTGCTCCTGCTGCCCACACCACTGCTGAGCCAGCCCAGGCTGCTGCTGCCCTCCTTGCCCACCTGGGCACCCCCTGGCTCAGCTCCAGCTGCTGACACCAACCCCCCCCAGCTCCTTCTTCCCCTGGGGCAGTTCCCATCCCCTCTGCCCCCAGCCTGGAGCCCTCCTGGGCTTGTTGTGCCCCCAGGGCAGGCCCCAGCCCTTGGTGCCCTCATCCCAGTGCCCTCAGCCCTGGCTGCATCCTGCCCAGAGCCCTCTGCAGAGCCTCCAACCCCTCAGTAGCTCAACTCCCACCCAGCTCAGTGCCAGCTGCAGCTGCCCGAGGGAGCCTCCATGCCCAGGCACAGGGCAGAGGTTGTGCTCCCAGCTCAGCCATGGCAGCCTGGGCAGAGGCAGTGCCAGGAGATTGCCATCTGTGCCCAGAGCTCTGCAGGGACCTGCCTGGGCTGCAGGAGCTGTTTTCCTCTGGGAACCTTTCTGCCTCCTCCTGCACCTCCAGAGATGAAAGCGACTCCTCCTTGGCTGCCCCTCGCAGCCTCCCACCGCAGCCAGCACAGGGCGGGGGCGGGGGTGAGGCTCTCCCTTGCCCACTGCATCTCTCTGGAGCTAAGCTCCCAACCCTGCTGGAGCAGCTGCAGCCTTCTCCACCTGCGGCTGCTTGCCCCAGGGCTGCCCTCTGCAGCCCTTCCTGGTGCCCAGGGGCAGAGCTGCTGCTCCCCTCCCCCCGCGGGCACCCCCGGGGTGGGCAGGGGGAGGTGGCTGAGGGCGCCCAGCCTGGAGGTGATGCTGGCCCCGGCCAGGGCAGGCAGCGGCACAGCAGGAGCCGATTGGCTGAGCAGCCTCGGAGCGGAGCCTGGCAGCGACCGAGGGTCCTGAGGAGGCTGCTAGGAGTGCTCAGTGCCTGCCCCCAGCACCATCCTGCGCTGCTCAGCACCACCCTGTGCTGCTCAGCACCTCAGTGCCTGCACCCCAGCACCATCCCAGTGCTGCTCAGCACCTCAGTGCCTGCCCCCCAGCACCACCCTGTGGTCCCCAGCACCATCCCAGTGGTCCTCAGCACCTCAGTGCCTGCCCCCCAGCACCACCCTGCACTGCTCAGCACCATCCCAGTGCTGCTCAGCACCTCAGTGTCTGCCCCCCAGCACCACCCCTGTGGTCTCCAGCACCATCCCAGTGGTCCTCAGCACCTCAGTGTCAGCCTTCCCAGCACCATCCTTGTCCCTGTGGTGCTCAGCACCTCAGTGTCTGCTTCCCCAGCACCTCCCTGTGGTCCCCAGCACCATCCCTGCCCTCATCACCTCAGTGTCTGCCCCCCAGCACCACCCTGTGCTGCTCAGCATCACCCCAGTGCTGCTCAGCACCTCAGTGTCTGTCCCCCCAGCACCTCCCTGTGGTCCCCAGCACCATCCCAGTGCTGCTCAGCACCTCCGTGTCCCCCCCCAGCCCCGCACCTTCTCGATCAGGCTCACGAACTGGTTGTTGAGCGCTTTGATGTCCTCTGCCTCCTGCTGCCGCACTGCCTGCAGCTCGCTGTGCCCGCGGAGGCTGCCGCGGGGGGCGCAGGGGCCGCGGGGGCAGCTCCGCTCCGCTCCGGCCCCGTCCCCGCTGGGGCTGCGGCGGCTCAGGCGCTCCGGCTCAGCGCTGCCTGCTCGGCTCATGCTGCCTGCGGCTCCCGGGGGCGCAGGCAGCCGCTGGGGAGGGCTCGGCAGGGCTTGGTCCTGGCAGCTCCGCGGGGGGGCAGGGGAGGGCAGAGCAGGGAGCTCCGAGCGCCGAGACCCAACCGGAGCTGAAGGCTGCTGCCTGCTGCTGCCTGCTGCTGCCTGCCGCTGCCTGCCGCTGTCTGCCGCTGTCTGCTGCTGTTGTCTGCTGCTGCCTGCTGCTGCCTGCTGCTGCTGTCTGCTGCTGTCTGCTGCTGCCTGCTGCTGCTGTCTGCTGCTGTCTGCTGCTGCCTGCTGCTGCCTGCTGCTGCCTGCTGCTGCCTGCTGCTGCTGTCTGCTGCTGTCTGCTGCTGCCTGCTGCTGTTGTCTGCTGCTGCCTCTGCTGCTGTCTGCTGCTGTCTGCCGCTGTCTGCTGCTGTTGTCTGCTGCTGCCTGCTGCTGTCTGCTGCTGTCTGCTGCCTGCTGCCTGCTGCTGCCTGCTGCTGTCTGCTGCTGCCTGCTGCCTGCTGCTGTCTGCTGCTGTCTGCTGCTGCCTGCTGCTGCCTGCTGCTGTCTGCTGCTGCTGCCTGCTGCTGCCTGCTGCCTGCTGCTGTCTGCTGCTGCTGCCTGCTGCTGCTGCCTGCCGCTGCCTGCCGCTGCCTCTGCTGCTGTCTGCTGCTGTCTGCTGCTGTCTGCTGCCTGCTGCTGCTGCCTGCCGCTGTCTGCCGCTGCTGCCTGCTGCCTGCTGCTGCTGTCTGCTGCTGCCTGCTGCTGTCTGCTGCTGTCTGCTGCCTGCTGCTGCCTGCTGCTGTCTGCTGCTGCCTGCTGCTGTCTGCTGCTGTCTGCTGCTGCCTGCTGCCTGCTGCTGCCTGCTGCTGTCTGCTGCTGCCTGCTGCCTGCTGCTGTCTGCTGCTGTCTGCTGCTGCCTGCTGCTGTCTGCTGCTGCCTGCTGCCTGCTGCTGTCTGCTGCTGTCTGCTGCTACTGCCTGATGCTGTCTGCTGCTACTGCCTGCTGCTGTCTGCTGCTGCCTGCTGCTGCCTGCTGCTGTCTGCTGCTGCCTGCTGCTGTCTGCTGCTGCCTGCTGCTGCCTGCTGCTGTCTGCTGCTGTCTGCTGCCTGCTGTTGCCTGCTGCTGTCTGCTGCTGTCTGCTGCCTGCTGCTGCCTGCTGCTGTCTGCTGCTGTCTGCTGCTGTCTGCTGCCTGCTGCTGCCTGCTGCTGCCTGCTGCTGTCTGCTGCTGTCTGCTGCTGTCTGCTGCTGTCTGCTGCCTGCTGCTGCCTGCTGCTGTCTGCTGCTGTCTGCTGCCTACTGCTGTCTGCTGCTGCTGCCTGCTGCTGCCTACTGCTGCCTGCTGCTGCCTGCTGCTGTCTGCTGCTGCCTGCTGCTGCCTGCTGCTGCCTGCTGGGCTCAGGGGCCGTGAATGGCCCTCGAGCAGCTGTGCTGCTGCCTCCCGCACGGGCAGGGTGTGCCTCCTGATGTCATCCAGCCCAACCTGTTGGCTTCTCTCTCCCTCGCTTTATTTTCCCCTTCCCTTCTCCTCCTCCTCCCTCTCTCTTCCCTTCCCCTCTCTGTCTCCAGCAGTTTGTTTGTGTGGGGAGGGCACAGGCAGCCAAAACCACAACCCCAATGCCTCAGCAGCTGCTGAAGTGAGGTGAGGGGAAGCAGGCAAAGGTTCTGAGCTGCAGCAAGCTCAGGAGGAAGGGCCCCAAGAGCAGCAGGAGCTGGCACCTGGGGCTTGGGTACAGAGCCTGGAGTGAGTTTGGGGTCAGCCCCTGGTGCTTGGGGTTCAGCCCTTGGAGCTTGGGTACAGAGCTTGGAGCTTGGGGTTCATCCCCTGGAGCTTGGGTACAGAGCCTGGAGCTTGGGGTTCATCCCCTGGAGCTTGGGTACAGAGTCTGGAGTGAGTTTGGGTTCAGCCCCTGGAGTTTGGAGTCAGTCCCTGGGGCTTGGGTACAGAGCCTGGCGCTTGGGGTCAGCTCCTGGAGCTTGGGGTTCAGCCCTTGGAGCTTGAGTACAGAGCCTGGAGTGAGTTTGGGGTCAGCCCCTGATGTTTGGGGTTCAGCTCCTGGAGCTTGGGTACAGAGCCTGGAGCTTGGGGGTCAGCCCCAGGAGCCTGGGGGTCAGCCCCTGACTGCTCTCCAGCCCAGAGCTGCAGGAGGAGTTGAGACTTGGGTGGGGTTTAGGGGGCTGGGGGGTGGTGGGGGTTGAAATCCTAAAGTAAGAGCCTGAGTTGGCTGCAGATGTTGGAGACATCTCGAGCTCCCTGTGGTTAGAGGTGCCCAAGGTCCTCCTCTGGCCTCACCATGGCAGCTGCTGGTGCCCAAGGTCCTCCTCTGGCCTCACCATGGCAGCTGCTGATGTCCAAGGTCCTCCTCTGGCCTCACCATGGCAGCTGCTGGTGCCCATGGCCCCTGCTGGGGACACCAAACTCTGCCCCTGGAGGAGGCTCTGCTGGCTCAGGCTGCAGCTGTCTGTGCCCAGGAGCAAGGCCCAGGTGGGCATGGGCAGCTCTGGAACTTCCCTGCCCTCACTCAGCTGCTCCTGTGCAGAGCCAGAGCAGAGACAGACCCAAAGAGGCAACATCTGGGGGGGGGGGTGGGGCTGGGGTGGGGCTGGAGGGACTGGGATGGTCCTTAGGGACAGGGATGGGGCTGAGGGACTGGGATGGTCCTTAGGGACTGGGATGGGGCTGGGGGACTGGGATGGGACTGGGGGACTGAGATGGTCCTTAGGGACTGGGATGGGGACTGGGCTGGGGCTGGAGGGACTGGGCTGGGGCTGGGGGACTGGGATGGGGCTGGGGGCACTGGGATGGGGCTGGGGGGCACTGGGATGGGGGACAGGGCTGGGGCTGGGGGACAGGGCTGGGGCTGGGGGACAGGGCTGGGGCTGGGGGACTGGGCTGGACTCTCTGCCCAAGCTCTGGACCTTCCACCCTGTGGGAGAGCTGCTGCTGGTTCCCAGCCTTGTCCTGCCCCACGCTGGGAGCCAGGCTGGGGATTTCCCCAGCAGCTGAAGTGAGAGCTTGGATCTGCCCCAGGCCTGCTCCAACACGAAGCAGCTGCTGCTGGAGGAGGAATTCTGTCCTGGGAAGGACTGGAGGAGCAGCCTGACCCCTCCCAGCAGGCTTCTCCTCCTCTCCCAGCCAAAACAACCTGCAGGACATCTGCACCTTGCAGCACAGCCCTGCCAGCCCCAGCAGGTGCCTCCTTGGCAGGACCTCTCCATCCTGAGGGACCCTTTGGAGCCCAACGCTCAGCTGGGAGGAGGCAAAGCTGCTGCAGGCTGAGCTGAGCTCTGCCTCCTGCTGGCTTTGTGGTCGCAGGGACCACAGAGCTCCTGATCAGCATCAGGTCAGGAGGTCACCTGGCAGGGTTGGAGCTTCAGCTGGTGCCCAGGGCAGGGGGAAGGCTCCTGAGGGAAGGGGGTGGAGGGGGAAGGAGCTTGGCTGGGAGCAGAGGTGGGACCTTGCCTGGGGGTGCCTGGCAAGGACCAGGGAATGCATTGGGCTGGAAGGGACCCTCCAGGGGCACCCTGGACAGCCCTCTGCAGGCAGCAGGGGCAGATACAGCTCCCAACAGGCTGCCCAGGGACACCTCCAGCTCCAGCAGGCTGCCCAGGGACACCTCCAGCTGCTGGGCACAGGAGTGAGCTCCAAGGTGCTCAGAGGGGACACAGCTGCAGCTGCTGCTGCTGCTCATGGGGACCCCAACTCAGAGCCCTGGGCTGGGCTGGGAGGGAGCTCTGAGCTCAGCCAGCTCCAGCCCCTGCCGTGCCCAGGGGCACCTCCTGCCAGCCCAGGCTGCCCAAGCCCCATCCAACCTGGCCTGGGACAGCTCCAGGCTGGCACACAGGGCAGTGCCAGCAGCCACCTGCAACCAAGCCAGCACTGCCCCAACCCTTCCTGCCTCCTGCCTGCTCCTCTTGGGGCTTCCAAACCCTGAGGTGCACTCAGGAGCCTGAGTCCTGGCAGCAGGACCCTGCAGCAGCTCTGGCCCTGCCCCAGCCCTGGCCAGGGTCAGCCTTGCCCCTCCATGTGCCCCCTGCCTCCAGATGCTCCTCCTGTGCCTGCTGAGCCTGCACCTGCCCTGCTGGGGACCCTAACTCACAGCTCCATGGCATGGGCTGGGCTGGGAGGGAGCTCTGAGCTCAGCCAGTGCCAACCCTGCCATGCCCAGCAACAGCTCCACCAGCACAGCCTGGCCTGGGATGGTGCCAGGGAGGGGCAGCCACAGCCTCCCTGGGCAGCCTGTGCCAGCCTCTGCCCAGCCTCCTGGGGAGGAATCTCCTCCTCCTGTCTCATCCCAGCTCAGCTTCTTCTGCTTTGAAGCCACCACCCTCAGCCTGGCACTGCCAGCCTCAGCCCAGCCCCTCCCCAGCCCTCCTGCAGCTCCTTCAGCTCCTGCCAGCCTGCTCTGAGCTGCCCAGGGACACCCTGCCCTAGCTCAGGCTGCCCACAGCCTCACCCAGCCTGGCCTCAAACCCCTCCAGCCATGGAGCCTCAACCCCCTCCCTGGGCAGCCCCTGCCAGGCTCTCACCACTCTCCTGCTGCAGAACTTCCTCCTCCTCTCCAGCCTCACTCTCCTCACCTCCAGCTCTGCTCCATCCCCCCCACTCCTGCCACTCCCTCACAGCCTCAAAAGTCTCTCCCCAGCTTTTTTGGAGCCCCCTTCAGCTCCTGGCAGGCCACAAGAAGGTCCCCTGGGAGCCTCCTCTGCTCCAGCCTGCACAGCCCCAACTCTTTCAGGCTGTGCTCACAGCAGAGCTGCTGCAGCCTCTGAGCATCCTCCTGGCCCTGCTCTGGACACTCTCCAGCATCTCCACAGCCCTCTTGTCCCAGGGGCTCCAGAGCTGGGTGCAGTGCTCCAGGGGGGGTCTCAGCAGAGGAGAATCCCCTCCCTGGCCCTGCTGGCCACACTGCTGCTGCTGCTGCCCAGGCTCTGGCTGCTCTCTGGGCTGCAGTGCTCACTGCTGGCTCCTGCTGAGTGAACTCAGTGGACTGAGTCCTGCCTCCCTGGCAGCAGGAACCAGCAGCAGCAGCAGCAGCTGTGGCCCTGCCCCAGCCCTGGCCAGTGTCAGCCTTTCCCCTCCATGTGTCCCCTGCCTCCAGATGCTCCTCCTGTGCCTGCCGAGCCTGCACCTGCCCTGCTGGGCCACTCCTCACCTCCACAGCTCCCTGCAGCCCTCAGGCCTGGCCCTCTCTTGCTTCACCTCCAGCCTCTGCCTGCCTGGGGCAGAGGCAGGCTCCTGTTTGTGCCCAGACCCCTCCCAGGCTGCACAAACAGCAATCAGGGAGGGAGCCTCACTGGGGAGCTGGAGCAGCACCCTGAGAGCTGCTGCTGCTGGAGTCCTCCTCCAGGCACCAGGGGAAGGGGGAGGAGGCCCTCGGGAGTGCTCTGCAAAGGTCTAAGCACCCCAAGCCTCCCTGTGGTGCCTGAAGCTGTCTTGAGATGGTCAAAGCCACTTTCAGGTGGGTGAAGCTATCCTGGGATGGTTGAAGCCATCTTGAGCTGTCCAAAGCTACCTTGTGGTGGCTGAAACCACCTTGAGCTGGCTGCAGCTCCCCTCTGATGGCTGAAACCACCTTGAGCTGGCTGCAGCTCCCCTCTGATGGCTGAAACCACCTTGAGCTGGCTGCAGCTCCCCTCTGATGGCTGCAGCTCCCCTCTGATGGCTGCAGCTCCCCTCTGATGGCTGCAGCTCCCCTCTGATGGCTGCAGCTCCCCTCTGATGGCTGCAGCTACCCTCTGATGGCTGCAGCTCCCCTGGCTCAGCAACCCTGAGCTGTCCAAAGCTACCTTATGGTGGTTGAAGCTACCCTGAGCTGTCTGAAGCTCCCTTACACCTCCAGCCCACGGAGGGGAGCAGCACAGGCTGGGAGTGAGGCTGGGGAGAGTCTGGCACAGGTTGGCAGTGAGGCTGGGGAGAGCCTGGCACAGAATGGGAGTGAGGCTGGGGACAGCCTGGCACAGGTTGGCGGTGAGGCTGGGGACAGCCTGGCACAGGCAGGGAGTGAGGCTGGGGAGATCCTGGCACAGGTTGGCAGTGAGGCTGGGGAGAGCCTGGCACAGGTTGGCAGTGAGGCTGGGGACTGCCTGGCACAGGTTGAGAGTGAGGCTGGGGACAGCCTGGCACAGGTTGGCAGTGAGGCTGGGGACAGCCTGGCACAGGTTGCTCTCTGCAGCACTCAGAGCTGTGCCCCTGCAGTATCAGGCCGTGGGCAGTGCCCTGCCTAGGCTGGAGAGGAAAAGGATCTGAGGGCAGCTCAGAGCAGGCTGGCAGGAGCTGAAGGAGCTGCAGGAGAGCTGGGGAGGGGCTGGGCTGAGGCTGGCAGTGCCAGGCTGAGGGTGGTGGCTTCAAAGCAGAAGAAGCTGAGCTGGGATGAGACAGGAGGAGGAGATTCCTCCCCAGGAGGCTGGGCAGAGGCTGGCACAGGCTGCCCAGGGAGGCTGTGGCTGCCCCTCCCTGGCACCATCCCAGGCCAGGCTGTGCTGGTGGAGCTGTTGCTGGGCATGGCAGGGTTGGCACTGGCTGAGCTCAGAGCTCCCTCCCAGCCCAGCCCATGCCATGGAGCTGTGAGTTAGGGTCCCCAGCAGGGCAGGTGCAGGCTCAGCAGGCACAGGAGGAGCATCTGGAGGCAGGGGGCACATGAAGGGGCAAGGCTGACCCTGGCCAGGGCTGGGGCAGGGCCAGAGCTGCTGCAGGGTCCTGCTGCCAGGACTCAGGCTCCTGAGTGCACCTCAGGGTTTGGAAGCCCCAAGAGGAGCAGGCAGGAGGCAGGAAGGTTTGGGGCAGTGCTGGCTTGGTTGCAGGTGGCTGCTGGCACTGCCCTGTGTGCCAGCCTGGAGCTGTCCCAGGCCAGGTTGGATGGGGCTTGGGCAGCCTGGGCTGGCAGGAGGTGCCCCTGGGCACGGCAGGGGCTGGAGCTGGCTGAGCTCAGAGCTCCCTCCCAGCCCAGCCCAGGGCTCTGAGTTGGGGTCCCCATGAGCAGCAGCAGCAGCTGCAGCTGTGTCCCCTCTGAGCACCTTGGAGCTCACTGCTGTGCCCAGCAGCTGGCAGCAGAGGAGCTTCAGCCTTGGCACCTGGCAAGGGCAGAGAGCAGCTGGAGCCTGCCAGAGCAGGACCTGAGCTGCTGTGTGGCCCAGGCTGGAGCTGGTGCCAGAGAGGGGCTTGGGCTGGGTGGGCTTTGGAGCATTCCTGGCCTGGGGTCAGCTCCCAGCAGCTGCCCAGAGCTGGCCCTGGGGGGGCTCTGGCTGCAGAGGTTGCTCCTGCTCAGCTCAGCCCCAGCACAGCTCTGCAGGGCCCAGAGGAGCAGGAGAGGTCCTGGGCTGGGCTGGGCACATGCCCACAGCAGCCTGTGGCAGCAGAGCCAAGGCCATGGCAGTGAGCAGAGGGCCCCAGGCTCTGCCTGGGCTCTGCCTGGTTCCTCTCCTTGCCTGCCCCTCCCCGAGCCTGGGGGGCACTGGGTGGGCCCTGGGAGAAGCTCTGCAGCCTCCTGCCCAGGCTGGAGCTGGGGCATGGTGCTGGGGCCAGGAGAGAGCCTCAGCCCAGGCTGTGTGGGTCCTGGCTTGGGAGCTCTGCAGCCTCCTGCAGCTCCTCTGCACCTCTGCTTTGTGCTTCTGCTGGGCAGCCCCGAGGTGCCCAGGGGCAGAGGGGCAGGGAAGGGCTGGGCAGAGGCCAGAGGAGGCTGGGCAGAGGCTGAGGGCCTGGAGCAGCTCTGGGAGGAGCAGAGGCTGAGCCCTGGGGCTGAGAGCCTGCAGCAGAGCAGCCCCAGAGGGCATCTGAGAAGTGCCCAGCAGGAGCTGAAGGAGCTGTGGGGGGCAGGAGGCTGGGGCCAGACTGTGCTGAGTGGTGCCCAGGGGCAAGGGGCACAGAGTGGAGGGCAGCAGGAGGAGAAAGTTGTTTGGGGTGAGGGTGCCAAGGCCTGGAGCAGGCTGCCCAGAGAGGCTGTGGAGCCTCCTTGTGTGCAGAGCTGCCAACCCCCCTGGGCACTGTGCCCCTGGGCAAGCTGCTGTGGGTGCCCTGCTGGGGCAGGCTGGGGTTGGCACTGGGTGGGCTCCAGAGGTCCCTTCCAGCCCCTCCCTGCTGAGCTTCCCCTCCCTCTGTCCTCTGTCCATGCTCCTCCACCCCCCCAGTGCTCCATTTCCAGCCTCTCCTCCTGCTCCCACTCCTGAGCCATCCTCAGTCCCCTCCTCCTGCCAGACCCTTCCCTCTCTTTCTTCCTCCTCTAGACCCTCTCCAGCAGCTTCACCTTCTTGGGGGGTCCCACAGCTGCCCCCAGCCCTGCAGCTGAGCTCTGCCCAGGGCAGGATCCCTTCTCTGCAGCTCTGCCCAGGCTGCCCCTGCCCACTGCTGGCTCCTGCCCAGCTTCTCCCTCCCCAGCCCCCCCAGGGCCTGCTCTGCAGGGCTGCTCTCACTCCCCCCCGGGTGAAGCAGACCTCTGCTGCCTGCAGCAGAGCAGACCTCACCCCCCAGGACCGCACAGGAGGGTTTGGGCAGCAGGATGGGACCTGCCCGAGGCTGCCTCACGCTCAGGAAGGTTCCCAAGCCACCTGCTGGGCTTCTGCTCCTGCAGCGAGCAGGAGGCTGCAGGCAGTGAAGGAAGCCCAAAGCCCCCCAAGAGGCTCAGGGGTGAGGTGGTGCTGACCTCCCTCGTGTCTGCAGCCTCTCCCCACTCTGCAAGGGGGTTGGGATGAGCCTGGCCAGGCCTGGGGCTGGGCAAGCAGCTGCTGGGTGCTGGATTTCCTCCCCACCCCCCCTTGGCATCAGCTCCCAGGCAAAAGAGCTTCAGCTCAGAGCCTTTGGGTTGTGCCCCAAAGCCCTGCACTGCCTCTGCCTCCCCAGCAGCAGGGAATGCATTGGGCTGGACCCAAAAGTCCTCCAGCTCCAGCCCCCTGGAGCCAGCAAGGAGACCCCAAAGGAAAGGAACTTGCTCAGAGCCTGACCTTGAGTGTCCTCAGGCCTGGGCAAGCCCCAAATGCACCAAAAAGTTCTGACCCCCCCAGCCCCAACCCCCCCAAACCTTCCCCCCCCCCAGCCTCCAGCACAGCAGCAGCTGGAAGCTGCCCCAGGCATGGCCTGAGCAGAGCCCAAGCAGCACAGAGGGCTTGGGAGGGGCAGCAAAAGGTCCCCCTGGAGCCAGCAGGAGCAAGCCCCAAGCAGAGAAGGTTGCTCAGAGCTCCCCAAACAGCCTGGGCTGGGATGGTGCCAGGGAGGGGCAGCCACAGCCTCCCTGGGCAGCCTGTGCCAGCCTCTGCCCAGCCTCACTCCCAGCAACTTCTGCCTCCTCTCCTCTCTCCCTCTCCCCTCTCCCAGCTCCAAGCCATTGGCCCCCTCCTGCCCCCCCCAGCCCTTCTCCCCACTCCCTCCCCAGCTCTCCTGCAGCCCTTCAGCTCCTGCCAGCCTGCTCCAAGCTCTGCCTGCAGCCTTCTGCTCTGCAGCCTCAGCAGCCCCAACTCTGCCAGCCTGGCCCCACAGGGGAGCTTCTGCAGCCTCTGCTGCTCCTGCTGGCCTCCTCTGGAGCCTCTGCAGCACCAGCTCCAGGTCTCTCCTGTCTTGGTGCCCCCACAGCTGCCCCCAGCCCTGCAGCTGAGCTCTGCCCAGGGCAGGATCCTCTCTGCAGCTCTGCCCAGGCTGCCCCTGGCCTTCTGTGCTGCCCCTGCCCACTGCTGGCTCCTGCCCAGCTCCTGCCCCCCCAGCACCCCCAGGGCCTGCTCTGCAGGGCTGCTCTCACCACCCCCAGCCTGGGCTGATCACCAGGATGGTTCTGAGCCAGGTTCAAGGCCTTGGACCTCTGCACCACCCCAAGGTGTCCTTGGGGCAAGCACCCCTGGGGGCAGCCCCTTGGAGCTCTGCTGGCAGCTGGGAGGTTGCCAGATCCTGCCCCAGCAGCTTCTGCTGCCAGGCTGGCAGAGCTCTCCCCCTCCCTCTGTGCCCTGGGCAGGAGGGCACAAAGCAGAGGCTCTGCTGCTGCCTCAGCCCACACAAGGCCAAAGGACTTCATCCCTTGCAGGCAGCTGCCAGCAGGCTGCAGGCAGGGGCTGGGGGCTCCTGTGCCACCTTCCTCAGGCTTCTGCACTCAGCTGCCACTCTGCCAGGGCTGGCAGCAGCATTGATGCTACTGTGGGTTGCAGTGGGCACTGCCAACCTGCCAAGGTTGCTTCCTGCTCCTAAGGAGGCTGAGAGGAACCTCCTGAAGCTCAGCCCAGGCAAGGGCAGGGTCCTGCCCCTGGGCAGGGGGGAAGAAGATGCACAGGGAGAGGGGAAGCTGCTGGCAGGCAGCTGCAGGGAGCAGCAGCTGGCACTGCTGGGGCACAGCAGAGTGCCCAGGAGCCAGCAACCTGCCCTGGGGAGGGCCAAGGAGCCCCCAAGGGTGCCCTGGGGGCATTCAGCAGGGCAAGGGAGGTTCTGCTGCCCTCTGCTCTGCCCCAGAGAGCCTCAGCTGGAGGCCTGTGCCCAGCTCTGGGCTGCCCAGGGGCAGAGGGGCAGGGAAGGGCTGGGCAGAGGCCAGAGGAGGCTGGGCAGAGGCTGAGGGCCTGGAGCAGCTCTGGGAGGAGCAGAGGCTGAGCCCTGGGGCTGAGAGCCTGCAGCAGAGCAGCCCCAGAGGGCATCTGGGCAGTGCCCAGCAGGAGCTGAAGGAGCTGTGGGGGGGAGGAGGCTGGGGCCAGGCTGTGCTGAGTGGTGCCCAGGGGCAAGGGGCACAGAGTGGAGGGCAGCAGGAGGAGAAAGTTGTTTGGGGTGAGGGTGCCAAGGCCTGGAGCAGGCTGCCCAGAGAGGCTGTGGAGCCTCCTTGTGTGCAGAGCTGCCAATCCCCCTGGGCACTGTGCCCCTGGGCAAGCTGCTGTGGGTGCCCTGCTGGGGCAGGGTGGGGCTGGCACTGGGTGGGCTCCACAGGTCCCTTCCAGCCCAGCAGGGACAGCTGCTGTGTGGGGGTTGGGTGCTGAGCTCCCCTCTGTGGGCCCTCTGGGTGCCACCTGCAGTTGGCAGCCTCTCACCACCCTGAGGTGTCTGCCAGGGAGCCTTTGGCACAGCCTGCTCTGCCCTGGGGGTGGCTCAGCAGGGGCTGGGGGCTGTGGGCAGCAGCCCAAGTTGGCACCCTGGGGCAGAGGCACCCTCTGGGTGCCAGGGCTGGGCTGTCAGGTGGCTGCAACCTGCCTCTGTGACACCCCCACAGGTGGCAGTGCCCAGCCCAGCAGCAGGGCTGCAGCTCCCTCTGGCATCCAGGCCCTGAGCTGACCCATCCTCAGCTTTTCAACTCCCCAGGGTCAAATCCTGCCCCAGCAGGGAGCTGAGCCCTGCCTGGGAGGGCTCCCAGGGAGCAGCTCTGGAGCCCCTGGGCACAGGAGGGCAGCAGGCAGCAGGAGGGTGCTGGAGCTCTGGCCCAGGCTGGCAGAGAGCTTTGGACCCCCCCAGCCCTGCCACCCTCCTGGGGTCAGGTAGGTTTGGGCTCTGAGCAGCCTCAGCAAGGTGCAGATCAGGCCAGGAGGGACCCTTCAAGGTGGCCTTGCCCAAGCCCCCTGCGGGCAGCAGGGCACAGCTCCGGGCAGAGCAGGCTGCCAGGGGCAGAGCAGGGCACAGCTCTGGGCAGAGCAGGCTGCCAGGGGCACAGCAGGGCACAGCTCTGGGCAGAGCAGGCTGCCAGGGGCAGAGCAGGCACAGCTCTGGGCAGAGCAGGCTGCCAGGGGCAGAGCAGACTGCCAGGGGCACATCAGGGCACAGCTCTGGGCAGAGCAGGCTGCCAAGGGCACAGCAGGGCACAGCTCCGGGCAGAGCAGGCTGCCAGGGGCAGAGCAGGGCACAGCTCTGGGCAGAGCAGGCTGCCAGGGGCAGAGCAGGCACAGCTCTGGGCAGAGCAGGCTGCCAGGGGCAGAGCAGACTGCCAGGGGCACATCAGGGCACAGCTCTGGGCAGAGCAGGCTGCCAAGGGCACAGCAGGGCACAGCTCCGGGCAGAGCAGGCTGCCAGGGGCACAGCAGGGCACAGCTCTGGGCAGAGCTCATCCTGCCCACCCCCACCCTGCAGGGGCAGAGCACCCAGAGCAGGGCACTCAGCAGCACACCCGGGGCGGGGGGAGCTGGAGGCTCCTCGAAGCAGGAGACTGCAGAGGCTCTCTGGGCAGCCTGGCACCACCCTCCTGCCCCACACCCTCCTGCCCCACACTCTCCTGACACTCATCCTTCTGCCCCCAGCCCTGCAGTATGGATCAGCATTGATCAGATCCCCTCAGGCTGCCTCTCTGCAGGCCCCAAGCCCCTCAGCCTCTCTGCAGGAGCTGTGCCAGGCCCCTCAGCACCTTCACAGCCCTTTGCTGTGCCCTCTGCAGCAGTTCCCTGCTTGGGCTGCAGAGCCCAGAGCTGGCCCCAGGCCTCCAGCTGTGGACTCAGCAGGGCAGAGCTGAGCAGAGCAGAGCAGAGCTGAGCAGAGCAGAGCTGAGCAGAGCTGAGCAGAGCAGAGCAGAGCTGAGCAGAGCTGAGCAGAGCTGAGCAGAGCAGAGCAGAGCTGAGCAGAGCTGAGCAGAGCTGAGCAGAGCAGAGCAGAGCAGAGCAGAGCTGAGCAGAGCAGAGCAGAGCAGAGCTGAGCAGAGCAGAGCTGAGCAGAGCAGAGCTGAGCAGAGCAGAGCAGAGCAGAGCTGAGCAGAGCTGAGCAGAGCTGAGCAGAGCAGAGCAGAGCTGAGCAGAGCAGAGCTGAGCAGAGCAGAGCTGAGCAGAGCTGAGCAGAGCTGAGCAGAGCAGAGCAGAGCAGAGCAGAGCTGAGCAGAGCAGAGCTGAGCAGAGCTGAGCTGAGCAGAACTGAGCTGAGCAGAGCAGAGCAGAGCAGAGCTGAGCAGAGCAGACCTGAGCTGAGCAGAGCAGAGCTGAGCAGAGCTGAGCAGAGCTGAGCAGAGCAGAGCTGAGCAGAGCAGAGCTGAGCTGAGCAGAGCAGAGCAGAGCAGAGCAGAGCAGACCTGAGCAGAGCAGAGCTGAGCAGAGCTGAGCAGAGCTGAGCAGAGCAGAGCTGAGCAGAGCAGAGCAGAGCAGAGCAGAGCTGAGCAGAGCTGAGCAGAGCTGAGCAGAGCAGAGCTGAGCAGAGCTGAGCAGAGCAGAGCTGAGCAGGGCAGAGCTGAGCAGGGCAGAGCTGAGCAGGGAAGAGCAGAGCAGAGCAGAAGCTCCCTGGAGCTGCTGGCCTCACTCTTCCCAACCTCCACTTCCTGTTTGGTTTGCAGCTGGCTTTAGAGAGGGATTGGTCACTTGCAGGGGTCTAGGAGGCAGCAGCAAGGCTGAGGGAGGTTCTCCTGAGCAGGGCACCCACAGCAGCCTGCCCAGGGGCACAGTGCCCAGGGGGGTTGGCAGCTCTGCACACAAGGAGGCTCCACAGCCTCTCTGGGCAGCCTGCTCCAGGCCTTGGCACCCTCACAACAAACAACTTTCTCCTCCTGCTGCCCTCCACTCTGTGCCCCTTGCCCCTTGTCCTGGCCCTGGGCACCCCTGAGCAGAGCCCAGCCCCATCCTCATGGCCTCCACCACGGCTGCACCAGAGCAGCTTCTAAGGTCCCTTCCAGCCATCCCCTGACCCTCAGCATCATGGAGAGCTCTGGTCATGGAGGCAGAGAACTGCCAGGGCTGGAAGGGACCTCAAGGACCATCCTTGGCAGGGACACCTCACACAGGAGCAGGCTGCCCAGAGCCACACCCAGCCTGGCCTTAAACACCTCCAGGGCTGAGGCTGCCACCACCTCCCTGGGCAGCCTGTGCCAGGCTCTCACCTCCCTGGGCAGCCTGTGCCAGGCTCTCACCTCCCTGGGCAGCCTGTGCCAGGCTTCACCACCCTCCTGCTGAAGATCCTGAGGCCCAGTCCAGACCTCCTCACCTCCAGAGTTTCTCCCACCCTTGCCCACTGCTTCAAAGGTCCCCTCCAAGCCTCTGCTGCTCAGCAGCATGGAGCTGATCCCACTCCTGGCACTGATTTGTTCTCTTCCTGTGCTCAGATGCAGTCTCCTGGCTCTGTGCCCACTGCTCCTTGGACACCACTGAGAAGAGCCTGGCCCCATCCTCCTGCCCCCTGCCTTTGGCTGTCCATCAGCCTCCATCTCCTCCCTCAGGACACTCTGCTCCAGAACCCAGCTCTGGACCCAGGAGCTGGAACCTGCCAAAGGGAAGCCACAAGCCAGGCACAGCCCTGACAGCTCAGAGTGGTTGTGGAGCCTGAGCTGGAGACTTTCCACCCCCCCTGCCTGTGTTCCTGGGTGCCCTGCCCTGGGTGCCCTGCCCTGGCTGCCCTGCTCTGGGTGCCCTGCTCTGGGTGCCCTGTTCTGGGTGCCCTGCCCTGGGTGCCCTGCTCTGGGTGCCCTGCTCTGGATGCCCTGCTCTGGGTGCCCTGCCCTGGGTGCCCTGCTCTGGGTGCCCTGCTCTGGATGCCCTGCCCTGGATGCCCTGCTCTGGATGCCCTGCTCTGGATGCCCTGCCCTGGGTGCCCTGCCCTAGGTGCCCTGCTCTGGCAGGGGGGGTTGGCTGCTCCCCAGAGGTCACTTCCAACCTCTCCCACTCTCTGTTTCTCCTCTGCCTTTCTCCCGGGGCTTGCTTCCAGGTTTTCCAGCAAGAGCAAAGGGCAGGATTGCAGCCTTGGCCCCGAGGGGAGCCCAGCCCTGGGTGCTGATGGCAGCAGAGGGTGTGGTGGCTCTGTCAGGCCCAGTCCCAATCAATACACTCAAAGATGACAACAATAATTAGTCCTAATTAGCCCAAGGACCTGCCCACCCTGCCCAGGATGTGAGTCCCAGGGCCCGGGGCAGAGAGGGAAGCTCAGGTGGAGGATGTGTGGAGCTGCTGCTCCCCCCCTGGCCGTGCCTGCTGCTGGCAGCTCAGCACCCAACTGCTCCTCCCTGCCCCTGCCAGCACCCCAGAGCCAGCTCCAGCCACCAGCTCCACCCATGGGAGCCTCCCACACTGCAGCAGGACAGCCTGGGAGGAGGCTTGGCAGGAAGAGGAGGAGAGGGAAAGCAGTGGGCAAGGGTGGGAGAGACTCTGGAAGTGAGGAGGTCTGGACTGGACCTCAGGATCTTCAGCAGGAGGGTGCTGAGAGCCTGGCACAGGCTGCCCAGGGAGGTGAGAGCCTGGCGCAGGCTGCCCAGGGAGGTGGTGGCAGCCTCAGCCCTGGAGGTGTTTAAGGCCAGGCTGGGTGTGGCTCTGGGCAGCCTGCTCCTGTGTGAGGTGTCCCTGCCAAGGATGGTCCTTGAGGTCCCTTCCAGCCCTGGCAGTTCTCTGCCTCCATGACCAGAGCTCTCCATGATGCTGAGGGTCAGGGGATGGCTGGAAGGGACCTTAGAAGCTGCTCTGGTGCAGCCGTGGTGGAGGCCATGAGGATGGGGCTGGGCTCTGCTCAGGGGTGCCCAGGGCCAGGACAAGGGGCAAGGGGCACAGAGTGGAGGGCAGCAGGAGGAGAAAGTTGTTTGTTGTGAGGGTGCCAAGGCCTGGAGCAGGCTGCCCAGAGAGGCTGTGGAGCCTCCTTGTGTGCAGAGCTGCCAACCCCCCTGGGCACTGTGCCCCTGGGCAGGCTGCTGTGGGTGCCCTGCTGGGGCAGGGTGGGGCTGGCACTGGGTGAGCTCCACAGGTCCCTTCCAGCCCCCTCTGGGCACTGTGCCCCTGGGCAAGCTGCTGTGGGTGCCCTGCTGGGGCAGACTGTGGCTGGCACTGGGTGAGCTGCACAGGTCCCTTGCAGCCCCTCCCTGCTGGGATGCCAGTCCGGGGCACAGCAGAGAGGGAAGTGCTGGAGCCCAGCCCCGGAGCAGGCTTCTCCTGGGCTGTGCATTTCCTGTGTCTCCTCCCTGGGGAGCTCCAGGGCCTGAGATAAGCCTCCAGAGCCTGCTGCTGATTGCAGCCCTCATAAAAGCTCTGGTAACCAATTAAGCCTTTGAAGAGTCTCTGATCTCCTCCTCTGCTGGTGACTCAGCTGGGAGGGGGACCTGAGCCTCTCTGCTGCAGCCCCTCCACCTTTGCCCCTCTGCCTTTCACGCAGCTGCTGGAGTGGTCCCAGGCAGGGCAGGTCCTGCAGGCTCACATTCCTGGGGCTGGGATGGGTAAAATTCCTGCAAGGGAGGGGATCCTGCCCCTCTGGGCTGGGCTGCTCTGCTCTGATCTGCTCTGCTCTGGGCTGGGCAGCTCTGATCTACTCTGCTCTGTTCAGCTCTGGGCAACTCTGTGCTGGGCTGCCCTGCTCAGCCCCCACCTGCAGCACTGCCTCCAGCTCTGGGCCCCCCCAGCAGCACAAGGACCTGGAGCTGGTGCTGGAGAGGCTCCAGAGGAGGCCAGCAGGAGCAGCAGAGGCTGCAGAAGCTCCCCTGTGGGGCCAGGCTGGCAGAGTTGGGGCTGCTGAGGCTGCAGAGCAGAAGGCTGCAGGCAGAGCTTGGAGCAGGCTGGCAGGAGCTGAAGGGCTGCAGGAGAGCTGGGGAGGGAGTGGGGAGAAGGGCTGGGGGGGGCAGGAGAGGGCCAATGGCTTGGAGCTGGGAGAGGGGAGAGGGAGAGAGGAGAGGAGAGGAGAGGAGAGGAGAGGAGAGGAGAGGAGAGGAGAGGAGAGGAGAGGAGAGGAGAGGAGAGGAGAGGAGAGGAGAGGAGAGGAGAGGAGAGGAGAGGAGAGGAGAGGAGAGGAGAGGAGAGGAGAGGAGAGGAGAGGAGGAAGAAGAAGTTGCTGGAAGTGAGTCTGGGCAGAGGCTGGCACAGGCTGCCCAGGGAGGCTGTGGCTGCCCCTCCCTGGCACCATCCCAGGCCAGGCTGGGTGAGGCCCTGAGCAGCCTGTGCTGGTGGAGCTGTCCCTGGGCATGGCAGGGGCTGAGCTCTCAGCTCCCTTCAGCCAAACCCATCCCATAATGATTCACTTGGTGCTGTCCTTTCCCCTTGGCATGAACTCAGCCCACAGACTCCTGTCCTGACCCTGAGCCCTGCTGCACTCTTCTGCTTCTCTCCCCCAGCAGCTGCTGTGCCCTGGAGTGCAGGGAGGTGACCTCGTGGCCTCCACCTGCCCTGAGTGGGGAAACCTTCATCTGCTGCTGAGTGAGGAAGAGGAGCAGGGGAAGATCTGCTCAGCCCAGCTGCAGTCTGCTCAGCACTAGCTGGGATGAGTTGGAGCAAGCAGTGGAGCAGCAGTGGGGGGAGAGGAGCAGCAGCAGCAGGAGGGACCCAAGCTGCAGCCTCCCAGCTGGGCAGGGTCAAAGAGCTGCTGGCTGGGGGGGGCTGGAGGGAAATGGGCAGAGGGAGGATGGCTCTGGGGTGACCTCTGCCTGGGCTGGAGGATCTCTGAGGTCCCTTCCAACCTAAAGCATTCTGGGGTGACCTCTGCCTGGGGAGGCTGCAGAGAGCTGAGCTCTGACCTGAGCCATCCTGCCCTGCCCCAGCTGAGTGCCCACAGAGGGCAGAGCAGATCAGGGCTGGCAACTTGGGCAGAGCAGCAGAGCCCAGAGGCAGAACACAAAAGTCATGGACTGAGAATGGTGGAGCTGGAAGGGACCTCTGGAGCCCCACCAGTGCCAGCCCCACCCTGCCCCAGCAGAGCACCCACAGCAGCTTGCCCAGGGGCACAGTGCCCAGGGGGGTTGGCAGCTCTGCACACAAGGAGGCTCCACAGCCTCTCTGGGCAGCCTGCTCCAGGCCTTGGCACCCTCACCCCAAACAACTTTCTCCTCCTGCTGCCCTCCACTCTGTGCCCCTTGCCCCTGGGCACCACTCAGCACAGCCTGGCCCCAGCCTCCTGTCCCCCCACAGCTCCTTCAGCTCCTGCTGGGCACTGCTCAGATGCCCTCTGGGGCTGCTCTGCTGCAGGCTCTCAGCACCAGGGCACAGCCTCTGCTCCTCCCAGAGCTGCTCCAGGCCCTCAGCCTCTGCCCAGCCTCCTCTGGCCTCTGCCCAGCCCTTCCCTGCCCCTCTGCCCCTGGGCAGCCCAGAGCTGGGCACAGGCCTCCAGCTGAGGCTCCCTGGGGCAGAACAGAGGGCAGCAGAACCTCCCTTGCCCTGCTGCCCACACTCTTCTCTGCCCACACTCTGCTGCCCGCACTCTGCCCACACTCTGCCCACACTCTGCCCACACTCTGCCACACTCTGCCACACTCTGCCCACACTCTGCCCACACTCTGCCACACTCTGCCCACACTCTGCTGCCCACACTCTGCCCACACTCTGCCCACACTCTGCCACACTCTGCCACACTCTGCCCACACTCTGCTGCCCACACTCTGCCACACTCTGCCCACACTCTGCCACACTCTGCCACACTCTGCCCACACTCTGCTGCCCACACTCTGCCACACTCTGCCCACACTCTGCCCACACTCTGCCACACTCTGCCACACTCTGCCCACACTCTGCCCACACTCTGCCCACGCTCTGCCCACACTCTGCCCACACTCTGCCACACTCTGCCACACTCTGCCCCCCACACTCTGCTGCCCACACTCTGCCACACTCTGCCCACACTCTGCCCACGCTCTGCCCACGCTCTGCCCACGCTCTGCCCACACTCTGCCACACTCTGCTGCCCACACTCTGCTGCCCACACTCTGCCCACACTCTCCTCACGATGCTCTGGGGCCAGGCTCAGGATTTCCTCTTCCCAAGGAGCCTTTCCCAGCTCTGAGACCTCTCCTGGGCTCTTCATGTCTGCCTTTGGTTGTTTGCCCCTCCTGAAGGCTTCAGCTGTGGGGGAGGGAGCCTCAACTGCCCCTGATCCACCTGATGATGATGATGATGATGATGATGATGACTCTCTCTAATCAGAGCTCCATTTGCAGCCATTCCCCCAGGGATTTCTGCCCAGCAAACCTCCTGACCCGGGGCAGAGGGGAAGGAGCCAAACCCCAACCAGCTCCAGGTGGCTGTGAGGGGAGCTGGAGCCAGGGGAGGTCCATAGCTGAGATGCCTCCAGCATGAGTCAGGGGCAGGAAGCTCTGCTGCTGAGCTGCTGTCCCCTCCAGCCCCCCCGGAGCCCTGCAGCCCATCTGCCTGGGTTGGGTTTGCTTTGTTTGGCCCAGGAGCTCCTGGCAACAGGCAGAGGTTTGGTTCCCATGGCTGCAGCCTGGGCACTCCTTCTGCAAACAGCTCAGGAGGGGCCCCGGAGGTCCAGCCCCGAGCCCTGGGGAGCTGTGCCCAGCAGCTGGGGCCAGGAGGAGCCTCCAGCAGCAGCCATGGGGGTGGTGGGGGGAGGGGTCCGAGATGTCCCTGGGGATGCTGGAGAGGCTTTGTGCTGCTGGCTCAGCACCTTGGGCTCCAGCCCCTGCTCTCGGTGGCTTCCAGCTGACAGGACAAGCAGCTGGGGGAGGGGGGGAGGTGATGCTCAGTGCTGGGTGAGGAGGGGCTGGCAGCAAGGAGCTGGGCTGAGAGCCCCCCAGGCTCAGCAGGGGGAGGAGGGAAGGTGAGATGCAGCTCCTGGGGGGTCAAGAGCTTGCTGGAGGCTGTGTGCAGCTGTCCTGGGGGGGCAGGAGCTTGCTGGAGGCTGTGCCCAGCTGTCCTGGGGGGGCAGGAGCTTGCTGGAGGCTGTGCCCAGCTGTCCTGGGGGGGCAGGAGCTTGCTGGAGGCTGTGCCCAGCTGTCCTGGGGGGCAGGAGCTTGCTGGAGGCTGTGCCCAGCTGTTCCAGCTGCTCCTTTTGGGGTCCCTCTCTACACCAAGGCTGCAAACAAGCAGAGGTGCAGCTGGAAGCTGCAGTGGGGTCTGGGTGGGACCTCCTGGACCATTCCTTAGCCTTGCTGTGGCCCTGAGGCTGTCTGGGCCCTGAGGGTGGAGAGCAGAATGTGGCTTGCAGGTGTGAGAGCAGAGGAGCTGGCAGCAGGAGCAGTGCCAGGCTGTGTGCCAAGGGCAATGAGGCAGAGAGAGGCCACAGAAGGGCTTTCAGGTTCCCAGCAAAGGGCTCTGGTGGAGAGATCCATGAGGACTGCAGCAGATGGACCTCAGCCAGGGAAGGGAGGGGGGGAGGTGGCAGCAGAGTGGCACCAGGGGTGGGGACTGCCCCAGGTGCAGCTTTGCCACCAGAGTGCCTTAGAGGTGTGCAGGGCACAAGGCCAAAGCCACCAGCCCAAGAGAGCAGCCCGAGGGGGGGATCTGAGCAGGGCAGAGCAAGAGTGCCAGGCTGGGGGGCAGGAGGCTGGGGCCAGGCTCTGCTGAGTGGTGCCCAGGGCCAGGACAAGGGGCACAAAGTGGAGCCCAGGAGGTGCCACCTGAGCAGCAGGAGAAAGTTGTTTGGTGTGAGGGTGCCAAGGCCTGGAGCAGGCTGCCCAGAGAGGCTGTGGAGCCTCCTTGTGTGCAGAGCTGCCAACCCCCCTGGGCACTGTGCCCCTGGGCAGGCTGCTGTGGGTGCCCTGCTCAGGAGAACCTCCCTCAGCCTTGCTGCTGCCTCCTAGACCCCTGCAAGTGACCAATCTCTCTCTCAAGCCAGCTGCAAACCAAATAGGACCTGGAGGTAGGGAAGAGTGAGGCCAGCAGCTCCAGGGAGCTTCTGCTCTGCTCAGCTCTGCTCAGCTCTGCCCTGCTCAGCCCTGCTCAGCCCTGCTCAGCTCTGCCCTGCTCTGCTCAGCTCTGCTCTGCCCTGCTCAGCTCTGCTCAGCTCTGCCCTGCTCTGCTCAGCTCTGCCCTGCTCAGCCCTGCTCAGCCCTGCTCAGCTCTGCCCTGCTCTGCTCAGCTCTGCCCTGCTCTGCTCAGCCCTGCTCAGCTCTGCCCTGCTCTGCTCAGCTCTGCTCTGCCCTGCTCAGCTCTGCTCAGCTCTGCCCTGCTCTGCTCAGCTCTGCCCTGCTCAGCCCTGCTCAGCCCTGCTCAGCTCTGCCCTGCTCTGCTCAGCTCTGCCCTGCTCTGCTCAGCTCTGCTCAGCTCTGCCCTGCTCTGCTCAGCTCTGCTCAGCTCTGCCCTGCTCTGCTCAGCTCTGCTCAGCTCTGCCCTGCTCAGCTCTGCTCAGCTCTGCCCTGCTCAGCTCTGCTCAGCTCTGCTCTGCTCTGCCCTGCTCAGCTCTGCTCAGCTCTGCCCTGCTCAGCTCTGCTCAGCTCTGCCCTGCTCTGCTCAGCTCTGCTCAGCTCTGCCCTGCTCTGCTCAGCTCTGCTCAGCTCTGCCCTGCTCTGCTCAGCTCTGCTCTGCTCTGCCCTGCTCAGCTCTGCTCAGCTCAGCTCTGCCCTGCTCAGCTCAGCTCAGCTCAGCTCTGCTCAGCTCTGCTCAGCTCTGCTCTGCTCTGCTTTGCTCTGCCCTGCTGATGCCACAGCTGGAGGCCTGTGGCCAGCTCTGGGCTGTGCAGCCCAAGCAAGGCAGGGAACTGCTGCAGAGGGCATAGCAGTGGAGCTGCCAGGACCATGCTGGAGCTGCCAGGACCATGCTGGAGCTGTCAGGACCATGCTGGGGCTGTCAGGACCATGCTGGAGCTGTCAGGACCGTGCTGGGGCTGTCAGGACCTGGCTGCCAAGGTGCAGCTCTTGCTGCCAGTGCCCACAGGCAATGCCAACCCAGCAGCACTTCCACCCCCCCCCTGCAGCCACAGAAGTGCCCTGCAGAGGATTCCAACCCCGCTGCTGCCAGCAGAGCTTCCCCTTCCAGCCTCTGAGCAGCTTCCCTCATGCCAGCTCCCAGCACTTACCCCTGTGGAGAGGGAAGGATTGCTCCAGGTCTGGGGGGGTTGGGATGGTAGAGCTGTCGAGGCTGGGAGAGGCCTTGGAGATCATCCAAGTGCTGAGCCCCAGCCCTGCTGCTCAGCCACCAGTGCTGAGCCCCAGCCCTCAGCACCACAGCTGGGGGAGGGGTCTGGGACCCTTCCAGGGATGGGGACTTCATCCCAGGATCACAGCTCATAGATGCCAGGGATGGGAACTGCATCTCCTGGGGTGGGAACTGCATCTCCTGGGGTGGGAACTGCACCTCCTGGGGTGGGAACTGCACCTCCAGGGATGGGAACTGCACCTCAGGGATGGGAACTGCACCTCCAGGGGTGGGAACTGCACCTCCTGGGTTGGGAACTGCACCTCAGGGATGGGAACTGCACCTCCTGGGATGGGAACTGCACCTCAGGGATGGGAACTGCACCTCCTGGGATGGGAACTGCACCTCCTGGGATGGGAACTGCACCCCAGGGATGGGAACTGCACCTCCTGGGATGGGAACTGCACCCCAGGGATGGGAACTGCACCTCCTGGGGTGGGAACTGCACCTCCTGGGATGGGAACTGCACCCCAGGGATGGGAACTGCACCCCAGGGATGGGAACTGCACCCCAGGGATGGCCAACCTGAGCCTGCTCTGGGGCAGCTTGAGGCCATCTTGTGGACTCTTGGAATCACAGAGCCTTGGAGTGCTGGAATTACAGAGCCATGGGGCCACAGAACCATGGAATCACAGAGCATGGGGTTGTGGAATCAGGAATCACAGCCTTGGAGTCATGGAACTGCATCACAGCTCCCAGGTGCCAGGGGGTGGAAGGGACCCAAGGAGCTCATCCAACCCAGCCCCTGCCAGAGCTCATCCCATCCAGCCCAGGGCACACAGGAACAGCTCCAGACAGGGCTGGGAGGGCTCCAGGGAAGGAGACTCCACAACCTCTCTGGGCAGCCTGTGCCAGGCTCTGGCACCCTTCCAGTCAAGAAGGTCTCTGCTGTGTTGAGCTCTGCTGTGCTGCAGCTTCCATCCACTGCTCCTTGCAGCCCTGGGGCAGCTCATTCCAGCCCCAAATCGCTCTGCAAACAACTTCCTAAGGCCCAACCCAAACCTCTCCTGGCACAGTCTGGGGCTGTCCCCTTGGCTCTGCCACTGCTTGCCTGGGAGGCTCAGCAGGGGGAGAGAGAATAGACTCAGAACCCCAGACCCCAGCAGGTGGGTTGGCAGAGAGCTCCAAGCTCAACCCAGCCCTGCCCAATCACCCAGAGCATGGCATCAAGTGCCCCAGCCAGGCTTGGCACCAACACCTCCAGGGATGGGCATTGCTCCCTGGGCAGCCCATGCCAGTGCCAATCACTCTCTCTGGGCACAGCTTCCTCCTACCCTCCAGCCTGAGCCTGCCCTGGCACAGCTTGAGGCTGTGTCCCCTTCTCCTGCCCCTGCCTGCCTGGCAGCAGAGCCCAACCCCACCTGGGCACAACCTCCCTGCAGGCAGCTGCAGGCAGCAATCAGCTCTGCCCTGAGCCTCCTCTGCTGCAGGCTGCACCCCCCCAGCTCCCTCAGCCTCTCCTCACAGGGCTGTGCTCCAGGCCCCTCCCCAGCCTTGCTGCCCTGCTCTGGGCACCTTCCAGCACCTCAGCAGCTCTCTGCAATGGAGGAGCCCAGAACTGGACACAGCACTGCAGGGGTGGCCTGAGCAGTGCTGAGCACAGGGGCACAAGAACCTCCCTTGTCCTGCTGCCCACACTGCTCCTGAGCCAGCCCAGGATGCCATTGGCTCTGCTGCCCACCTGGGCACTGCTGCCTCCTCTGCAGCTGCTCTCTGCCAGCACCCCCAGGGCCCTCTCTGCCTGCCTGCTCTCAGCCACTCTGGCCCCAGCCTGGAGCTGCTTGGGGTTGTTGTGGCCAAAGTGCAGAACCTGCCCTTGGCCTTGTTCAGTCTCATCCCCTTGGCCTCTGCCCACCTACCCAGCCTGGCCAGGTGCCCTCTTGGGGTTTCTCTTTGGGCAGGATGATGAAATTGGGTAAGCAAAGAGTAAAGCAGCCAGAAGCTGCCATAGATGTGGCAGTGCAGAAGCTACCATCCATGGGGGCTTTGGGTTTTTGCTCTCCTTTGCTTTGCTTTTGTCCTGTTCTGTTTTGTTCATCTCTGGCAATTAAATCCTGCAAGGTTGAAGCAGCAAACCCAAACTGCCACCCGTGGGAGGCAGCTCCCTGGGCAGCCTGGGCCAAGGCTTGCAAGCCTCAGACGTGGAGGAATTGTTCCTCACCTCCATCCTGGGTCCAGTCCTGTGCAGCATCTTCAGCAATGGCATTGCTGAGGGCACAGACAGAGAGAGTCTGCTCTGCAGCTCTGCTGCTGGCACCGAGCTGGGAGGCTTGGCTGAGACAGCTGCAGGCTGCCCAGAGAGCTGGGCACAGAGCCCTGGGCACAGAACTGGGCACAGAGCCCTGAGCAGGCAGAGCTGGGCACAGAGCCCTGGGCAGGCAGAGCTGGGCACAGAGCCCTGGGCACAGAGCCCTGAGCAGGCAGAGCTGGGCAGAGAGCCCTGGGCACAGAGCTGGGCACAGAGGAGCCAGATGAGGCCCAGCAAGGCCAAGTCTCCTGGGGAGGGAGAATAAACTGCAGCAGCAGAGGCTTGGAGGTGCCTGCTGGAGAGCAGCCCTGGGGAGGGGTCCTGATGGCTAACATCCATGGCACAGCAATGTGCCCTGGTGGCCAAGAGGGCCAGTGGGGGCCTGGGGTGTGTTAGGAAGAGTGTGTGCAGAGCCAGGGAGGTTCTCCTGCCCCTCTGAGAGCTCATCTTGAGCTCTGCCTTCAGTTTGGGGCTCCTCAGCTGCAGAGGGACAGGAACTGCTGGGGAGAGTCCAAGGGAGGGCTGTGAGGATGAGGAGGGGACTGGAGCTGGGTGAGGAGGAGAGGCTGAGGGCCCTGGGGCTGAGAGTCTGGAGGGGAGAAGCCTGAGAGGGGATTGGATCAGTGTCTGTGAGTGCCTGAGGGGTGGGGGCAGGGGGGGGTCAGGCTCTGGGGGTCAGCAGGGGGGGACAGGCACTGGGGGTCAGCAGGGGGGGTCAGGCTCTGGGGGTCAGCAGGGGGGGGGGTCAGGCTCTGGGGGTCAGCAGAGGGGGTCAGGCTCTGGGGGTCAGCAGGGGGGGACAGGCTCTGGGGGTCAGCAGGGGGGGGTCAGGCTCTGGGGGTCAGCAGGGGGGGTCAGGCTCTGGGGGTCAGCAGGGGGGGGGTCAGGCTCTGGGGGTCAGCAGAGGGGGTCAGGCTCTGGGGGTCAGCAGGGGGGGGCAGGCTCTGGGGGTCAGCAGGGGGGGTCAGGCTCTGCTGGAAGCTGCAGCACAGCTCAGGAGGTTCAGCTCAGCACAGGAGGAACTTCTCTGCTGTGAGGGTGCCAGAGCCTGGCACAGGCTGCCCAGAGAGGTTGTGGAGTCTCCTTCCCTGGAGCCCTCCCAGCCCTGTCTGGAGCTGTTCCTGCGTGCCCTGAGCTGGACTCTGTGGCCCTGCTCTGGCAGGGGCTGGACTGGATGAGCTCCTTGGGTCCCTTCCACCCCCTGGCACCTGGGAGCTGTGATCCTGAGCCTCTCCCCCACCCCTGCAGCAACTCGAGGCTGTTTCCTCCTGTCCTGCCCCTTGCTGCATGCGAGAAGAGCCCAACCCCTACCTGGCTCCAGCCTGGAGGGAGCTGGAGAGGATGAGGAAGAAGAAATAAGCAGCTAAAACAAGCCCAAGGCTCTCAGCTGTGCTCCAGACCCTTCCCCTTCTTCATTGCCCTTCCCTGGACCCTCTCCACCTCCTCAGTGCCCTCCTTTGGAAGCGAAGGACCCAAACCCTGCCCCCCAGGATGCCAGCTGTGGCCTCCCCGGCGCTGGAGCTGCTCCCTGCCTGCCCCCAGGCTGTGCTGGGGGAGCTGTCCCTTGGCCCCAGCGTTACTGCTGCCTCCAGCCCTGCTCCCTGTGCCCCTCAGGCTGCAGGCCCCAGCTGGGTGATGCAGCTCCTGGGCTGCTGTCTGGGTGCCCAGAGCAGAGCTGCTGGAGCTGGAGGCTTCAGCTGGCCAAAGGCTGGCAGCTTGCTGCAGTTCCCTGCCCTGCCAGCAGGAAGCCTCCTCTGAGCAGCCTCTGCTGGGTGCCTGCTTGGGGGTGGTGGAGACACAGAGGATGGGAGGGGGTTGGAAGGGACACCCAGGCTGGCATCCAGGTGGCTCTGCAGTGACTGCAGAGATGGAGGCTCCAGCAGCTCTCTGGGCTTGTCTAAACCTTGCACCCCCCACAGCCCCCAGACCTCACTGCACTGAGCCAAAGGCCACTGAGGATGAAGAAGAACCTCCAAGGTCACCCAGTGCAAGCAGCAACCCAGCCCCACCCTGGGCACCAACCCATGGGCACAGTGCCATGGGCACAGGGCTCTGGAGCCCCCCCAGGCATGGGCACTGCCCCAGCAGCTCCCTGGGCAACCTGGGCCAGGCCTGCAGAACCCTCCCAGGGCAGGAATTGTTGCTCAGGGCCAAGCTCCACCTGCCCTGGGGCACCTTGAGGCCATCTCCTCTTGGCCCTTGGCAGCACAGCCCAACCCCCCCCGGCTCCAGCCTCCTCTCAGGCCCTGCCACAGCCCCACAAGCTCTGCCCTCAGCCTCCTCTCCTCCAGCCTCACCCCCCCCAGCTCCCTCAGCTGCTCCTCCCCAGCCTCTCCTCCAGACCCAAGGCTGAGGGAGATTCTCCTGAGCCTTCTGAGCTCTGCTTGTGTTGGGAATGATCCAGCAAAGAGAAGCTGAACTTTGCCTGGGAGACAAACTCATCCCTGCCTAAATCCAGGGCTGCTGCCTGAGATTAGCAAATGGCTTTGTCTGGATCTGCTCCCTGACAGTGCCAGGCAGGCTGAAGGTCAGTGCCTTGCTCTGGGCTGGGTGTTCCTGCCCAGCGCTGCCTTTATGAGGCTTTATCAAACAGCAGCTTCGGGTCCCACCTTGCCTGGGTCCTCTCTGCTTTGTCTGTGGAGTTATGCAGAGGCAAATAACCTCTGTGGGCTGCTGGCCAGGAGCTGGGGCTGGAATGCAGCCAGGTAGAAGCAGCAGCCCTGGGGGAGCTCTTCCTGCAGGGCTCACACAGTCAGATGCAGTCCTGAGCCTCTCAGGAGGAGATCCATGGCATGGGCTGGGCTGGAAGGGAGCTGAGAGCTGAGCCAGCTCCAGCCCTTGCCATGCCCAGCAACAGCTCCACCAGCACAGGCTGCTCAGGGCATCACCCAGCCTGGGCTGGGATGGTGCCAGGGAGGGGCAGCCACAGCCTCCCTGGGCAGGCTGTGCCAGCCTCTGCCCAGACTCACTCCCAGCAACTTCTGCCTCCTCTCCTCTCTCCCTCTCCCCTCTCCCAGCTCCAAGCCATTGGCCCTCTCCTGCCCCCCCCAGCCCTTCTCCCCACTCCCTCCCCAGCTCTCCTGCAGCCCTTCAGCTCCTGCCAGCCTGCTCCAAGCTCTGCCTGCAGCCTTCTGCTCTGCAGCCTCAGCAGCCCCAACTCTGCCAGCCTGGCCCCACAGGGGAGCTTCTGCAGCCTCTGCTGCTCCTGCTGGACCCAAGGCTGCCTCTTTGCTTTGCCCTCAGTGGCCAGGGCTGTGTGGCTGGTGCCAGCTGTGCCAGCTTGCAGGGCAGGGAGGCTCCTGCTCTCCTGCCTCTCTCTCTGCCTCCATCTCTCCCTTTCCCCTCCCTCAGAAAGAGATTTTCCTGCTGGCAGCTGCCAGCAGCAGCCAACTGCTGCCCTCCCCCACGCTGAGGAGGAAGCAGAGGCTGTGGCCAGGGTATGCAGCCAGCCCCAGCCGGGCTGTGAGGGGCAGAGCTGGGGGGGACCCTTCCAGGGCAGACTTTGGAATCTCCTGGAGGATTTATGAGCTGATAAGGAGGAGCTCTTCCCCTCCACGCTGCTGGAAGTGCAGAGGGGTCATAGATCTGCTCCCTGCCTCGTTCCCAGAGCAGCTCAGGAATGCCACACAAAACAGTTCCCTCCTGGGGGGCACTGGGGAGGGGCTGGCACCTTGGGGTGCCAACCATGTGCAGGGTGGGACCCACCTCAGTCACCTTCATGCCCTCCCTGGCAGGAGAGGGGAGGCAAAGGCCTGGGGGGCAGGGGCTGGCTGCAGCAGCTCCCATGGCAGTGAGCTGCAAGGGACCCTCAGAGCTCCTCTTGTCCACCCCCACCCTGCAGGCTGCTCACTTGGGGGTGTTGGACAGAGAGCTTTAGAGGTCCTCCAGCCCAGGTGACTCCAGGGCTCCATGGCTCCATCATTCCATAATTCTGTGTTTCCATGGTTCCTTGACTGCAGGGCTCCATGATTCCATGGCTCTTTGCTTCCATGGCTCCATGCTTCCATGGCTCCATGGCTCCAGCTTCAATGCTTCCATGGCTCCATACTTCCATGATTCTATGGTTCCATGATCCCATGGTTCCTTGGCTCCATGGTTCTAGGTTTCCATGTTTCCATGCTTCCATGGCTCCATGATTCTATGGTCCCATGCTTCCATGGCTCCATACTTCCATGTTTCCATGGCTCCATGATTCTATGGTCCCATGCTTCCATGGCTCCATACTTCCATGTTTCCATGGCTCCATGATTCTATGGTTCCATGGCTCCATACTTCCATGCTTCCACTGTTCCATGCTTCCATGGCTCCATGATTCTATGGTCTCGTGCTTCCATGGCTCCATATTTCCATGCTTCCATGATTCTATGCTTCCATGGCTCCATGATTCAATGTCCCATGATTCCATGGCTCCATGCTTCCATGCTTCCATGGCTCCATACTTCCATTCTTCCATTGTTCCATGCTTCCATGTCCCCATGATTCCATGGTTCCATGCTGCCATGGCTCCATGATTCTATGGTCCATGGTTCCATACTTCCATGCTTCCATTGTTCCATGCTTCCATGGCTCCATGATTCTATGGTCCCATGTTTCCATGGCTCCATGATTCCATGCTTCCATGGCTCCATATTTCCATGCTTCCATGGTTCCATGGCTCCATGCTTCCATGGCCCCATGATTCTATGGTTCCATGCTTCCATGGCTCCATACTTCCATGTTTCCATTGTTCCATGCCTCCATGCTTCCATGGCTCCATACTTCCATACTTCCATGGCTCTACGACGTCCCCAGCTAGAGCAGGTTGCTCAGGACCCCACTGAGCTTCACCTTCATTGCCCCCACAGACTGGGCCTCATCTGCCACCTTCCTTCCCCTCCTGGTACAGAGTGCCCAGGTGCTGCTGGCAGCTGTGCCCCCGAGCCTGCAGCTCCCCTGGGTCAGCTTAAGCCAGGCTGGAGCTGGTGCTGAGCTGAGGCCTCTCAGCTGCTTTCTGTTGCTGCACCTTCCCTGTCCAACACCCATGCAGCCTCCAGGAGGATGCCCAGGGCGAGGCTGGGCAGGGCTCTGGGCACCCTCAGCTACCCAAGGACATCTCTGCTGCCTGGGGGGGTTGGGGCTGTCCCCAGAGGAAGGCAAAGGTGTCCTCAGCTGGTGGAGGAGGTGAGGCCACAGCTCAAGTGCTGTGCTCAGCCTTGGGCATCCCAGTCCAGGAGAGCTGTGGAGGTGCTGGAGCAACTCCAGAGGAGGGCAACAGAGCTGGGGAAGGGCCTGGAGAGTAAATCTGCTGAGGAGAGGCTAAGGGGGCTGGGGAGGGGCAGTGTGAGGAAGAGGAGGCTGAGGGCAGAGCTCATTGATGCCTGCAGCTGCCTGAAGGGACCCTGAGCAGAGGCTGCTGCTGGGCTCTGCTCACAAGGAGTTGGGGGCAGCACAGGGGGGAATGGGCTCAGGCTGAGGCTGGGGAGGGTTAGGTTGGGCATGAGGAGGGAGCAGTCAGGGAGTGGAGTGAGCTGCCCAGGGAGGTGCTGGAGTCACCCAGACTGGGTGTGCCTGAGGCTGGCTTGGATGTGGTGCTTGGGGCTGTGGTTTGAGGGCTGGAGGTTGGACTTGGTGCTCCTGAGGAGCTTTGCCAACCTGGATGCTTTGTGAGAAGAGATGAGCCTGGGAGCAGGCAGCAAGGTGTGGAGGGGCAGAGCAGAGCTGGGACTGCAGGGAGGGACTGAGACCTAACCCAGCTCAGCATCTGCTCAGGGCTGCTGAGGCCACATCCTTGGAGATCCAGAGGGGCCTGGGCAGGCTGCAGAGGTGGGCACAGGCCAAGCTCAGGAGGTTCAATGAGACCAAGGGCAAGGTCCTGCAGCTGGGTCAAGGCAATGCCAAGCACCAATCCAGGCTGGGCAGTGCCAGGCTGGAGAGCAGCCCTGAGCAGAGGGACTTGGGGGTGCTGCTGGAGGAGAAGCTCAGCAGGAGCCAGCAGTGTGCACTTGCAGCCCAGAGAGCAACCAGAGCCTGGGCTGCAGCAGCAGCAGTGTGGCCAGCAGGGCCAGGGAGGGGATTCTGCCCCTCTGCTCTGCTCTGCTGAGACCCCACCTGGAGTCCTGCACCCAGCTCTGGAGCACCTGGGACAAGAAGGCTGTGGAGATGCTGGAGAGTGTCCAGAGCAGGGCCAGGAGGATGCTCAGAGGCTGCAGCAGCTCTGCTGTGAGCACAGCCTGGAAGAGTTGGGGCTGTGCAGGCTGGAGCAGAGGAGGCTCCCAGGGGACCTTCTTGTGGCCTGCCAGGAGCTGAAGGGGGCTCCAAAAAAGCTGGGGAGGGACTTTTGAGGCTGTGAGGGAGTGGCAGGAGTGGGGGGGATGGAGCAGAGCTGGAGGGAGGCAAAGTTAGGCTGGAGGGGAGGAGGAAGTTCTACAGCATGAGAGTGGTGAGAGCCTGGCAGGGGCTGCCCAGGGAGGGGGTTGAGGCTCCATGGCTGGAGGGGTTTGAGGCCAGGCTGGGTGAGGCTGTGGGCAGCCTGAGCTAGGGCAGGGTACCCAGGGCACGGCAGGGGTTGGCACTGGCTGGTCCCTGTGGTCCCTTCCACCCTTGACTGGTTCTGTGATCTCCAAGGTGAGGCTCGACAAAGCCCTCAGCACCCTGAGCCCCTGGGCCATGTCCCTGCTGACCGCGGGCTTGGGCTGGGTCCCCCTTCGGAGGTCCCTTGGGACCCTTCTGCGGCTCTCCGGGACGGGCACAGGACCCAGCGGAGCTCAGCAGCGCTCCGCGGCCGAGCCCAGTCCCTATCCCTGTCCCTATCCCTGTCCCGGTCCCTGTCCCTATCCCTGTCCCTGTCCCCGTCCTTGTCCCTATCCCTATCCCTGTCCCTGTCCCTATCCCTGTCCCTATCCCTGTCCCTGTCCCTGTCCCTATCCCTGTCCCTATCCCTATCCCTGTCCCTGTCCCTGTCCCTGTCCCTATCCCTGTCCCTATCCCTATCCCTATCCCTGTCCCTATCCCTGTCCCTATCCCTGTCCCTATCCCTGTCCCTATCCCTATCCCTATCCCTATCCCTGTCCCTATCCCTGTCCCTATCCCTATCCCTATCCCTGTCCCTGTCCCCGTCCCCGCTCCCGCGGCTCGGCGGGGGCTGGAGGGCAGCCAGGCACACCCAGCCCTGCCCCCGCCCGGCGAACCCCTCCCGGGGCTGCCCTGGGGCCAAGCCCAGCTGCTCCCGCGGGATAAAAGCAGGAGCGGGCAGGAGCCCTCCCGCACTGCTCCGCACTGCTCCGCAGCTCCGCTCGCAGCCTCGCCAGGGTGCGCAGCGCTCCGCAGGACCCCCGGCAGCCGCCGCAGCTATGTCTCGCTCCGTCAGCTTCAGCTCCCGCTCGGTGGCGGTGCCCGGGGCCAGCCCGGTGCGGGTCAGCAGCGTCTCCGCCGCCCGCGGGCTGAGCCGGGCGGGAGGCTTCGGCAGCTCCAGCCTCTACAGCCTGGGCTCCGGCAAGAGGATCTCCCTGGCCGGGGGCAGCTCCTACAGCCTCCGCTCCGGCTACGGCTACGGAGGAGGCGTGGGGCTGGCTGGCCCCGGGGGCATCCAGGAGGTCACCATCAACCAGAGCCTGCTGACCCCCCTCAACCTGGAGATCGACCCCAACATCCAGCGGGTGCGCAAGGAGGAGAAGGAGCAGATCAAGAGCCTCAACAACAGGTTCGCCTCCTTCATCGACAAGGTGAGGGGCTGGGAGGGGCAGGGGCAGGACCTCAGCGGTGAGGTGGGACCTGCTTGGAGCCAGGAGCGACCCCCACAGATTTCTTTAACCCAATGGGGAGGTCCTCAGATGGGCTCAGGGGGAGGTCCTCAGGAGGTTCTGGGCTGTGGGACCTGCTTGGAGCCAGGAGTGACCCCCAGAGCTTGCTTAACCCAATGCAGGGGCTCACAGATGGGTTGGGGGGGGGGGGGGGGGGGGGGGGTGTCCTCAGCAGCGTGGAAGGGTTGGTAGTGATGTGGGACATGCTTGGAGCCAGGAGTGACCCCCAAAGTTTGCTTAGATGAGCCCATGGGGGGGTCCTCAGCAGCGTGGAAGGGTTGGCAGCTCTGTGGGACCTGCTTGGAGCCAGGAGTGACCCCCACAGGTTTCTTTAACCCAATGGGGAGGTCCTCAGATGGGCTCAGGTGGAGGTCCTCAGGAGGTTCTGGGCTGTGGGACCTGCTTGGAGGCAGGAGTGAGCCCCAGAGCTTGCTTAGCCCAAGGGAGGGGTCCATAGGTAAGCCCATGGGGGGGTCCCCAGGAGGGTTGCCAGCTCTGTGGGTCCTGCTCTGAAGCAGGAGTGGCCCCCAAAGGTTTTTTAACCCGATGGGGAGGTCTTCAGATGGGCTCAGGGGGAGGTCCTCAGGAACACAGTGAGGTTCTGGGCTGTGGGACCTGCTTGGAGGCAGCAGTGAGCCCCGAAGTTTGCTTAGCCCAAGGGAGGGGTCCATAGATGAGCCCATGGGGGGGTCCCCAGGAGGGTTGCCAGCTCTGTGGGACTTGTTCTGAGGCAGAAGTGACCCCCAGAGCTTGCTTAACCCAATGGGGGGTTCACAGATGGGCTCAGGGCGAGGTCCTCAGCAGCAGGGTGAGGAGCTGGGAGGGTTGGCAGCTCTGTGGGACCTGCTTTGAAGCAGGAGTGACCCCCAGGGCTTGCTTCCCCAGTGAGGAGGTTCTCAGATGGGTCCATGGGGAGGTCCTCGGCAGCAGGGTGAGGAGCTGGGAGGGTTGGCAGCAATGTGGACCCTGCTCTGAGGCAGCTGTGACCCCCAGGGCTTGCTTAACCCCCCGAGGGGTTCTCAGATGGGCTAAGGGAGAGGCCCTCAGCAGCACAGTGACACTGCAGGGGCTGCAGACACGACTCTGGTCTGAGCCCTGCTGGCACTGCAGGGGCTTGCCCTGCTTTGTGCCCCCTTGCTTGCCCAGCACGAGGGTGCAGATCAGGTCTGCAGCACCATGAGCACAGCACCAGCACCTCCAGGGAGGGTGAGGGCCTCTGGGAGAAGCCTCAGCCCAGCAGAGCTGTGCAGGTCAGAGCTGGCTGTGGGTGTCTGCACTGCCCTGCAGCTCTGGGCCTCTGCTGCCCTGCCCTCATCCACCCCCTGCCTTGTGCCACCTCAGGCTCTGCCCTCATCCACCCCCTGCCTTGTGCCACCTTTGGCTCTGGCATCCTCACCATGCCAGGAATCCTGCCCTGGGCTGGGAGGGCTGTGGATGACTTCTGTCAAGGGTCAGGAGAGCAGAATCTGCTTTGACTCACACAGAGCCCCAAAGCCAGCCCCAGGCTGCTGTGCTCCCCTCAAGGTCTTTATGGCCCCTCCAGAGCTTAGATCCTTCCCTCGAGGTCTTTATGGCCCCTCCAGAGCTTAGATCCTTCCCTCGAGGTCTTTATGGCCCCTCCAGAGCTTAGATCCTTCCCTCGAGGTCTTTATAGCCCCTCCAGAGCTTAGATCCTTCCCTCGAGGTCTTTATGACCCCCTCCAGAGCTTAGGTCCTTCCCTCATGGTCTTTATGACCCCCTCCAGAGCTTAGGTCCTTCCCTCATGGTCTTTATGACCCCTCCAGAGCTTAGATCCTTCCCACAGGCACTCCAAGTCCTCCAGATGCCATCCCTCACCCATCCCCCAGGACCTTCACTCCACAGTGCCAGCTCCTCCCTTTCCTTCTTGCTTTCACCAACCACCTCTTGGTGGCTTTCCAGGTCCGCTTCCTGGAGCAGCAAAACAAGATGTTGGAGACCAAATGGAGCCTCCTCCAGGACCAAAAGACCTCCAGGAGCAACATAGGTCCCATGTTTGAAGCCTACATCAGCAACCTGCGCCGGCAGCTGGATGCGCTGCTGGGGGACAAGGGGCGGCTGGAGGGAGAGCTGAAGAACATGCAGGACCTCGTGGAGGACTTCAAGACCAAGTAACCAGCACCTGCCCCACCCAAGGGTCTCCTTCAGCTGGCAGCTTGGTGGGGGGAGGCTTGGCAGAGCTGTGCCCAACTCTTCTGGTCATGAGGGAGAGCTTTTCCCAGCCAGAAGTTAGGGGTTTGGTCCAGGGAAGCTGGAGGAGGTGCTCAGGGGCTGTGCTCCTCAGGGGCTGTGCTCCTCAGGGGCTGTGCTCCTCAGGGGCTGTGCTCCTCAGGGGCTGTGCTCCTCAGGGGATGTGCTCCTCAGGGGCTGTGCTCCTCAGGGGATGTGCTCCTCAGGGGCTGTGCTCCTCAGGGATGGGCTGCTCAGGGGATGTGCTCCTCAGGGGCTGTGCTCCTCAGGGGCTGTGCTCCTCAGGGGCTGTGCTCCTCATTAGATGTGCTCCTCAGGGGCTGTGCTCCTCAGGGGCTGTGCTCCTCAGGGGCTGTGCTCCTCAGGGGCTGTGCTCCTCAGGGGCTGTGCTCCTCAGGGATGGGCTGCTCAGGGGCTGTGCTCCTCAGGAGATGTGCTCCTCAGGGGCTGTGCTCCTCAGGGGCTGTGCTCCTCAGGGGCTGTGCTCCTCAGGGGCTGTGCTCCTCAGGGGCTGTGCTCCTCAGGGGCTGTGCTCCTCATTAGATGGGCTGCTCAGGGGCTGTGCTCCTCAGGGGCTGTGCTCCTCAGGGGCTGTGCTCCTCAGGGGCTGTGCTCCTCAGGGGCTGTGCTCCTCAGGGATGTGCTCCTCAGGGATGGGCTGCTCAGGGGCTGTGCTCCTCAGGAGATGTGCTCCTCAGGGGCTGTGCTCCTCAGGGGCTGTGCTCCTCAGGGGCTGTGCTCCTCAGGGGCTGTGCTCCTCAGGGGATGTGCTCCTCAGGGATGGGCTGCTCAGGGGCTGTGCTCCTCAGGGGCTGTGCTCCTCAGGGGCTGTGCTCCTCAGGGGCTGTGCTCCTCAGGGGCTGTGCTCCTCAGGGGCTGTGCTCCTCATTAGATGGGCTGCTCAGGGGCTGTGCTCCTCAGGGGCTGTGCTCCTCAGGGGCTGTGCTCCTCAGGGATGGGCTCCTCAGGGGATGTGCTCCTCAGGGGATGTGCTCCTCAGGGATGGGCTGCTCAGGGGCTGTGCTCCTCAGGGGCTGTGCTCCTCAGGGGCTGTGCTCCTCAGGGGCTGTGCTCCTCAGGGGCTGTGCTCCTCAGGGGATGTGCTCCTCAGGGGATGGGCTCCTCAGGGGATGGGCTCCTCAGGGGATGGGCTCCTCATTAGATGTCTCCTCATTGGATGTGCTCCTCATTGGATGTGCTCCTCAGGGGATGTGCTCCTCAGGGGATGTGCTCCTCAGGGGATGTGCTCCTCAGGGGATGTGCTCCTCAGGGGATGTGCTCCTCAGGGGATGTGCTCCTCATTAGATGTGCTCCTCATTAGATGTGCTCCTCAGGGGATGTGCTCCTCAGGGGATGTGCTCCTCAGGGGATGGGCTCCTCATTAGATGTGCTCCTCAGGGGATGTGCTCCTCAGGGGATGTGCTCCTCAGGGGATGGGCTCCTCATTAGATGTGCTACTCAGGGGACGGGGTCCTCATTGGATGTTCTCAGCAAACTGGGTCCTCATTAGATGTGGTCCTCACTGATGAGGTCCTCAAGGGATGTGGTCCTCAGTGGCTCCATCCTCCTGGCTTTGCTTTGTTGCCTCCTGAGGAATTCATAGATTCACAGAATGCTTTAGGTTGGAAGGGACCTCAGAGATCCTCCAGCCCAGGCAGAGGTCACCCCAGAGCCATCCTCCCTCTGCCCATTTCCCTCCAGCCCCCCCCAGCCAGCAGCTCTTTGACCCTGCCCAGCTGGGAGGCTGCAGCTTGGGTCCCTCCTGCTGCTGCTGCTCTTCTCCCCCCACTGCTGATCCACTGCTTACTCCAACTCATCCAGCTGGTGCTGAGCAGACTGCAGCTGGGCTGAGCAGATCTTCCCCTGCTCCTCTTCCTCACTCAGCAGCAGATGAAGGTTTCCCCACTCAGGGCAGGTGGAGGCCACGAGGTCACCTCCCTGCACTCCAGGGCACAGCAGCTGCTGGGGGAGAGAAGCAGAAGAGTGCAGCAGGGCTCAGGGTCAGGACAGGAGTCTGTGGGCTGAGTTCATGCCAAGGGGAAAGGACAGCACCAAGTGAATCATTATGGGATGGGTTGGGCTGGAAGGGAGCTCAGAGCTCAGCCCCTGCCATGCCCAGGGACAGCTGCACCAGCACAGGCTGCTCAGGGCCTCAGCCAGCCTGGCCTGGGATGGTGCCAGGGAGGGGCAGCCACAGCCTCCCTGGGCAGCCTGTGCCAGGCTCTCCCCACCCTCCTGGGGAAGAATTTCCTCCTCCTGTCTCACCCCAGTCCAGCTTCTTCTGGTTTGAAGCCACCACCCCTCAGCCTGGCACTGCCAGCCCTCAAAGGTCCTCCAGCTCCAGCCCCCTGCAGGCAGCAAGGAGACCCCAAACGAAAGCAGCTTGCTCAGAGCCTGACCTTGAGTGTCCTCAGGCCTGGGCACTGCACAGCCTCCCTGGGCAGCCTGTGCCAGCCTCTGCCCAGCCTCACTCCCAACAACTTCTTCCTCCTCTCCTCTCCTTTCTCCCTCTCCCCTCTCCCAGCTCCAAGCCATTGACCCTCTCCTGCCCCCCCCCAGCCCTTCTCCCCACTCCCTCCCCAGCTCTCCTGCAGCCCTTCAGCTCCTGCCAGCCTGCTCCAAGCTCTGCCTGCAGCCCTGAACACCTCCAGGGAGGGACATTCACAGCCTCCCTGGGCAAACTCTCCTGCAAGAGGGTCAGACACTGGCACAGGCTGCCCAGGGAGCTGCTGCTCCAAGCTCCTCCTCTTCTCCAGGCTGAGCAGGGGTTGGTACTTTGGGTTGGCCATGCCAGGTTGGGTCCCTGGGGAGCCCATGGCAGCTGAGCAGGTTGCTGTGTGGTCGCTGAGCTGCTGCTTGGCTTGTGGGGAGGTGTCAGAGCCTCTTCTAAGCACCTTTTCAGCCCAGACCATATCAGCTGGGAGGAGGCCCATGAAGAAAGTAGCCTTTGTGCCAACCTGAGCCCAACCCAAGGGCACAGGGGAATGCCTTGAGTGAAATAAAAGAATAAAAGGGGGGAGAGAGGAAGGAGGGAGCTGGCAGGCTGCATGGAGCAGGAACTGAAAGCAAACAGCCCTGATAATGCCTGGGGTGTGGTGAGGGAAAGTCAATAGCCAGGGATCCCCAAGCAGCTGCGTGGCAGAGATGAGGCCTCCAGCCCTGGCAGCTCTCTGTGCCCATCCACAGCTGCTCCCTCAGCCCTGGGAGCTGTTTCTGTGCCCATCCCCAGCTCAGACCCATCCCTGGGAGCTGTTTCTGCTCTGTGCTCATCCCCAGCTCAGACTCATCCCTGGGAGCTGTTTCTGCTCTGCACATCCAGGCCTGAGGAGATCTGTGGCTAGAGTAGACCTCAGCCTTGAGGAGACCTCAAGCTTGAGGAGACAACAGACCTGAGAAGACCACAGGCTTGAGGAGATGAGCAGCTTAAAGATACCTCAGGCTAGAGGAGATCCGTGGCTAGAGGAGGTCTGTGGCTTGAGAAGACCACAGACCTGAGGAGATCTGTGGCTTGAGGACATCACAGACCTGAGGAGATCTGTGGCTTGAGGACATCACAGACCTGAGGAGATCTGTGGCTTGAGGACATCACAGACCTGAGGAGACCTCAGGCTTGAGGAGATCTGTGGCTAGAGTAGACCTCAGGCTTGAGGAGACCTCAAGATGGAGGAAACCACAGACCTGAGGAGACCTCAGGCTTGAAGATACCTCAGGCTTGAGGAGGTCTGTGGCTAGAGGAGGTCTGTGGCTTGAGGAGATCTGTTGCATGAAGAGATCCCAGCCCTGAGGAGAGCACAGGCTGAGGCAGTTCAGGAGGGCTCCTGGGGGGAGCAGGGCACTGGGGTGACTCTGAGCCCCTTTTGCCCTGTGCCCATCTCCTCCCCACCCCTGCTCCTCCTGCAGGTACGAGGATGAAATCAACAAGCGCACAGCAGCAGAGAACGAGTTCGTGGTGCTGAAGAAGGTGAGGCCCCTGGGTGCTGGCTGGGCCTGCTCAGCATCCTCCTTGCAGCCTTTCTCCCTCCCCCTTTGCCCTGCACTCTGCTCCAGGCTGTGCCCAGGCAGCTGCAGGTCTGGGTGCTGAAGTCTCCGTGGGAAGCTGGGGAGGAGGCTCAGGCCCCAGGAGCTCCTGGGCTGTGGCTGTGTCTCTCCTGGGGATGCTGCCCAAGGCCTCCTCTGACTGCCCAGGCTGGCAGGTGGCAAACCCAGCTCCAGGAGAGCCTGCAGAGCCCAGAGCCATGGAGTGGTTTGGGTTGGAGAAGGCCTTTAACATCCTCCACTCCAACCTGCAGCTCAACCCCACCATGGGCACCAAACCACAGGTGCCATGGCCACAGGGTTCTGGAACACCTCCAGGCAGTCCTGCTGCACAACCCCCCCTGAGTGCCCTCTTCCCCCCCAGGGGCTCTGCAGGCTCAGTGCATGGAGGCTCCTCCAGCCCTGCTCCCACTGCAGGCTGCTTGCTGGGGGGGCAGGGGTCTGGCTCCTGCAGAGCCTGCAGGGTGGATGGGTGCTGGGGGGGTGTGGGGGTCCTGCTCCTCTCCTGCCCAGTGCCCATTCAGCTCCTCCTAGAATCACAGCAGCAGAATGGTTTGGGTTGGAAAAGCTCTCTGAGATCATCCAGTCCAGAACCAGCCCAGCCCCACCATGGGCACCAACCCATGGGCACAGTGCCATGGGCACAGGGCTCTGGAGCCCCCCCAGGCATGGGCACTGCCCCAGCAGCTCCCTGGGCAGCCTGGGCCAGGCCTGCAGAACCCTCCCAGGGCAGGAATTGTTGCTCAGGGCCAAGCTCCACCTGCCCTGGGGCACCTTGAGGCCATCTCCTCTTGGCCCTTGGCAGCACAGCCCAACCCCCCCCTGGCTCCAGCCTCCTCTCAGGCCCTGCCACAGCCCCACAAGCTCTGCCCTCAGCCTCCTCTCCTCCAGCCTCACCCCCCCCAGCTCCCTCACCTGCTCCTCCCCAGCCTCTCCTCCAGACCCTTCCCCACCTCCAGGCCCTTCTCTGGCCCTGCTGCAGCTCCTCAGTGTCCATGTGGGGTCCTGCAGTGCCTGTTCCACTGCCCATGGCTGGTTTTTGGGTGGGCAGAGCTGGAGAGCAGACAGCTTGGGGAACCTGTTGGGCTCATGGCTGCTGCTGAAGGCATTAAAGGCTGAGTGGCCTCAGCTGTCCAAGTGATGTCAATCTCCTTGGGCCCTTGTCTAGGATGTGGATGCTGCCTACATGAACAAAGTGGAGCTGGAGGCCAAGGTGGATGCCCTAACAGATGAGATCAACTTCCTGAGGTCCCTCTACGAAGCGGTAAGGTCCCTTCTGTGCCTCCTGCTTCCCCCTGTGTGGCACCAGCAGAGGGTGAGGAAACAGCAAAGAGCTGTTCCCAGCGCTGAGAGGGCTGAGGGGGCGCTGGAGGCTTCCCTTGCCTCGGCAGCCTGCAGGTGGAGTGGACCTTCTGGATTTGTCTGGCTCCGATGGTGGCCAGGACCTGCGGGGAGGTTTGGGTGGGAGTCGTGTGGAAAGCAGGAAGAGCAGCGAGGAGGCAGCGCCAGAGCCGGGCTGTGCTGCCGCTGGTGTGCACTGGGGTGCACTGGGGTGTGCTGGGTGTGCTGGAGTGTGCTGGTGTGTGTGTGCTGTGTGCGCTGGTGTGTGCTGTGTGTGCTGTGTGCACTGGTGTGTGCTGTGTGTGCTGTGTGTGCTGTGTGTGCTGTGTGTGCTGTGTGCACTGGTGTGCGCTGGTGTGCGCTGGTGTGCGCTGGTGTGTGCTGGTGTGTGTGTGCTGTGTGCACTGGTGTGTGCTGTGTGTGCTGTGTGTGCTGTGTGTGCTGTGTGTGCTGTGTGCGCTGTGTGCGCTGTGTGCGCTGTGTGCGCTGTGTGCGCTGTGTGCGCTGTGTGCGCTGTGTGTGCTGTGTGCACTGGTGTGCGCTGGTGTGCGCTGGTGTGCGCTGGTGTGCGCTGGTGTGTGCTGGTGTGTGTGTGCTGTGTGTGCTGTGTGTGCTGTGTGTGCTGTGTGCACTGGTGTGCGCTGGTGTGCGCTGGTGTGCGCTGGTGTGTGCTGGTGTGTGTGTGCTGTGTGCACTGGTGTGTGCTGGTGTGTGCTGTGTGTGCTGGTGTGTGCTGGTGTGTGTGTGCTGTGTGTGCTGTGTGCACTGGTGTGTGTGTGCTGTGTGTGCTGTGTGTGCTGTGTGCACTGGTGTGTGCTGGTGTGTGCTGTGTGTGCTGGTGTGTGCTGGTGTGTGCTGGTGTGTGCTGGTGTGTGCTGGTGTGTGCTGGTGTGTGCTGTGTGTGCTGGTGTGTGCTGGTGTGTGCTGTGTGCGCTGGTGTGCGCTGGTGTGCGCTGGTGTGTGCTGTGTGTGCTGTGTGTGCTGTGTGTGCTGTGTGTGCTGTGTGTGCTGTGTGCACTGGTGTGTGCTGGTGTGTGCTGGTGTGTGTGTGCTGTGTGCGCTGGTGTGCGCTGGTGTGTGCTGGTGTGTGCTGGTGTGTGTGTGCTGTGTGCGCTGGTGTGTGCTGGTGTGTGTGTGCTGTGTGCACTGGTGTGTGCTGGTGTGTGCTGTGTGCGCTGGTGTGTGTGCTGTGTGTGCTGTGTGCACTGGTGTGCGCTGGTGTGCGCTGGTGTGTGCTGTGTGTGCTGTGTGTGCTGTGTGTGCTGTGTGCACTGGTGTGCGCTGGTGTGCGCTGGTGTGTGCTGGTGTGTGTGTGCTGTGTGCACTGGTGTGTGTGTGCTGTGTGCGCTGGTGTGTGTGTGCTGTGTGTGCTGTGTGTACTGGTGTGTGTGTGCTGTGTGTGCTGTGTGTGCTGTGTGTGCTGTGTGCGCTGGTGTGTGCTGTGTGTGCTGTGTGTGCTGTGTGCACTGGTGTGTGCTGTGTGTGCTGTGTGTGCTGTGTGTGCTGTGTGTGCTGTGTGTGCTGTGTGCGCTGTGTGCGCTGTGTGCGCTGTGTGCGCTGGTGTGCGCTGGTGTGCGCTGGTGTGCGCTGGTGTGTGCTGGTGTGTGCTGGTGTGTGTGTGCTGTGTGCGCTGGTGTGTGCTGGTGTGTGTGTGCTGTGTGCACTGGTGTGTGCTGGTGTGTGCTGTGTGCGCTGGTGTGTGTGCTGTGTGTGCTGTGTGCACTGGTGTGCGCTGGTGTGCGCTGGTGTGTGCTGTGTGTGCTGTGTGTGCTGTGTGTGCTGTGTGCACTGGTGTGCGCTGGTGTGCGCTGGTGTGTGCTGGTGTGTGTGTGCTGTGTGCGCTGGTGTGTGTGTGCTGTGTGCGCTGGTGTGTGTGTGCTGTGTGTGCTGTGTGTACTGGTGTGTGTGTGCTGTGTGTGCTGTGTGTGCTGTGTCTGCTGTGTCTGCTGTGTGTGCTGTGTGTGCTGTGTGTGCTGTGTGCGCTGGTGTGTGCTGTGTGTGCTGTGTGTGCTGTGTGCGCTGGTGTGTGCTGTGTGTGCTGTGTGTGCTGTGTGTGCTGTGTGTGCTGTGTGTGCTGTGTGTGCTGTGTGTGCTGTGTGCGCTGTGTGCGCTGTGTGCGCTGTGTGCGCTGTGTGCGCTGGTGTGCGCTGGTGTGCGCTGGTGTGCGTGTGCTGTGTGCGCTGGTGTGCGCTGGTGTGCGCTGGTGTGTGCTGGTGTGCGCTGGTGTGTGCTGGTGTGCGCTGGTGTGCGCTGGTGTGTGTGTGCTGTGTGTGCTGGTGTGTGCTGGTGTGCGCTGTGTGTGCTGTGTGCGCTGTGTGCGCTGTGTGCGCTGTGTGTGCTGTGTGTGCTGTGTGTGCTGTGTGTGCTGTGTGTGCTGTGTGTGCTGTGTGCGCTGGTGTGTGTGTGCTGTGTGCACTGGTGTGTGTGTTCTGTGTGTGCTGTGTGCACTGGTGTGTGTGTGCTCGGGTGTGCTGTGTGTGCTGTATGCACTGGTGTGCTGTGTGTGTTGTGTGCACTGGTGTGTGCTGTGTGCACTGGTGTGTGTGTGCTGTGTGTGCTGGTGTGCACTGGTGTGTGCTGTGTGCACTGGTGTGTGTGTGCTGTGTGTGCTGTGTCTGCTGTGTGTGCTGTGTGTGCTGTGTGCACTGGTGTGTGTGTGCTGTGTGTGCTGTGTGTGCTGGTGTGCGCTGGTGTGCGCTGTGTGCGCTGTGTGCGCTGTGTGCGCTGTGTGTGCTGTGTGCACTGGTGTGTGTGTGCTGTGTGCACTGGTGTGTGTGTGCTGTGTGTGCTGTGTGTGCTGTGTGTGCTGTGTGTGCTGTGTGTGCTGTGTGTGCTGTGTGCACTGGTGTGTGCTGGTGTGCACGAGTGTGTGCTGTGTGCACTGGTGTGTGTGTGCTGTGTGTGCTGTGTGTGCTGTGTGTACTGGTGTGTGTGTGCTGTGTGTGCTGTGTGTGCTGTGTGTGCTGTGTGTGCTGTGTGCACTGGTGTGTGTGTGCTGTGTGCACTGGTGTGTGCTGGTGTGCACGAGTGTGTGCTGTGTGCACTGGTGTGTGTGTGCTGTGTGTGCTGTGTGTACTGGTGTGTGTGTGCTGTGTGCACTGGTGTCTGTGTGCTGTGTGTGCTCTGTGTGTGTGTGCTGTGTGCACTGGTGTGTGTGTGCTGTGTGCACTGGTGTCTGTGTGCTGTGTGTGCTCTGTGTGTGTGTGCTGTGTGCACTGGTGTGTGTGTGCTGTGTGCACTGGTGTGTGTGTGCTGTGTGCACCGGTGTCTGTGTGCTGTGTGCACTGGTGTGTGTGTGCTGTGTGTGCTCTGTGTGTGTGTGCTGTGTGCACTGGTGTGTGTGTGCTGTGTGCACTGGTGTGTGTGTGCTGTGTGCACTGGTGTCTGTGTGCTGTGTGTGCTCTGTGTGTGTGTGCTGTGTGCACTGGTGTGTGTGTGCTGTGTGCACTGGTGTGTGTGTGCTGTGTGCACCGGTGTCTGTGTGCTGTGTGCACCGGTGTGTGTGTGCTGTGTGTGCTGTGTGTGCTGTGTGCACTGGTGTGTGTGCTGTGTGCACTGGTGTGTGTGTGCTGTGTGTGCTGTGTGTGCTGTGTGCACTGGTGTGTGTGCTGTGTGCACTGGTGTGTGTGTGCTGTGTGCACTGGTGTGTGTCTGCTGTGTGCACTGGTGTGTGTCTACTGTGTGCACTGGTGTGTGTGTGCTGTGTGCACTGGTGTGTGTGCTGTGTGCACTGGTGTGTGTGTGCTGGAGTGTGCTGGGTGCACTGGTTTGTGTGTGCTGTGTGTGCTGTGTGCACTGGTGTGTGTGTGCTGGGGTGTGCTGTGTGTGCTGTGTGCACTGGTGTGTGTGTGCTGGGGTGTGCTGTGTGTGCTGTGTGCACTGGTGTGTGTGTGCTGTGTGCACTGGTGTGTGTGTGCTGTGTGTGCTGTGTGCACTGGTGTGTGCTGTGTGCACTGGTGTCTGTGTGCTGTGTGAACTGGTGTGTGTGTGCTGTGTGCACTGGTGTGTGCTGCGTGTGCTGTGTGTGTGTGTGCTGCGTGTGCTGTGTGCACTGGTGTGTGTGTGCTGTGTGTGCTGGTGTGTGCTGTGTGCACTGGTGTGTGTGTGCTGTGTGTGCTGTGTGCACTGGTGTCTGTGTGCTGTGTGTGCTGTGTGTGCTGTGTGCACTGGTGTGTGTGCTGTGTGCACTGGTGTGTGTGCTGTGTGCACTGGTGTGTGTGTGCTGTGTGCACTGGTGTGTGCTGCGTGTGCTGTGTGTGTGTGTGCTGCGTGTGCTGTGTGCACTGGTGTGTGTGTGCTGTGTGTGCTGGTGTGTGCTGTGTGCACTGGTGTGTGCTGTGTGTGCTGTGTGTGTGTGTGCTGTGTGCACTGGTGTGTGTGTGCTGTGTGCACTGGTGTGTGTGTGCTGTGTCCACTGGTGTGTGTGTGCTGTGTGTGCTGTGTGCACTGGTGTGTGCTGTATACACTGGTGTGTGTGCTGTGTGCACTGGTGTGTGTGCTGTGTGTGCACTGGTGTGTGTGTGCTGTATACACTGGTGTGTGTGTGCTGTGTGTGCTGCTGTGTGTGCTGTGTGCACTGGTGTGTGTGTGCTGTGTGTGCTGTGTGCACTGGTGTGTGTGCTGTGTGCACTGGTGTGTGTGTGCTGTGTGTGCTGGGGTGTGCTGGTGTGCATTGGTGTGTGTGTGGCAGTGTATTAGTGTGCGCTGGTGTGTGCTGCAGTGTGCACTGGTGTGCACTGGAGTGTGTTGGTGTGCTCTGGTGTGTGCTGGTGTGTATTGGTGTGTGTGTTGGTGCATGCACTGCTGTGCACTGCTGTGCTCTGCTATGTGCTGCTGTGCGCTGCTGTGCACTGCTGTGTGCTGCTGTGCACTGCTGTGTGCTGCTGTGCACTGGTGTGTGCTGGTATATGCTGCTGTGTGCTGCTGTGCCCTGCTGTGCACTGCTGTGCACTGGTGTGTGCTGGTGTGCACTGGTATGCGCTGCTGTGTGCTGCTGTGCACTGGTGTGCGCTGGTGTGCGCTGGTGTGCACTGGTATGCGCTGGTGTGCACTGGTATGCACTGCTGTGCACTGCTGTGCACTGCTGTGCACTGGTGTGCACTGGTCTGTGCTGCTGTGCACTGCTGTGCACTGGTGTGTGCTGGTGTGCATTGGTATGCGCTGGTATGTACTGCTGTGCACTGGTGTGCACTGGTGTGCACTGCTGTGTGCTGCTGTGCACTGCTGTGTGCTGCTGTGCACTGGTGTGCACTGCTGTGTGCTGCTGTTCACTGCTGTGTGCTGCTGTGCTCTGGTTGTGCACTGCTGTGCACCGCTGTGCACTGCTGTGTGCTTGTGCCGGGCGAGAGGAAAGCAAAGCTGCTCCCCTCAGCACCTTTGCCTTAGCCACTGCTTGCAGGGCTGGAGCTTGGCTGGGCTGGACACTTGAATCAGGGAATGCTTTGGGTTGGAGAAGCCCTCTGGGATCATCCAGACCAGCTCCAACCCAGCCCCACCGTGAACACCAACCACAAGTGCCATGGCCACAAGGTTCTGAAACCCCTCCAGGCATGGGCACTCCACCACCACCTGTCTGGGCAGCCTGGGCCAGGCCCTGATCATTCTGGCAGTAAAGAATTGTTCCTCATGGCCAAGCTGGACCTGCCCTGGGGCACCTTGAGGCCATCTCCTCTTGCCTGGCCCTTGGACCTTGGCAGCAAAGCCCAACCCCCACTTGGCTCCAGCCTCCTGTCAGGCACTTGCAGAGCCTCAGAAGTTCTCCTCTCAGCTTCCTCTCCTCCAGCCTTAACACCCCCAGGGTCAGGTGCTGGCGTCTGGACCTGGCTTTGCTGTGGAGCTGAAGCTCAAGCTCCTCGGGCTGGCATCTTCTGCTGGGCTCTGATCTCAGCAGTGAGCTCAGCAAACCCTGCCCTGAGCATGCAGGGGACAGGAAGTGCTCCACACCTGCTGTGGGTTGCAGCTTTCTGCTCTGCAAGGCTGAGCTGATTCCGTTGGGTCCTAATTAAGGAAGGTTTTGATTGAATGACTCTAATCTGCCTCCCTTTGCCTCCTCTCCTCCTGCCTCCCTTTGCCCTTCTCTCCTCCTGCCTCCCTTTGCCTTTCTCTCCTCCCACCTCCCTTTGCCCTTCTCTCCTCCTGCCTCCCTTTGCCCTTCTCTCCTCCTGCCTCCCTTTGCCCTTCTCTCCTCCTACCTCCCTTTGCCTTCTCTCCTCCTGCCTCCCTTTGCCTTCTCTCCTCCTGCCTCCCTTTGCCTTTCTCTCCTCCCACCTCCCTTTGCCTTCTCTCCTCCTGCCTCCCTTTGCCTCCTCTCCTCCTGCCTCCTTTTGCCTTTCTCTCCTCCTACCTCCCTTTGCCTTCTCTCCTCCTGCCTCCCTTTGCCCTTCTCTCCTCCTACCTCCTTTTGCCTTTCTCTCCTCCTACCTCCCTTTGCCTCCTCTCCTCCTGCCTCACTTTGCCCTTCTCTCCTCCTACCTCCCTTTGCCCTTCTCTCCTCCTACCTCCCTTTGCCTTCTCTCCTCCCACCTCCCTTTGACCTTCTCTCCTCCTGCCTCCCTTTGCCTCCTCTCCTCCTGCCTCCTTTTGCCTTTCTCTCCTCCTACCTCCCTTTGCCTTCTCTCCTCCTGCCTCCCTTTGCCCTTCTCTCCTCCTACCTCCCTTTGCCTCCTCTCCTCCTGCCTCACTTTGCCCTTCTCTCCTCCTACCTCCCTTTGCCCTTCTCTCCTCCTACCTCCCTTTACCTCCTCTCCTCCTGCCTCCCTTTGCCTTTCTCTCCTCCTACCTCCCTTTGCCTCCTCTCCTCCTGCCTCACTTTGCCTTTCTCTCCTCCTGCCTCCCTTTGCCCTTCTCTCCTCCTGCCTCACTTTGCACTTCTCTCCTCCTACCTCCCTTTGCCCTTCTCTCCTCCTGCCTCCCTTTGCCCTCCTCTCCTCCTGCCTCCCCTTTGCCTTCCTCTCCTGCCTCCCCTTGGCTTCCATACAAGAGGCTCTCCAATCTCCATCACTAAGGCTGCACTTTCCCATGCCCCCCTCCAGGAGCTGCAGGAGCTGCAGGCCCAAATCTCTGACACCTCCGTGGTGCTCTCCATGGACAACAGCAGAAACCTGGACCTGGACAGCATCATCGCAGAGGTCAAGGCGCAGTACGAGGAGATCGCCAACCGCAGCCGGGCGGAGGCCGAGTCCTGGTACCAGAGCAAGGTGAGGCAGCAAGGCAGGGGTGAGCCAGGGGCAGGGAGGGGAGCTGGGGGGCGCTGGGCTGGGTCTCCATCACCTGCCCCTGCTCTGTGCTGCAGTACGAGGCGCTGCAGGTGACGGCCGGGAAGCATGGCGATGACCTGCGCAGCACCAAGAGCGAGATCGCCGAGATCAACCGCATGGTCCAGAGGCTGCAGGGGGAGATCGAGGGGGCCAAGGCTCAGGTGAGCACCTGCCCTGCTGCCCCGCTGCCCACACAGTGGCTGGGCTGGGAAGGGGACTCTGGAGGTCACAGAACCATCATCCAGGCCAACCTGAACCCCAGAGATCATCCAGGCCAACCTAGAACCCCAGAGATCATCCAGGCCAACCCAGAACCCCAGAGATCATCCAGGCCAACCTGAACCCCAGAGATCATCCAGGCCAACCCAGAACCCCAGAGATCATCCAGGCCAACCTGAACCCCAGAGATCATCCAGGCCAACCCAGAACCCTAGAGATCATTCAGGCCAACCCAGAACCCCAGAGATCATCCAGGCCAACCTAGAACCCAGAGACCATCCAGGCCAACCCAGAACCCCAGAGATCATCCAGGCCAACCCAGAACCCCAGAGATCATCCAGGCCAACCTAGAACCCAGGAACCATCCAGGCCAACCCAGAACCCCAGAGATCATCCAGGCCAACCCAGAACCCAGGAACCATCCAGGCCAACCCAGACCCCCAGAGACCATCCAGGCCAACCTGAACCCCAGAGATCATCTAACCCAAGCCCCACTCCTGCCAGTGAGAGGTCACCTAGAAGAGGTCACATCCAGGTGGGTTTGGGATCTCTTCAGCCCCTCTCTGGTGGAGCTCCAGGCACTTTCATTAAGGAAGTTCATGGATGCCTGGGATGGTTTGGGTTGGAAGGGACCTCAGAGACCACCCAGCTCCAGGCAGGTGGGAAGGGCAGGGACACCTTCCCCCAGCCCAGGTTGCTCAAAGCTTCTTCCAACAGCAGCAAGAAGTCCTGGGGGCCTTGGTTGGGACTCAAATGATCCTCCAAGTCCAACCACTCTCCAGCTCTACCAAGGCTGAGGCTCAGCCCCAGCCCTCAGCAGAGCATCTCTGCAGCTTTGAAACCCCTCCAGGGGTGGGGACTCAGCCTCCTCCCTGGGCAAGGACTGGCAGCAGTCTGGGGGTGGCTGCCATGGTCACCTTGAGAGGTGTCAGCTCTGCTGGGGGGGAGGAACTCCTTTGAGGCAGGCAGCTGGGAACAAGCCCTCCAGTGGCCTGGGGGCACGGGAGGGATGCAGGGCAAGGCTGCCTGTGCCAGCCACACACACTCACGGCACCATCAGGGCCTTTGCCTGGCACCCCCACACCAACAAATTTGCTGTGGCCCTTCTGGATGACTCCATCTGGGTCTGCAAGTCCAGCAGGTGAGCTCTAGGCAGTGTCCTGGGGATGTTCCTCCCTTTGGGTGTCCCTCCACAGCCCCTCCCTGCTCCCCACTTTGCCCCCTCACATACCCACCCCAAGGCTTCCTGCAGGGTCTGCCCTCTGCTGCCTTGGGCTTGGCTCTCACTGGCCCCAGGCTGTGCAGCAGGAGCTCTGTAAGGACATCTCCAAAGCTCTTAGGCCTTAACCCTGGATCCCAGCATGGAGGGGTGGGAAGGGACCCCCCAGTGCCAACCCCACCCTGCCCCAGCAGGGCACCCACAGCAGCTTGCCCAGGGGCACAGTGCCCAGGGTAGGGGTTGGCAGCTCTGCGCACAAGGAGACTCCACAACCTCTCTGGACTCCACCACCACCTCCCTGGGCAGCCTGGGCCAGGCCCTGACCACTCCTGCAAGGCAGAAATTGTTCCTCATCACAGCATGAAGGGTCTGGAAGGGACCTCTGGAGCTCACCCAGTGCCCAACCCCACCCTGCTCCAGCAGGGCACTCACAGCAGCTTGCTCAGGGGCACAGTGCCCAGGGAGGGTCTGGAAGAGAGCAAAGCTGAGCAGGGCAAAGCTGAGCTGAGCTGAGCTGAGCAGAGCAGAGCAGGGCAGAGCAGAACCTCCTTGGAGCTGCTGGCCTCACTCTTGCCAACCTCCAGGTCCTGTTTGGTTTGCAGCTGGCTTTAGAGAGGGATTGGTCACTTGCAGGGGTCTAGGAGGCAGCAGCAAGGCTGAGGGAGGTTCTCCTGAGCAGGGCACCCTCAGCAGCCTGCCCAGGGGCACAGTGCCCAGGGGGGTTGGCAGCTCTGCACACAAGGAGGCTCCATAACCTGCTCCAGGCCTCCAGCACCCTCACACCAAACATGTTTCTCCTCCTGCTCAAGGTGGCACCTCCTGGGCTCCACTTCGTGCCCCTTGTCCTGTCCTTGTGCACCACTGAGAAGATTCCAGCCCCATCCTCATGTCCCTGGAGGCATTTAGATGCCCTCCTTGCAGCCTCCTGGGCTCTTTGCCCACTCCCTGCTCTGCAGAAGGTGATGCCAGGGCTGGGCACTGGGCAGGACTTCTCAGCCCTGTGGGACCTTCTGTTTGCTTTCTCCAGAGGCCCTGCAGGGCTTTATCTGAGGTGGTGGAAAGCAAAGCAGTGAGCAGGGCTTGGGGCCCTGGTGGAGCCTGGCAGGGAGCTGCAGATAAACCTCCTGTGACTCAGCCCCGGAGGTTTGTTTGGTTTCAGGGCAGGGAAGCTTCAGCACCCAGCGGGGGGAAGCCAGGAGCTGCCCAACAGCAGGAGCCTTGAGTGAGGAAGGAGGCTCTGAAGCACCAAGGAGCTCCCCCTGAGCCCTCCCAGCCCAACCTGGGGCACCTCTGGAGGTGCAGGGGGCACAGCTGAGGGTGGAACACAGCAGGTTCCACCTGGGCAGGAGGAGAAAAGCAAAGGCTGAGCCCTGGGGCTGAGAGCCTGCAGCAGAGCAGCCCCAGAGGGCATCTGGGCAGTGCCCAGCAGGAGCTGAAGGAGCTGTGGGGGCAGGAGGCTGGGGCCAGGCTGTGCTGAGTGGTGCCCAGGGGCAAGGGGCACAGAGTGGAGGGCAGCAGGAGGAGAAAGTTGTTTGGTGTGAGGGTGCCAAGGCCTGGAGCAGGCTGCCCAGAGAGGCTGTGGAGCCTCCTTGTGTGCAGTGCTGCCAACCTCCCTGGGCACTGTGCCTCTGGTCAAGCTGCTGTGGGTGCTCTGCTGGGGCAGGGTGGGGCCGGCACTGGGTGGGCTCCAGAGGTCCCTTCCAGCCCATCAGGGACAGCTGCTCTGTGGGGGTTGGGTGCTGAGCTCCCCTCTGGGCTCCCCTCTGGCTCCTCTGGGTGCCACCTGCGGTTGGCAGCCTCTCACCACCCTGAGGTGTCTGCCAGGGAGCCTTTGGCACAGCCTGCTCTGCCCTGGGGTGGCTCAGCAGGGCCTGGGTGAGACACCAGAGAAGTTGTGGAGTCTCCTTCTCTGCAGACCTTCAAGCCCCACCTGGCTGTGTCCCTGTGTGCCCTGCCCTGGGCACCCCTGCTCTGGCAGGGAGGGTGGCACTGGATGCCCTCCAGAGGCCCCTCAGGGGTGCCCTGAGGCTCTCTGTGCTCTTTGTTCAGCTCAGCTCTGCTCCAGTCCATGCTTGGCTCACATCAAAGCTGTGCTGTGGACAAGCCCTGACGCATGATCCTGGCATCCTCGAGGGGGTTGGCTTGGAAGGGACCCCCAAAGCTCAGCCAGTTCCACCCCCCCTGCCCTGAGCAGGGACACCTCCCACTGGCTGAAGGCTTCACCCAGCCTGGCCTCGAACACCTCCAGGGGTGAGAAGAACTTCTCTGGGGAGCCCATTCCAGTCTCTCACCACCCTCAGAGTAAAGAACTTCCTCCTCCAGCCTGGCCTTGAGCTCCCTCCGGGGAGGGAGCATCCACAACCCCCACCCCGGGCAACCTGTGCCAGCCTCTGCCCACCCTGAGGGGAAGAAGGCAGGCAGAGGAAGCAGAGCTCAGGAGCTGTGCTGCCCAGGCTGCTTGGGGCTGCCCAGGGCTCAGGAGCTGTCCTGCCCAGGCTGCTTGGGGCTGCCCAGGGCTCGGGAGCTGTGCTGCCCAGGCTGCTCTGGCACTGCCCAGGGCTCAGGAGCTGTCCTGCCCAGGCTGCTTGGGGCTGCCCAGGGCTCAGGAGCTGTGCTGCCCAGGCTGCTTGGGGCTGCCCAGGGCTCAGGAGCTGTGCTGCCCAGGCTGCTTGGGGCTGCCCAGGGCTCAGGAGCTGTGCTGCCCAGGCTGCTTGGGGCTGCCCAGGGCTCAGGAGCTGTGCTGCCCAGGCTGCTTGGGGCTGCCCAGGGCTCAGGAGCTGTCCTGCCCAGGCTGCTCTGGGGCTGCCCAGAGCTCAGGAGCTGTCCTGCCCAGGCTGCTTGGGGCTGCCCAGGGCTCAGGAGCTGTGCTGCCCAGGCTGCTTGGGGCTGCCCAGGGCTCAGGAGCTGTGCTGCCCAGGCTGCTCTGGCACTGCCCAGGGCTCAGGAGCTGTGCTGCCCAGGCTGCTTGGGGCTGCCCAGGGCTCAGGAGCTGTGCTGCCCAGGCTGCTCTGGCACTGCCCAGGGCTCAGGAGCTGTCCTGCCCAGGCTGCTTGGGGCTGCCCAGGGCTCAGGAGCTGTGCTGCCCAGGCTGCTCTGGCACTGCCCAGGGCTCAGGAGCTGTCCTGCCCAGGCTGCTTGGGGCTGCCCAGGGCTCAGGAGCTGTGCTGCCCAGGCTGCTTGGGGCTGCCCAGAGGCCATCCAGGAGCGCAGCCTGGGCAGAGGAACTGAGTCTGCCTCCTGGCAGAGCCTCTCTTGGCGCCAGCTGAGCCTCCTCTGCAGCCTGTGCCCCCCACAGCCTCCCTGCAGGGGTGACCCTGCGGGGCTGAGCGCGGGGCAGGCGCCCAGGGCAGGTCGTGCTGGGGCTGACGCCGCTGCCCTGCCCGCAGCGAGCCAAGCTGGAGGCCTCCATCGCCGAGGCGGAGGAGCGCGGGGAGCTGGCGCTGAAGGACGCCAAGGCCAAGCTGGAGGAGCTGGAGGCAGCGCTGCAGAAGGCCAAGCAGGACATGGCCAGGCAGCTGCGTGAGTACCAGGAGCTGATGAACGTCAAACTGGCACTGGACATCGAGATTGCAACCTACAGGAAGCTGCTGGAGGGCGAGGAGAGCAGGTGAGGACCACCCCAGGGGGCAGGCCAGGGTCCAGCTCTGCCTCCCCCTCACCTGGGCACCTTCAGAGGGCTCAAGGAGAGAAATCCTCCAGCTCCAGCTGAGCTTTGGTGCTGCAAATCAGAGCATGGGTTGGGAAAGTCCTCTGGGGTCAGCCAAGTGCAAGCAGCACCAACCCCACCATGGGCACAGTGCCATGGGCACAGCGCTCTGGAGCCCCCCCAGGCATGGGCACTGCCCCAGCACCTCCCTGGGCAGCCTGGGCCAGGCCTGCAGAACCCTCCCAGGGCAGGAATTGTTGCTCAGGGCCAAGCTCCACCTGCCCTGGGGCACCTTGAGGCCATCTCCTCTTGGCCCTTGGCAGCACAGCCCAACCCCCCCCTGGCTCCAGCCTCCTCTCAGGCCCTGCCACAGCCCCACAAGCTCTGCCCTCAGCCTCCTCTCCTCCAGCCTCACCCCCCCCAGCTCCCTCACCTGCTCCTCCCCAGCCTCTCCTCCAGACCCTTCCCCACCTCCACTCCCTTCTCTGCCTCTGCTGCAGCTCCTCACTGCCCTCCTGCCACTCAGCTGCCCAACCCTGCCCCCACCTCTGCCCTCCCCACTGCCCACTGCAGGGGCACAATCCCTGCCCTGCTCCTGCTGCCCACACCACTGCTGAGCCAGCCCAGGCTGCTGCTGCCCTCCTTGCCCACCTGGGCACCCCCTGGCTCAGCTCCAGCTGCTGCCACCAACCCCCCCCAGCTCCTTCTTCCCCTGGGGGCAGTTCCCATCCCCTCTGCCCCCAGCCTGGAGCCCTCCTGTGCTTGTTGTGCCCCCAGGGCAGGCCCCAGCCCTTGGTGCCCTCATCCCAGTGCCCTCAGCCCTGGCTGCATCCTGCCCAGGGCCCTCTGCAGAGCCTCCAACCCCTCAGCAGCTCAACTCCCACCCAATGAGGCTGAAGACTCAAACTGCCAAATCTGGGAGGGGAATTTGATGCTTTAGGGGAAATTTTTTTGCTTTATGGGGGAAATTTTGATGCTTTAGTGGAAAATTTGATGCTTTTGGGACAAAATTTGGTACTTTGGAGGGAAAATTTGATACTTTGTGGAGAAAATTTGATGCTTTAGGGGAAAATTTTGATGCTTTTGGGATAAAATTTGATTCTCTGGTAGGAAATTTGATACTCTGGGGGAAAATTTGATGATTTATGGAGAAATTTTGATGCTTTTGGGGAAAATTTGATGATTTAGTGGAAAATTTGATACCTTATGGGGAAATTTTGATGCTTTGGGGATAAAATTTGATTCTCTGATAGGAAATTTGATACTTTGGGGGGAAAAATTGATGATTTAGGGGAAAATTTTATGCTTTATAAGGAAATTTTGGTGCTTTATGGAGAAATTTTGATGCTTTAGTGGAAAATTTTATACTTTCTGGCGAAATTTTGGTACTTTATGGAGAAATTTTGATTCTTTGGGGGAAAATTTGATACTTTGTGGGGAAATTCTGATGCATTTGGGATAAAATTTGATACTTTGTGGAGAAAATTTGATGCTTTAGGGGAAAATTTGATGATTTAGTGGAAAATTTGATATTTTGTGGGGAAATGTTGATGCTTTTGAGATAAAATTTGATTATCTGATAGGAAATTTGATACTTTGGGGGGGAAATTTGATGATTTAGGGGAAAATTTTATGCTTTATAAGGACATTTTGGTGCTTTATGGAGAAATTTTGATTCTTTAGGGGAAAATTTGATGATTTAGTTGAAAATTTGATGCTTTGTGGGGAAATTTTGATACTTTATGGAGAAATTTTGATGCTTTAGGGGAAAATTTGATGATTTAGGGGAAAATTTGATGCTTTGTGGGGAAATTTTGATGCTTTTGGGATAAAATTTGATTCTCTGATAGGAAATTTGATATTTTTTGGGGGGAAAATTTGATGCTTTAGTGGAAAATTTGATACTTTGTGGGGAAATTCTGATGCATTTGGGATAAAATTTGATACTTTATGGAGAAATTTTGATTCTTTAGGGGAAAATTTGATGATTTAGTGGAAAATTTGATACCTTATGGGGAAATTTTGATGCTTTGGGGATAAAATTTGATTCTCTGATAGGAAATTTGATACTTTAGGGGAAAAAAATTGATGATTTAGGGGAAAATTTGATACTTTGTGGGGAAATTTTGATGCTTTAGAGATAAAATTTGATTCTTTGGCAGGAAATTTGATACCCTGGGGGAAAATTTCAATATTTAGGGGAAAATTTTATGCTTTATAAGGAAATTTTGGTGCTTTATGGAGAAATTTTGATGCTTTAGGGGAAAATTTCATGATTTAGTACAAAATCTGATAATTTGTGGGGAGTTTTTGATGCCTTTGGGATAAAATTTAATACTTTGGAGGGAAAAATTGATACTTTGTGGAGAAAATTTGATGCTTTGGGGGAAATTTTGATGCATTTGGGATAAAATTTGATTCTCTGGTAGGAAATTTGATACTTTGGGGGGAAAATTTGATGATTTAGGGGAAAAGTTTGATGCATTATGGAGATATTTTTGATGCTTTAGTGGAAAATTTGATACTTTGTGGGGAAATTTTGATGCTTTGGGGATAAAATTTGATTCTCCTGTAGGAAAATTGATACTTTGGGGGGAAATTTATTAATTTGAGGGTAAGATTTGATGCTTTGGGGGTAAAATTTGATGCTTTGGGGTGAATTTTTTTAACTTTATGGGGAAAATGTTACATTTTGGGGGGAAATTTGCTGCTCTGGGGGTGAAGACCAACAACAAACCACCCACAAATGAGACCTTTTCCCTTTGATGTTGGTGGAAAATTTGCCTGCAGCTCAGATCCTGCTGGGATTAGGGCAGAGCCTCTGTGCCCTGCCAGCACCCCCAGGCTGGCAGCAGAGGTGGCAGCTGCAGAGCAGCTCTGAGCCATTGTCCTCAGCCTCAGCCCTGGGGGGACACTGAGTAAGGCCAACTCTAAGCCCTCCTCTTCCTCTCTGTCTTCTGCTCCTCCTGCAGGTTGGCTGGAGATGGAGTTGGCAACGTCAACATCTGTGAGTTGAGTTCTTTGTCACTGAGGGTTTCACCCCTAGCCCTGTGCCCACAGGAGGGGCACCTGGGCACAGGCAGGAGGCTCAGAGGGTCCTGCCTCAGCCTCCTGCCACCCACTTGGGCAGCTCCTGAGATGGAAGCCTCTGAGGCAGGAGCTGGCTCCAGCACTGGCTCAGCTGGCAGGGTAGCAGCAAAGGACTCTGAGGTCATCCAGTCCAAGCAGCAACCCAAGCCCACCATGGGCACAAATGCCATGGCCACAGGGGTCTGGAGCACCTCCAGGGGTAGGGACTCCACCACATCTCTGGGCAGCCTGGGCCAGGCTTGGAATCATAGAATCAATCAACCAGGTTGGAAGGGACCTCCCAAATCATCCAGGCCAGGCTCTCACCCAGCCCCAGAACCCTTCCAGGGCAGAAGTTTCTCCTCATGGCCAACCTCAACCTGCCCTGGGGCACCCTGAGGCCATCTCCTCTTGGCCCTTGGCAGCACAGCCCAACCCCCCTCTGGCTCCAGCCTCCTCTCAGGCACTTGCAGAGCCTCAGGAGGTCTCCCTTCAGCCTCCTCTTCTCCAGCCTCCACCCACCCTCAGCTGCTCCTCCCCAGCCTCTTCTCCAGCCCTTTCCCACCTCTGTTGCCCTCCCCTGGAGAAGGCACAGCCTGGGAGTCAGAGGTGGCACTTGGAAGGTGCCATTCCAGCTTGGAAAGTGTTGGCTTCCCACCCTGCCTGGCACTGGGCAGCTGCTGCTGTCCCAGAGGCATTGTCCACAGCTCCAGAGCACTGCTGCTGGGGAGCCACAGCCCCTTTGGCACACCAAGAGATGAGCAGGATGAGGTCCTCCATGCTGCAGGGGGTCCTGAGCCAGGCTGAGTGCTGGAGGCGAGGCTGAGCTGAGCTCCTCAGCATGGAGAAGGAATGCTCTGGGCCAAGAGCCAGCAGCAGCTTTAGTGCCTCAGGCCCTAGTGGCTGCAGGAGGTCCCAGGGAGCTCTCCTCTGGGTGCTGCAGCTCAGCAGTGGCCTCTCTGGGAGGGTGCCCAAGTGTGGGAGGCTCTCCTGTGGTTTCCAAGGTGTGGAGGCTCTCTGGAGGTGCCCAAGCTGTGGGAGGCTCTCTGGAGATGCCCAAGCTGTGGGAAGCTCTCTGGTGGTGCCCAAGCTGTGGGAGGCTCTCAGGTGGTGCCCAAGCTGTGGGAGGCTCTCAGGTGTGCCCAAGGTGTGGGAGGCTCTCAGGTGGTGCCCAAGGTGTGGGAGGCTCTCAGGTGGTGCCCAAGCTGTGGGAAGCTCTCAGATGTGCCCAAGCTGTGGGAGGCTCTCTGGAGGTTCTCTGGTGCTCACCTTTGGTTTGTTCTCTCTCCTCCAGCTGTGGTCAGCTCCAGTGGTGGAGGAGCCTACGGCAGCTCTGGAGGGTTCCTGGCAGGAGGAGCTGGAGGAGCCCTCAGCCTGGGGGCAGGAATGGGCAGTGGGGCTCTGGGCTTCTCCTCAGGGGGCAGCTCCAAATCCTACACCATCACCACGACCTCATCCAGCAGGAGAAGCATCAGGAAGTAGCTCCAGGAGGGGAGAGCAGCAGCAGGGAGGGGAGGGGGAAAGCCACAGGGAGACTCTTGGAGGCTTCTGTAGGACACTTTGGCTGCAGTGATGGAGGAGCTGGAGCAGGACCCCCCAGAGTGACCCTCCCAGGCTTGAGCCTGCCCTGAGGAACCTGCAGAGATCCACAGGATGGGTTGGGCTGGATGGGACCTTAGAGGTCACCCAGGTCCAAGTCACCTTCCACCAGGAGGCCTCATCCTGCCTGCCCCATTCCAGGTTCAAGCCTGCAGGGTGGAACTCACCCCACGAAGCAGGGGGGAGGAAGCTCTGTGGGCTTGGTCCCCTCTGCTGGGGGCTGGGTCTCAGCCTTCAAAGGGCAAAGCAAGGCAGAAGAGCCCCAGCAGGTGACCCCCCCCAGTGCAGCTTGGGAGGTTTGATCCCCCCCTTAGGCTCCTCAAGGACCCCAACCCTCAGCTCAGCTCTCAGCTTGGGGCTCCCCTCAGAGCACACCCAAGGAGGAGGCAGTGAAAGTGCTTTGGGCTCCTCCTGACCTGCCTCAGGAGTGGAACTCCACAAACTGCTCTGGCTGGAGCTGGTCCCTGGCCAGGGCAGCATTGGAGGCTCCTCAGAGCCAAGAGATCCCCCAGCAACCTCCTCCCCTCCCCCAGCAACCTCCTCCCCTCCCCCAGCCAGTCCTGCTCTTCCCCCAGAGCTTGAGGGAGGTGAAGTTGCCTACAGCTGGCAAATGGGAGCTAACAGCCTCCATCCTGGGGGGGTCATCAACCATCCTGGGGGGTTCAGCCTCCATCCTTGGGGGGTCAGTCTCCATCCTTGGGGTTCAGCCTCCATCCTTGTGGGGGTTCAGCCTCCATCCTTGTGGGGTCAGTCTCCATCCTTGGGGTTCAGCCTCTATCCTTGAGGGGGTTCAGCCGCCATCCTTGGGGGGTCAGCCTCCATCCTTGGGGGGTCAGCACCCATCCTCGGGGAGTCATCCCCCATCCTGGGAGTGTCTTTTGGACCCCCTTAGGAGTTCAGAGGGTTCCTGGTGGTGTCTGATGGCTTCAGTACAGCCCAAACCAAAGTGTGCTTGGTTGAGGCCCCACGAGAGCCACTTCTGGCTCCTACCACAGTGGGTCTTCAACTCAGGCTTCTTCTGGCTCCTGCCAAGGGAGCCTTCAGCTTTGGACATCTTCCAGCTCCTGCCAGAAAGGGTCTCCAGCTGCAAGCCTGCCCAGGGAAGCAGCCAGCTCCTCCCTGGTCACTCACTCCAAGAGCTGTTGTGTCCCCCCCAGCCGTGTCCCAGCAGCCTCCCTGGGGCTGCTGCTTGATGTCTTTTGCCATCTGAGACCTCAGCAAGAGGCTCTCAATAAAGTTCTCCTCTCCTGTGCCCCTTCAGCCCCAGCTGAGTTTCTTCTCTGGGCTGCCCTGGGTGCTTGGCAGCTCTGGAGGGCATCCAACGTTGGCAGCTTCCTGCTGGCTCCAGAGCCTGCTCCAGGTTGTGTCCTCTGGAGCAGAGCCAGGCTGAGGGCAGGGCAAGGAGCCAGGTTGGCTGCCTGCAGCCTTCTCCATCCCCGAGGGGCTTTTGCCAGCTGCTGTGTGCCAGGGCTGGGTGGGGGTGGGCAGGGCTGGATGCAGCTCAGCACTGAAGCTGAGTGAGGAACCCCCCCTGAGCAGCATCTTCCTCCCCTGAGCCAGGAGGTGCCTCCAGCCCCTCCCTGCGCAGCCTGGGCCAGGCCTGCAGAACCCTCCCAGGGCAGGAATTGTTGCTCAGGGCCAAGCTCCACCTGCCCTGGGGCACCTTGAGGCCATCTCCTCTTGGCCCTTGGCAGCACAGCCCAACCCCCCCCTGGCTCCAGCCTCCTCTCAGGCCCTGCCACAGCCCCACAAGCTCTGCCCTCAGCCTCCTCTCCTCCAGCCTCACCCCCCCCAGCTCCCTCACCTGCTCCTCCCCAGCCTCTCCTCCAGACCCTTCCCCACCTCCACTCCCTTCTCTGCCTCTGCTGCAGCTCCTCACTGCCCTCCTGCCACTCAGCTGCCCAACCCTGCCCCCAGCTCTGCCCTCCCCACTGCCCACTGTGGAGCACAATCCCTGCCCTGCTCCTGAGCCTTCTCTCATCTCACAGCTTCTCACTGAAGCAGTCAGGAGGAAGATTCTTGCCTGGCTCAAGCCCAAACCTCCACTGGTCCGAGGGAGCTGTGGTGCCAGCAAGGTGCCAGCAGGGGCAGGGGACACCACCTGGGCCCCTCCTGAGCTTGCTCTGCTGCCTGCACAACTTGGGCAAGCTCTGAAAGGTCTCAGCATTGCCTCTCTGTGACCTCTGTCTGCAGGGCACTTCGTGTTCCTCCTCCCCAGGGTGGGATGGGGAAGAGGAGGAGCAGAGGAAGGTTTTGGGCTGGAAGGGACCTTTGAAGGTCTTCCAGTCCTACTCCAAGGGCAGGCAGAGGAAGAGTCTGGAGCTGAGGCAGAGCAGGGCTGGAGTGGAGCTGAGGCAGAAGCTGCTCAGCAGAGGGGGCAGAGACTCTGGCCCAGGCTGCCCAGGGAGGCTGTGGCTGCCTCCTGCCTGGGGCTGTGCCAGGCCAGGCTGGATGAGGCCCTGAGCAGCTGAGTCTGGCTGGGAGCTGGCCCTGGGCATGGCAGGGGTTGGAGCAGGTGGCCTGGAAGGTGCCCTCCGAGCTGAGCTCTGCTGTGGTCTGCTGAGGACAGTTTTGGGGGAGCTTCCTGATGGCCCCAAAGCAGCCCCAGGACCCCCCTTGGGAATGGCTCTTGGGAATGACCTTTATTGAGGGTGCTGGGGGAGGCTCCAGGGGTGCTGGGAATGCTTCTCCCTCCTGGGGGGTGCTGGGGAGGCTCCAGGGGTGCTGGGAATGCTCATCCCTCCTGGGGGGTGCTGGGGAGGCTCCAGGGGTGCTGGGAATGCTCATCCCTCCGGGGGGGTGCTGGGGGAGGCTCCAGGGGTGCTGGGAATGCTCATCCCTCCTGGGGGGTGCTGGGGGAGGCTCCAGGGGTGCTGGGAATGCTCATCCCTCCTGGGGGGTGCTGGGGGAGGCTCCAGGGGTGCTGGGAATGCTCATCCCTCCTGGGGGGTGCTGGGGAGGCTCCAGGGGCGCTGGGAATGCTCATCCCTCCTGGGGGGTGCTGGGGGAGGCTCCAGGGGTGCTGGGAATGCTCATCCCTCCTGGGGGGTGCTGGGGGAGGCTCCAGGGGTGCTGCTGGCTGCGGTCTGGCCGCGGGAGGTGGTGCTCAACCTCCTCTGCTCTGGGGCTGTCAGGACTCAGCTCCTGCAGCTCCTCTCGGTGGTGTTTGTGGACACAAACTCCTGCAGCAGCCCCCAGCCAGGCAGCTCCCTCCGCGGGGGCTTCTGCCCCTGCCGGTGCTGCCCAGCCCCAGGCTACTCCCTGGCAGCACAGCCGGGAAGGGGAACCAGAGCAGAGCTGAGTTGGCCGGGGGGGGTCTCCAGAGCACCTCCCAGGCAATGGCTGCACACAGCCAGGGCTGCTCCTGGAAGACTGCCACTGCCTACAGCTCCCTCCTGGGGTGGCCTTGGCCTCCCGGGGACCTCTGAGCCCCCCAAGGGGCACTGAGCCCCCCAGGGACACTGAGCCTCCTAGGGACATCTGAGCCTCATCTCAGCCCCCCAGGGACAGGCACATCTGAGCCCCCCAGGGACAGGGACACTGAGCCTCCCAGGGACATCTGACACCCCCCCAGAGACATGGAGCCTCCTAGGGACATCTGAGCCTCACCTAAGCCCCCCAGAGCCAGGCACATCTCAGCCCCCCAGAGCCAGGCACATCTCAGCCTCCCAGGGCCAGGCACATCTCAGCCCCCCAGGACCAGGCACATCTCAGCCCCCCCAGGACCAGGCACATCTCAGTCACCCCCAGGACCAGGTACATCTCAGTCCCCCCCCCCAGGGCCAGGCACATCTCAGCCTCCCCAGGACCAGGCACATCTCAGCCCCCCAGGACCAGGCACATCTCAGCCCCCCAGGACCAGGCACATCTCAGCCCCCCAGGACCAGGCACATATCAGCCCCCCAGGACCAGGCACATCTCAGCCCCCCCAGGACCAGGCACATCTCAGCCCCCCAGGACCAGGCACATATCAGCCTCCCAAGACCAGGCACATCTCAGCCCCCCCAAAGACCAGGCACATCTTAGCCCCCCCCCAGGGCCAGGCACATCTCAGCCTCCCAAGACCAGGCACATCTCAGCCTCCCAAGACCAGGCACATCTCAGCCCCCCAGGGCCAGACACATCTCAGCCTCCCAAGACCAGGCACATCTCAGCCCCCCCAAAGACCAGGCACATCTCAGCCCCCCAGGACCAGGCACATCTCAGCCCCCCCCAGGACCAGGCACATCTCAGCCCCCCCCAGGCCCAGGCACATCTCAGCCCCCCAGGACCAGGCACATCTCAGCCCCCCCCAGGCCCAGGCACATCTCAGCCCCCCAGGCCCAGGCACATCTCACCCCCCAGGCACAGGCTCAGTGCACAAAACCTTTCCAGCTCAGGGCTGGCCCAAGCAGAGGTTTTTGGCCCCTTTGGCCTCCCCAGGGCCAGAGCCCATTGGGCTCCCAAGCTCCAGGCTGGTGCAGCTCAGTGAATCCTCAGCTCACTGCTTCTGAGCCAGGGGACCCCAGAGAGGCATTTTGGTTGGAGAAGACCTTTTAGGTCATCCAGTCCAACCCTTCTCTACCTCTACCCAGGCTGGGGCTCAGCACCACATCCCCAAGGCTTTGAAACCTCCCTGAGCAGCCTGGGCCAGCCTTGGAGAACCTTCCAATGAAGAAGTTTCTTCTGATGTCCAACCTGAACCTCCCCTGGTGCAGCTTGAGGTCATCTCCTCTTGTCCTGTCCCTTACTCCCTGGGAGAAGAGACCAACCCCCACCTGGCTCCAACCTCCACCCAGCCACAGCCCCCCCAGAGAGCTGCAGAAGTTATCAGCACTGCTTTGACTTACAAACCTTGACTGCTCCAACACCTTCCCCTGCCAGCCTGGAGGAGACAGAGGGCAGGGAAGGGAGAGGTTGTTACCAGGGCAGTGTTAGGGCCCAGGGCCATGGAGGACAGGATGCTTGAGGGTGCTGAGGGCTGCTGCTGAGCACCTGGTGGGAAGTGAATTCAGACCCAGGACACGAAGCTCAGTTTGGGTTTGGGCATGATCTAGTGGGGGCTGTTCCTGCTCACTGCAGGGAGTTGGGCTGGAGGACCTCTGGAGGTCCCTTCCAACCATTCTGCCATTCTGGGAAGGGCATTGAGGAGCTACAGCAGAGGCAGAGAAGGGACTGGAGGTGGGGAAGGGTCTGGAGGAGAGGCTGGGGAGGAGCAGCTGAGGGAGCTGGGGGGGGGTGAGGCTGGAGGAGAGGAGGCTGAGGGCAGAGCTTGTGGGGCTGTGGCAGGGCCTGAGAGGAGGCTGGAGCCAGGGGGAGGCTGAAACCTCCTGCCCTAAGTGATGGAGCAAGAGGAGATGGCCTCAAGGTGCCCCAGGGCAGGTGGAGCTTGGCCATGAGGAACAACTTCTGTCGTGCCTGTGGCCATGGCAGTTGTGGCCATGGTTTGGTGGCCGTGGTGGGGCTGGGCTGAAGGTTGGGTTGGGCTGAAGGTTGGGTTGGGCTGAAGGTTGGGCTCAGTCACCTCGGAGGTCCTCTCCAGCTGAGCCCACTCGGTGCTGTGGTTGGCAGCCACCCACCTGTTCTCCTCCCCCTCTCTGTAGGTTGCAATCTCCGTGTCCAGAGCCAGTTTGATGCTCAGCAGCTCCTGGTGCTGGTGCAGCTTCCTGGCCAGGTCAGCCTTGGCCTGCTGCAGGGCATCCTCCAGCTCTGCCAGCTCAGCCCTGGCCTCCTCCAGGGCCACCTCCCTGCGCTGCTCTGTGTCCATGATGGCTGCCTGCAGAGTGCTGCACAGGTGGGCAGGCGCCTGGGGGGTGCTCAGTGTGCTTGGAGCCCCAGTCCTGAGCAGCCTCCTCAGGGTGCTGGAGGTGCCCCCAGTGGAGCCCCAGTCCTGAGCAGCCTCCTCAGGGTGCTGGAGGTGCCCCCAGTGGAGCCCCAGTCCTGAGCAGCCTCCTCAGGGTGCTGGAGGTGCCCCCAGCGCTGCCTGGCTCCGGGGGGGCTCCTCTCTGCCTTACCTCCTTCCTCACACTGTCCACTTCCGAGCGCAGCCTCTGGACCAAGCAGTTCAGCTCCGAGAGCTCCTCCCTGGTGCTGTGAGGCCTTCTCCACACCTGCCTGCTGCCTGCTGAGCTCCTCGTGCTGGGAGGGGCAGGCACTGAGACCCCAGGGGGAGGCAGAGCTGGGCAGGAGCCTGAGCTCACCGCCAGAGGTGAACCCTGCTATGATCCTCTCTTGACTGCGCCTTCTGACTCTGCCTCAGCTCCACCTAAGCTCTTCCCCTACTCCATCCAATCTTTACTCCATCCAGTCTTTTCCTCTACTCCATCCAGTCTTCTCCTCTACTCCACCCAAGCTCTTCCTCTACTCCATCCAAGCTCTTCCTCTACTCCATCCAGTCTTTTCCTCTACTCCATCCAAGTTCCTCCTCTACTCCATCCAGTCTTTTCATCTACTCCACCCAAGCTCTTCCTCTACTCTACCCAAGCTCTTCCTCTACTCCATCCAATCTTTCCCTCTACTCCACCCAAGCTCTTCCTTATGAGCTTCAGGGGATTCCTTTCCTCCCCCTCTCCCCTCATGCTTCTTGGTCTCACTGTGTCAAGAGGACATCTCCCAGTGTTCAGGAGGCTCAACAAAACCCCAATCCAAACCCTCCTGGGCCTCCACTCACCTCTCTGCTGGGAAACAACCCTTGGGAGATGCTAATCCAAGGTCGTCCTCTGCCACCTGCTCAGTTGTCTCATCCTCACCTTGCTCTGGTACCAGGACTCTGCTCCAGCCCTGCTCCTGCTGGCAATGTCCTCGTACTGAGCCTTGACCACTGCAATGATGCTGGCCAGGTCCAGGTTGCTGTCCATGGAGAGGAGCACAGAGGAGTCAGAGATCTGTGACTGCATCTCAGACAGCTCCTGCAAGGCAGGATCCTCCTCAGCCCCAGCAGCTTCCCTGCTCTGCAGGCCCCAGAGGTGATAGTGGCAGAGGGGGAGGGATGCTGTGGAACTGCAGCTCTCAGCAGCTCCCTCAGGCTGGGGTGCAGGTGGTGGAACACTGGAGCAGGCTGCCCAGGGAGGTGGTGGAGGCTCCATCCCTGGGTCAGCTGCTGTGCTTGGGGATGTCCCTGCTGGCTGAAGGAGGGAGGTTGGGCTGGGTGACCCCTGGAGGTGCCTCCAGCCCAGGGCATTCTGTGGCTCCCAGCTGGGCCCAGGGAAAGGAGGAAACAGCAGAGCTGGGAGACTTGGGAGCTTCTCCCCTCTTCATAGAAGGCTCTCAGGAAGTTGAGCTCCTCTGCCAGGGTCCCCACCTTAGTCTCCAGGTCCACTTTGTTCACATAGGCAGCATCTGCATCCTGGAAGCACAACAGCAGAGCTACTGAACCAAACCTCCTCTGCCAGGCAGCAGCTGCCACCCAGGGCCATGGAATGGTTGGGCTGGAAGGGAGCTCAGAGCTCAGCCAGCTCCAGCCCCTGCCATGCCCAAGGACAGCTCCACCAGCACAGGCTGCTCAGGGCATCACCCAGCCTGGGCTGGAGCACCCCCAGGGAGGGGCAGCCACAGCCTCCCTGGGCAGCCTGTGCCAGCCTCTGCCCAGCCTCACTCCCAACAACTTCTTCCTCCTCTCCACTCTCCCTCTCTCCTCCTCCAGCTCAAATCCATCCTCCCTTATCCGTCTCCTCCCAACCCTCTCCCCAGCTCTCCAGGGGCTCTTCAGGCACAGGAAGACTGCTCTAAGTTCTCCCTGCAGCCTTCACTTCCCCAGGCTCAGCAGCCCCAGGGCTCTCACTTCCAGTCCCTTCAGCAACTTCAGAGCCTCCACTGCACTCTTGCAGCAGTTCCCTGTCCTCCTTGAGCTGGGGAGCCCAGAACTGGACCCAGACCTTTGCAGTGGTAGGATGAGGAGCAATGGATTGGAGCTGGAGCAGAGTAGAGTTAGGTTGGACATCAGGAGGAAGCTGCTCCCAGTGAGGCTGGGCAGAGGCTGGCACAGGCTGCCCAGGGAGGCTGTGGCTGCCCCTCCCTGGCACCATCCCAGGCCAAGCTGGCTGAGGCTCTGAGCAGCCTGGGCTGGCAGGAGGTGCCCCTGGGCATGGCAAGGGCTGGAGCTGGCTCAGCTCTGAGCTCCCTTCCAGCCCAGCCCATGCCATGGATCTCCTCCTGAGAGGCTCAGGACTGCATCTGACTGTGTGAGCCTGCAGGAACAGCTCCCTCCAGGGCTGCTGCTTCTACCTGGCTGCATTCCAGCCTCAGCTCCTGGCCAGCAGCCCACAGAGGTTATTTGCCTTTGCATAACTCCACAGACAAAGCAGAGAGGACCCAGGCAAGGTGGGACCCGAAGCTGCTGTTTGATAAAGCCTCATAAAGGCAGCGCTGGGCAGGAACACCCAGCCCAGAGCTGTCCCTGGGCATGGCAGGGGCTGGAGCTGGCTGAGCTCTGAGCTCCCTCCCAGCCCTGCCATGGGTCTGCGGGAAGCAGTCCTGGCCAGGGCCCCGCAGGCTGCCCCAGTTGGGTGTTCCTCCTGCCAGGAGCGATGAGTCCTCCTTGGCTGCAGGCTCTGCCCAGCTTGGCACTGCCGGATGAAGAGGATCATTTGCATCCAAATGCCTTTGGTCCCTTCTTTGTTCTTTGGGCCTCACCTTCTCCAGCAAGACCAAGTCGTTCTCAGCAGGGGTTCGGTGCTTGAGCTCCTCCTCGTTCCTGTCTGGAAGGAGGAGGTCAGCAGCTCACCACAGCCTCCCTGCTGCAGCCAGGGGGGGCTTGGGAATCCTCCCTCCCTGCCTTCCCTTGCTGGCTGCTTGTCAGCCTGCTCCCAGCAGGGCTTCACCCCTGCCTGTGCCAGGCTCTGCCCAGCCACCTGCAAGGTGCCAGGCTGGGGACAGAGTGGCTGGAAAGTAGCCAGGAAGAAAGGACCCTGGGGGTGCTGGTAGAGAGCAGCTGAAGAGGAGGCAGCAGTGCCCAGGTGGGCAGCAGAGCCAATGGCATCCTGGGCTGGCTCAGGAGCAGTGTGGGCAGCAGGACAAGGGAGGTTCTTGTGCCCCTGTGCTCAGCACTGCTCAGGCCACCCCTGCAGTGCTGTGCCCAGCTCTGGGCTCCTCCATTGCAGAGAGATGCTGAGGTGCTGGAAGGTGCCCAGAGCAGGGCAGCAAGGCTGGGGAGGGGCCTGGAGCACAGCCCTGTGAGGAGAGGCTGAGGGAGCTGGGGGGGTGCAGCCTGCAGCAGAGGAGGCTCAGGGCAGAGCTGATTGCTGCCTGCAGCTGCCTGCAGGGAGGTTGTGCCGAGCTGGGGTTGGGCTCTGCTGCCAGGCAGCCAGGGCCAGAAGGGGACACAGCCTCAAGGTGAGCTAGGGCAGGTCCAGGCTGGAGGGTAGGAGGAAGCTGTGCCCAGAGAGAGTGATTGGCACTGGAATGGGCTGCCCAGGGAGGGGGTGCAGTGCCCCTGGCTGGGGCACTGAGTGCCATGCTCTGGGTGATTGACAGGGCTGGGGGAGCTTGGAGCTCTCTGCCAACCTGCTTGGGCCCTGCTGCAGAGCTTCCTCCCAGCACCACCACCCTGGGGTTTAACCCAGAGCTGGTACAGGAGGAGGAAAGAGCTGATGGGGAGGCCTTGCCCTCCACAGCCAAGAGAGGGCTGAGCAGAGGTGGTTCTTGCTCTCCTCTCCCAGGAAACAAGCACCAGGACCAGCAGAAACAGCCTCGAGCTGTGCCAGGAGAGGTCTAGTTTGGGCACTAGGAACAGTTTCTTCCCTGCAAGGTTTGTTAAGCTCCAGAAGAGGCTGCCCAGGGGGTGGCAGTGGAGTCCCCAGCCCTGGAGGGACTGAGCAGCCATGCAGAGGTGGTGCTGAGGGCTGTGGCTCAGCAGTGAGGGTTAACAGTTGGACTCTGTGACCTCAAAGGTCTCTCCCAATCCAAAGGGCTCTGTGCTGGAGCACTTAGGGACGTCCTGGGCCATCAGCTACAGAGAGCCAGCTGCAGAGCAGGAAGGCCATGGAAGGAGCCTTTGTGGATGGCATCTTCAGACCTCTTCTTTCTGCCCCAGCTCAGCCTGGCTCAGCAGGTGAGGAAATCTCAGGACATGCCCTGGGAGGTCTCCTGCTCTGCCCTGGCACAAGCCCTGACCTTGCAGCAGCTTCCCAGGGCTTCACCTGCAGGGCAGCTGGGGCTGTCCCCTGGCTCAGAAGGTGAGGTTGCCTCTAAAGCCTGTTCCCAGGCTGCCCTCTCCTCTGCTGCCTTCCCACCCTGGCAGCTCTCAGGAGCAATTGCAGGGCTTGGGATCCAGGCTGGGGACGTTGGTCGTGGACAGCTCCTTCCACCCTTACCCCGTGGGGCAACCAGGAGAGGTCCCACAGTGGGGGAGGACAGATGGGTGTGAGGCCTTGAGCAAGCTGAGCTAGTGGGAGCTGTCCCTGCCCGTGAGAAGAGGGTGGCCAGCAGCTCTGGGGAGGTTCTGCTGCACCTCTGCTCTGCTCTGCTCAGTTCTGCTCTGCTCTGTTCTGCTCTGCTCTGTTCTCCTCTGCTCAGCTCAGTTCTGCTCTGCTCTGCTCAGTTCTGCTCTGCTCTGTTCTGCTCTGCTCTGCTCAGCTCTGCTCTGCTGCACCTCTGCTCTGCTCTGCTCAGTTCTGCTCTGCTCTGCTCTGCTCAGCTCAGTTCTGCTCTGCTCTGTTCTGCTCTGCTCTGTTCTGCTCTGCTCAGTTCTGCTCTGCTCTGTTCTGCTCAGCTCAGTTCTGCTCTGCTCTGTTCTGCTCTGCTCTGCTCTGCTCTGCTCTGTTCTGCTCTGCTCTGTTCTGCTCTGCTCAGTTCTGCTCTGCTCTGTTCTGCTCTGCTCAGTTCTGCTCTGCTCTGCTCTGCTCTGCTCAGTTCTGCTCTGCTCTGTTCTGCTCTGCTCTGTTCTGCTCTGCTCTGCTCTGTTCTGCTCTGCTCTGCTCAGTTCTGCTCTGCTCTGTTCTGCTCTGCTCTGCTCAGCTCTGCTCTGCTGCACCTCTGCTCTGCTCTGCTCAGCTCAGTTCTGCTCTGCTCTGTTCTGCTCTGCTCAGCTCAGCTCAGCTCTGCTTAGTTCTGCTTTACTCACCTCTGCTCTGCCCTGCCCTGCTCAGCTCTGCTCACCTCTGCTCTGCCCTGCCCTGCCCTGCTCTGCTCAGCTCTGCTCTGCTACACCTCTGCTCTGCTCTGCTCTGCTCAGCTCTGCTTAGTTCTACTTTGCTCACCTCTGTCCTGCTCTGCTCAGCTCTGCTCTGCTCTGCTCAGCTCTGCTCAGCTCTGCTCAGCTCTGCTCTGCTCTGCCCTGCTGAGGCCACAGCTGGAGGCCTGGGGCCAGCTCTGGGCTGTGCAGCCCAAGCAGGGCAGGAACTGCTGCAGAGGGCACAGCAAAGGGCTGTGAAGGTGCTGAGGGGCCTGGCACAGCTCCTGCAGAGAGGCTGAGGGGCTTGGGGCCTGCAGAAAGGCAGCCTGAGGGGATCTGATCAATGCTGATCCATACTGCAGGGCTGGGGGCAGGAGGCTGGGGCCAGGCTGTGTGCAGTGGTGCCCAGGGACAGGCCAAGGAGCAGTGGGCACAAACTGGACCATCAGAAGTTCTACCTCAGCAGCAGGAGGAGTTTCTTTCATTTAAGGTTGGTGGAGGCCTGGAGCTGCCCAAGGAGGTGCTGGAGCCTCCATCCCTGCAGGCATTCCAATCCCACCTGGATGCCAGCCTGGGAGAGCTGCCCTGGGTGCCCTGCTCTGGCAGGGGGCTTGGACTGGATGCTCCCCAGAGGTCCTTTCCAAGCCCAGCCACTTGGATGCTCTGTGCTTGGGAGCCCAAGCAGCAGCACACAGAGGGAGGGTGCAGGAGCTGGAGGTCAGAGCCTGCTTCTGCTCACTGCTCTGCAGCCAACTTCAGCTGCTGGGAGAAGAGCTGAGAGATGGCCAGGGCAGGGAGAGTGCCCCTGGAGTGGGCACTGGGGAGGGCAGAGCTGGGACAGGGTTGGGCAGCTGAGTGGCAGGAGGGCATTGAGGAGCTGCAGCAGAGGCAGAGAAGGGACTGGAGGTGGGGAAGGGTCTGGAGGAGAGGCTGGGGAGGAGCAGCTGAGGAAGCTGGGGGATACCAACCTGGGTGAGCTGCCCTGGGTGCCCCTGCTGTGGCAGGGGGGTTGGGGCTGGGTCTCCAGGGGTCCCTTCCAACCATTCTCTGCCTGCTCCTGGTTGCCATTTCACAGGTGGAGGCTGAGCAGTTGAGTGAGTCTGCCCAGAAGGTGCCAGCAGGAGGCTCTGAGGTGTCTGCCTGGGCTCTCTGTTAGGTCTATTTCGCCTTCAGCCATGTGTTTTGTTTTTCCTTCTCCCTTTTCCTCTCCATTCTTCTGCTGTTTCCATTACACAACCCTGGAACAAAGCTCAAATAACTGCCCCGGGAGTGTTCTCAGCTCCTGGCTGTTACAACAAGCAGCAGGTTGGAAGAGAAAGGAGCTTCTGTGACTTACCTGTGCTCAGGAAGCTCATAAAGCCCTGAGCAATTAACCATCAGCTGCTTCCACAAGCCCAAGCCCCCGAGTGCAGGCTGCTTCCCTTCCCTGGTGACTCAGGCTCCCTCTGGGCTGTGCTGCACTTCCTGAGGGTTGTCCTTTCCCACTCAGAGGCAAGCCCCAGGCCAGCTGCAGCCTCTGCCTCTGCTTGGCTCTGCCCACAGGGCAGGGTGCTGGAGGTTCTGTCCCTGGGGAGCAGAGCAAGGACAGGTGGGCATTGGTCACCCATCCAGAGGTGCCTGCCCTTGCCAGGGTGGGGGTTTGCACCTGGCTGGCAAAGGGATGGCCTGGGAGAGCAACCAGAGGGTGGAGTGGGTGGGAAAGCCTCTGAGAGCACAGAGCCACAGAGCCAGGAGCACAGAGCCAGAGAAACACAGAACCAGAGAGACCTGGGACCAAGCAGGTTGGCAGAGAGCTCCAAGCTCCCTCAGCCCAACCCAGCCCCCAGCCCTGCCCAATCACCCAGAGCATGGCACCAAGGGCCCCAGCCAGGATTGCCTTCAACACCTCCAGCCATGGGCACTGCACCCCCTCTCTGGGCAGCCCATTCCAGTGCCAATCACTCTCTCTGGGCACAGCTTCCTCCTACCCTCCAGCCTCAACCTGCCCTGGCACAGCTTGAGGCTGTGTCCCCTTCTCCTGCCCCTGCCTGCCTGGCAGCAGAGCCCAACCCCACCTGGCTACAGCCTCCCTGCAGGCAGCTGCAGGCAGCAATCAGCTCTGCCCTGAGCCTCCTCTGCTGCAGGCTGCACCCCCCCAGCTCCCTCAGCCTCTCCTCACAGGGCTGTGCCCCAGGCCCCTCCCCAGCCTTGCTGCCCTTCTCCAAACACCTTCCAGCACCTCAGCAGCTCTCTGCAATGGAGGAGCTCAGAGCTGGGCACAGCACTGCAGGGGTGGCCTGAGCAGTGCTGAGCACAGGGGCACAAGAACCTCCCTTGTCCTGCTGCCCACACTGCTCCTGAGCCAGCCCAGGATGCCATTGGCTCTGCTGCCCACCTGGGCACTGCTGCCTGCTCTGCAGCCTACTGTCTATCAGCACCCCCAGGGCCCTTTCTTCATGGCTGTTTTCCAGCCACTCTGGCCCCAGCCTGGAGCTGCTTGGGGTTGTTGTGGCCAAAGTGCAGAACCTGCACTTGGCCTTGTTCAATCTCATCCCCTTGGCCTCTGCCCACCCATGCAGCCTGGTCAGGTCCCTTTGCAGGGCTCTGCTACCCTCCAACAGCTCCACAGCTGCTGCCAGCTTGGTGTCCTCTGCAAACTCACTCCTGAGCCAGCCCAGGATGCCAGTGGCTCTGCTGCCCACCTGGGCACTGCTGCCTCCTCTGCAGCTGCTCTCTACCAGCACACCCAGGGCCCTCTCTGCCTGGCTTCTCTCAGACACTCTGGCCCCAGCCTGGAGCTGCTTGCGGTTGTTGTGGCCAAAGCCCAGATCCACAGAACCATGGATCCATAGAACCACAGAGCCATAGAACTGTGGAACCAGAGACCCATGGCCCCACACAAAGAGTGGCTGTCAGTGGCTCCATGGCCAAGTGCTGGCAGTGCCATGTGGAGTCCCTCAGGAATCAGTCCTGGCACCAGTCTTGTGCAGCATCTCTGTGGGTGCCATGGGCAGAGGCACTGAGTGCAGCCTCAGCAGGTTTGCTGCCTGCACCAAGCTGTGTGGTGCAGCAGCCAGGCTGGAGGGCAGGATCCAGCCAGAGGGAGCTGCACAGGCTGCAGAGGTGGGCACAAGCCAAGCTCAGGAAGTTCAACGAGACCAAGGGCAAGGTCCTGCAGCTGGGTCAAGGCAATGCCAAGCACCAATCCAGGCTGGGCAGTGCCAAGCTGGAGAGCAGCCCTGAGCAGAGGGACTTGGGGGTGCTGCTGGAGGAGAAGCTCAGCAGGAGCCAGCAGTGTGCACTTGCAGCCCAGAGAGCCAAGCAGAGCCTGGGCTGCAGCAGCAGCAGTGTGGCCAGCAGGGCCAGGGGGGGGATTCTCCTCTGCTCCCCTCTGCTGAGACCCCACCTGGAGCACTGCACCCAGCTCTGGAGCCCCTGGGACAAGAGGGCTGTGGAGATGCTGGAGCCTGTCCAGAGCAGGGCCAGGAGGATGCTCAGAGGCTGCAGCAGCTCTGCTGTGAGCACAGACTGAAAGAGTTGGGGCTGTGCAGGCTGGAGCAGAGGAGGCTCCCAGGTGACCTTCTTGTGGCCTGCCAGGAGCTGAAGGGGGCTCCAAAAAAGCTGGGGAGAGACTTTTGAGGCTGTGAGGGAGTGGCAGGAGTGGGGGGGATGGAGCAGAGCTGGAGGTGAGGAGAGTGAGGCTGTAGGGGAGGAGGAAGTTCTGCAGGATGAGAGTGGTGAGAGGCTGGAATGGGTTGCCCAGGGAGGGGGTTGAGGCTCCATGGCTGGAGGGGTTTGAGGCCAGGCTGGGTGAGGCTGTGGGCAGCCTGAGCTAGGGCAGGGTGTCCCTGGGCATGGCAGGGGTTGGCACTCGGTGGTCCCTGTGGTCCCTTCCAGCCCTGACTGATTCTGAGGTTGCTGATTAATTGTTGCTTGATCACTGCCACAGGCACCAGAGCTCCTCAGCTGCTGCCATTCCTCCTCCTCCCTCCGTCTGAAAACTCCACCTCAGACACAAGGAAGCAGCTGGAGAAGTCAGCAGAGCTCTCAGCCAGGTCCTGCTCTGCAGCTCTCAGCCAGGTCCTGCTCTGGAGCCCTCAGCCAGGTCCTGCTCTGGAGCCCTCAGCCAGGTCCTGCTCTGCAGCTCTCAGCCAGGTCCTGCTCTGCATCCCTCAGCCAGGATCTGCTCTGCAGCCCTCAGCCAGGATCTGCTCTGCAGCTCTCAGCCAGGATCTGCTCTGCAGCCCTCAGCCAGGTCCTGCTCTGCAGCTCTCAGCCAGGATCAGCTCTGCAGCCCTCAGCCAGGTCCTGCTCTGCAGCTCTCAGCCAGGTCCTGCTCTGCAGCTCTCAGCCAGGATCAGCTCTGCAGCCCTCAGCCAGGTCCTGCTCTGCAGCTCTCAGCCAGGATCAGCTCTGCAGCCCTCAGCCAGGTCCTGCTCTGCAGCTCTCAGCCAGGTCCTGCTCTGCTCTTTTACTGCTCAGTTAATGTCTGCTGGTTAGTCAGACCACATCTAACATCACTGCAGCTCCTCTGGTTTTCTTCCACCTCGGAGGCTCCAGTGGGCAGGAGGAGTGTGAGGAAGCATCAGGAGGAACATGAAGAAACATCAGGAGGAAGAGGAGGAAGCATCAGGAGGAAGGTGAAGGAAGATCAGGAGGAAGAGGAGGAAATATCTTCACCTGCTAGGAATGGGAAGAAATCTTCCCAGTCTGGGAAGGTGAAGAATCTTTGGGACTTGAAGCCTTTCCCTTCCCACAGGGATCCCTCTCTTGGCTGTGCTCAGGAGCTGCTGGGTGAGTGGCACCAGCCCAGGGCTGCCTATGGACCAGCTTCTCCCCCCCCTGGAGACAACAGCAGAGGACACTTCAACCTCAAGACCCAAGACCAGCACCCGACCCAGTGTGGCCCTGAGAGCGCCAGGGAGAGCTTTCCACCCTCTCAGCCAGATGTTGGCACCGCTGGAACCTCCAACTGAGGTGAAAGAGCTGCAGGTGAAAGGGCTTTGGCGATGGGTGGGAGCCTTGGCCGAGCCTGCTGCTAATTAGCTGCCTCTTAGAAGCTTGTGGAGGTTCATCACATGCTTGGCACTGCCCCTGCTGCCCCTGGCTGCCAGGCTGTGGGGTGAAAGCTGCACACTCAGTGCATTTTTAGGCCCTCTCCCCCCTGCCTGGCTCCTGCCTTGGCCTGCCTGGTGTTTAGCTGCCGCGGGGCTGGGGAGGACTTCACCACCAAGCTCCTGTTGGGAGCTGGGGAAATGTGCTCATAGAATCAGCCAGGCTGGCAGAGAGCTCCAAGCTCATCCAGTCCAACCTAGCACCCAGCCCTAGCCAGGCAACCAGACCCTGGCACTAAGTGCCTCAGCCAGGCTTTTTTTGACTCCACCACCTCCCTGGGCAGCCCATCCCAGTGCCAATCACTCTCTCTGGGCACAGCTTCCTCCTACCCTCCAGCCCAGACCTCCCCTGGCACAACTTGAGGCTGTGTCCCCTTGTTCTGTTGCTGGCTGCCTGGCAGCAGAGCCCAACCCCACCTGGCTACAGCCTCCCTGCAGGCAGCTGCAGGCAGCAATCAGCTCTGCCCTGAGCCTCCTCTGCTGCAGGCTGCACCCCCCCAGCTCCCTCAGCCTCTCCTCACAGGGCTGTGCCCCAGGCCCCTCCCCAGCCTTGCTGCCCTGCTCTGGGCACCTTCCAGCACCTCAGCAGCTCTCTGCAATGGAGGAGCTCAGAGCTGGACACAGCACTGCAGGGGTGGCCTGAGCAGTGCTGAGCACAGGGGCACAAGAACCTCCCTTGTCCTGCTGCCCACACTGCTCCTGAGCCAGCCCAGGATGCCATTGGCTCTGCTGCCCACCTGGGCACTGCTGCCTGCTCTGCAGCCTACTGTCTATCAGCACCCCCAGGGCCCTTTCTTCATGGCTGTTTTCCAGCCACTCTGGCCCCAGCCTGGAGCTGCTTGGGGTTGTTGTGGCCAAAGTGCAGAACCTGCACTTGGCCTTGTTCAATCTCATCCCCTTGGCCTCTGCCCACCCATGCAGCCTGGCCAGGTCCCTTTGCAGGGCTCTGCTACCCTCCAACAGCTCCACAGCTGCTGCCAGCTTGGTGCCAGCTGCACACTCACTGCTGCTGGACTCCATCCCCTGCTCCAGAGCATCAATAAAGATACTGAACAGGACTGGGCCCAGCACTGAGCCTTGGGGCACACCTCTGGTGACTGGCTGAGGAGTGAAAGACAAAGCAAGAGCTGAGAGGGTCTGGAGCTGGGCAGGGCCCTGGCAGCAGTGCTGGCTGCCTGCACTGGCAGGGGCTGCTCCTCCTCCTCCTGGTAGAGGCAGCGCAGAGGAGCTGGGGTGGAAATGACAACTTGCATCTTTATTGGACAGAGAGCAGCGAGGGAGGAGAGGCAAAGGCACAGGACACATTTTATGTACAAACTCTGGGCCCCCTCCCCCAGCAACAAAACAATCCACACAACCCCCCCCAAAAGGACAACAGTGCTGAGCTGGGACAAAGCAGGTTGCAAAGTGCCAGACTCGGTCAGGCTCCAGCAGCAGAGCCCCACACGAGGCGCGGGAGACGACGCAGCGGAGAGGGAGCTCCTCAGGAGAGGAGCTGTGACAAGAGAGAGGGTTTAGGTGGCCCTCATCCTGCTGGCCCCCACTGGGCTCAAGTGAAGAACCAGCCTGAAGGTGTCTTCTGGCCACCCAAGGTGTCTGGAAGGCAACTTTTAGCTTCTGTAGCTTCTCCTGGTGGAGGAAGTGGAGACAAACTTCACGCTGGAGCTGCTGCCACCACCCAGGGTGCTGCTGCTCAGCCCAGGACCACTCCCACAGTTGAAGCTGTTCCCCATGCTGCAGATTCCTCCCATGCTGAGGTTGCTTCCTCCTCCATAGCCTGTTCCCACTGTTGTTCTGGTCACAGCTGCAAGGGAGAGAGGGAGATGAGATGGAGATGGAGGAGGGGAAAGGGAAGGGGAAGGGGAAGGGGAAGGGGAAGGGGAAGGGGAAGGGGAAGGGGGAGGAGGGGAAGGGGGAGGAGGGGAAGGGGGAGGTGGGGAAGGGGAAGGAAGCAGGAGGGGAAGGGGAAGGAAGCAGGAGGGGAAGGGGAAGGAGGTAGGAGGGGAAGGGGAAGGAGGAGGAGGAGGAGGGGTAGGAGGAAGGGGGAGGGAGGAGGAGGAGGAGGGATAGGAGGAGGAGGAGGAGGAGGAGGAGGAGGAGGAGGAGGAGGAGGAGGAGGAGGAGGAGGAGGAGGAGGAGGAGGAGGAGGAGGAGGAGGAGGAGGAGGAGGAGGAGGAGCTTTTCTCTGGGTGTTAGGCTCTTGGTGCAGAGAGCCCAAAGCTTGAGCTCTTGAGGCACTCACAGATGTTCACTGGGACACCATCTCCAGCCAGCCTGTGGGGGGCAGAACACAAGGGAGGAGGATGAGGAGTCTGGGGGTGGTTGGGGGGAAGAAGAAAGAACATTTCCTGGAGACCTCTGGGGCAGAAAGGCAGAACCTTGGCACAGCCTGGAGGTGCTTCCTCCACCTTCTGACCTCTGACAAGCAGGACACCCTTGCCACCTCCCCTCCCCACCACCTGCTGCCCTGCTCAGCACCTCCAGAGATGCACTGCTTGGTCCCTGCAGTGCCAGGCCAAGAAGGGTCTCACTTCCCACCCACCTGCACTCTTCTCCCTCCAGCAGCTTCCTGTAGGTGGCAATCTCGATGTCCAGAGCCAGTTTGACATTCATCAGCTCCTGGTACTCCCGCAGCTGCCTGGCCAGGTCAGCCTTGGCCTGCTGCAGGGCATCCTCCAGCTCTGCCAGCTTGGCCTTGGCATCCTTGAGGGCCATCTCCCCGCGCTCCTCCGCGTCCGCGATGGCTGCTTTCAGGTTGGCACACTGCAGGGGGAAGGTCCTGCTCAGCTGGGCCTGGACTTGGTCTTTACCTGCTCTGACACCACAGGGTCCTGTCCCAGCACCATCAGGGCAACCCTCTCAGAGTCACGGAATGGTTTGGGGCTGGAAGGGACTCTAAAGGTCATCTGGATCCAACCCCAGCCCTGCCGTGCCCAGGGGCACCTCCCACCAGCACAGGATGCTCAGGGCCTCATCCCACCTAGTCTTGAGCACCCCCAGGGAGAGGACATCCACAGCCTCCCTGGGCAGCCTGGGCCAGGCTCTCCCCACCTGCACTCCCAACAATTTCCTCCTCCTCTCCTCTCTCCCTCTCCCCTCTCCCAGCTCAAACCCATCCCCTCTCATCCTGGCACTCCCAGTCCTTCTCCCCAGCTCTCCTGGAGTCCCTCAGCTCCTGCCAGGCTGCTCTAAGCTCCCCCTGCAGCCTTTTCTTCCAGCCCCAACCCCCTCAGCCTGTCCTCGTTGGACCTGCAGCAGTTTCACAGGTTCACAGAATGGTTCCAGGTCCTTCTGTGCCATCTCCATCCCTAGGGACAGTTCCGAGTTTGACAGGGGGAAGAGCCAACTGAGCAGCCCTGGCTTAGGTTACCTCTGACCTTCTCCTTCCCCTCCCTCGGGGGTCAGGGGCTCAGTGGGTGCCAGCTGGGGCTGCTGCTGCCCTTTACCTGCTTCTTCACACTGTCGATCTCGGAGCGCAGCCTCTGGACGTGGCGGTTCAGCTCCGAGATCTCCTGCTTGGTGTTGCGGAGGTCGTCCCCATGCCTGCCTGCCGTGGCCTGCAGCTCCTCATACTGCCACAGACAGAGGGACAAGCAGGCAAAGTGAGACCCATCTTTGGGGCAGTAATCAAGGTACCTGGGCCCCCCCTCTCCCCCCCAAGCCTGGGGTGCTGCAGTGCACCATGCAAGAGGAGGCTTTCCTGGAGGGGTCCTCCTTTATCTGCTCAAGGCAAGGAAGGGAGAGGACAGCAGAGAGCTCCCACCCTGGTTCCTCACCTTGGTTTGGTACCAGGACTCTGCTTCAGCCCTGCTCCTGTTGGCAATGTCCTCATACTGTGCCTTGACCTCTGAGATGATGCTGTCCAGGTCCAGGTTCCGGTTGTTGTCCATGGTCAGCACCACAGAGGTGTCGGAGATCTGCGTCTGCATCTGAGACAGCTCCTGCGAAGCAGACGAGCAGCTGGGGAGCAGATCCACCTGGGAGCTGCCCTCTCATCCTCCCAGACCTGGGAGAGGCTACAGATCCTTATCTAGGCAGCTCAGGCTGGTGGTGTAACTCCAGAGAGGGAAGGATTTAGCATCTCCTGGGGGGAAGAAATTAGGAGGAAAGGAGGGAGGGAAGCTCCTGGGCGAGGGGTGAGGTGCCCTGGGCAGTGCCTCCACTCACAGCCTCGTAGAGGGCTCTCAGGAAGTTGATTTCTTCGGTCAAGGCATCGGCCCTGGCCTGCAGTTCCACCTTGTTCATGTAGGCAGCATCAACATCCTGGAGGAGAGGAGCAAAGGAGGTGACTGAAACTCCCCTTAGCAAGTCAGGGAGAGGAAACTCCTCTGCAGGAACAGAACCTTTGGAATGTGGGGGTGGGGAGGGGATGGGGAGGGATAGAGGGGAGGGGGGGAGGGATGGAGGGGGCTTGGAGAGGGATGGAGGGGGATTGGTGAGGGATGGAGGGGGCTTGGAGAGAGATGGAGGGGGATTGGTGAAGGATGGAGGGGGATGAGTGAGGGATGGAGGGGGATTGGTGAGGGATGAGGGGAGGTTGGTGAGGGATGGAGGGGATTTGGTGAGGGATTGAGGGGGATTGGAGAAGGATGGAGGGGATTTGGTGAGGGATGGAGGGGAGTTGGAGAGGGATTGAGTGGGACTGGAGAAGGGTGGAGGGGGATTGGTGAGGGATGGAGGGGATTTGGTGAGGGATGGAGGGGAGTTGGAGAGGGATGAAGGGGCATTGGTGAGGGATGGAGGGGATTTGGTGAGGGATTGAGTGGGACTGGAGAAGGATGGAGGGGAGTTGGAGAGGGATGAAGGGGATTTGGTGAGGGATTGAGAGGATTTGGTGAGGGATTGAGTGGGACTGGAGAAGGATGGAGGGGGATTGGTGAGGGATGAAGGGGTATTGGAGAGGGATGGAGGGGGGGGTGGTGAGGGATTGAGGGGAGCTGGTGAGGGATTGAGGAGGATTGGAGAGGGATTGAGTGGGATTGGAGAGAGATGGAGAGGGGGCAAGAGCTGCAGAGAGCCCTGAGGAGCTGCCCTGCCCTTGGCTCTGACCTTCTTGAGCGTCACGAACTCGTTCTCGGCGATCGTGCGCCTGTTGATCTCATCTTCGTACCTGCGGGAGGGAGGCAGAGGAGCATCTGTTTAGGCAGGTCCCAGAGGAGGGGGGTGGGGAGGGAAGGTTTTGCTCTGTTGCAAGGAGCTTCCTCAAGAGCAGTCCTGCTTGCAGTGCCTCTCCTCTGAGCACAAGCCCAGGAGCCTGCTCCCGGGGCAGCTGCTCACCACGAGCCCAGCCAAAAGCCTGCTGAGAAGCTCTCCTCTTTCTGCCCCATTACTCATCCTCCTCCTGCCTCTCTCCAGCAACCTGAGCGTGCTGACCTGAAACTCTCAGCCCCTGCCATGTAATTTACTCCCTCTCAGAAGGTAATTAAGTTAATAAGGCTTTGATCATAAATTATTCCCTAGATGTTTGTGCTTTGGATCTGTTACTCCGTTACCGTTCGTCACGAGCTTCACCCCTGGCAGTTTCTGTGTCTTGGCCTCTGTTGGATCCCCCCCAGGTGGCTTAAGGAGGTTGGAAGGAGGAAAGCTGCACCCACCTAGGTCAGGAGACCACCAGCTCAAGGGACCTACTCCTTCTTGAAGCCCTCAGCCAGGCGCTGTGTGTGACCAACTCTGCCTCCAGCCTATCTTGGGCTTTGCTGGATCCTCCTCAGGTGGCTTAAGGAGGTTGGAAGGAGGAAAGCTGCACCCACCTAGGTCAGGAGACCACCAGCTCAAGGGACTTACTTCTTCTTGAAGTCCTCCACCAGGTACTGTGTGTTGACTAACTCTCCCTCCAGCCTGCCCTTGTCGCTCAGCAAACTGTTCAGCTGAACCCTCAGGTTGTTGATGTAGGTCTCGAAGAGTGGCTCCAGGTTGTTCCTGACTGTCTTCATCCCCTGCTCCTGCAGCAGGCTCCACTTGGTCTCCAGCACCTTGTTCTGCTGCTCCAGGAATCTGACCTGCAACAGAACCAGCCTGAAGTGCTTTGGAAAGAGACTGTGGAGAGCTCCTCCTGGCAAATGTGGCCTCTTGGAGCTAGCTGAGGAGGTGAAGTTCTCCTTCCTGCTGGGTTTCATAGCCCAGTTCTCATCTGGCAGAAGCAGGAGTTTGCTGCTTGGCTGCAGGGACCCAGGCTCTGCAGTGCCTCCTGATTTCCTGGCCCCTTCATTGCTCTGCTCCACCAAGGCAAGGTGCAAGCACTTGGTGGCATCTGGCATGAGGAGTGCAGGCAAAGCCAGGTAAGGAGCAGCCCAGGGGTAAGGAGCAGCCCAGGGGTAAGGAGCAGCCCAGGGGTAAGGAGCAGCTCAGGGGTAAGGAGCAGCCCAGGGGTAAGGAGCAGCCCAGGGGCTCCATGTTCCAGTAGCCTTTCTCGTTCCCTCCAGGAGAGCTCTCCCCCAGCCCAGAGCAGCTCCCAAACAGTGCAGCATTGCCCTAAAACCCAAGGAGGAGCTGCTGAAGCACAGCAGAAAGCAGGCAGGGGCTCTTCTTGTTGCACCTGGGACAGTTAGCATGGAGGTGGAGTGGGCAGGCAGTGGCAGGTGCTTGGAGCTAAGGACCCAAAGGTGCTGCTGGTGCTGCCCTGAGGCCTGAAGTGTCCAAGCGATGGGAAGCTTCCTTCTCCCTGCTGCCAACTCCTGGGGTCCCTTTCCTGGTCGTTTTCACATGGGTTACTTGCATCTCGTTTAAACCACCTGAGAAGCTGCTCTCAGGGCTCCTCTAATGCTCAATGGAGGGAGCCCAACAGCTCCAATGGGCTGGAATTGCCTTCCAGGGCTTTGTTTTGGCTTTGCCCCACTGCCTGTGAGCTCCACCGAGCAGTCACCAAGGAGGACCTGCAGTGCTGGCTGGTTCCAGCAGGGACCAGTCCCTGCACTCTCAGGGGTCTGGGCATCTTCCAGTCCCATTCCTCACCTCTTTTCCTTCTTGCTCAGCTTCTGAACTCAGAAAGCAGCTAAGAAAAGAGTCCTCACCCCGAGCAGAGCAGCTCCCTAGGGCAGCTCTGGGCTCACCTTGTCGATGAAGGAGGCGAATTTGTTGTTGAGGGTTTTGATTTGCTCCTTCTCCTCCTTCCGGATCCGCTGGATGCTGGGGTCGATCTCCAGGTTGAGAGGCTTCAGGAGGTTCTGGTTGATGGAGACTTCGTGGATGCCCCCAGCTGGGAATCCAGGGCCCCCCAAGCCACCACCAAAGGCACCGTATCCAAAGCCCCCACCGTAGGCACTACCCGCACCGAGCCCTGCAGATCCATAGAAGCTCCCACCCCGGCCAGCCACAGAGATCCTCTTGCATCCACCAACGTTGTAGAGGCTTTTGCTTCCAAAGCCACCACCAACCCTAGCAAAGCCACTGCCTGCATTGCAGTTTCCAACCCGGGTGACAGAGCAGGAGCTGAAGCTGGTCCTGCAGGAGTTGGGGACCACGGCCGAGGCGGCGCTGAAGCCGCTTCTGCCCCTCTGGATGCGGACGGTGGACTGGCGAGACATGGCTGGCTCCGGGGCGGGGAGGGAGGCTGCAGCAAGGAGAAAGGAGCAAAGGTGCTGGCCTGGAGCAAGGAGGAGGAGGAGGGAAAGGCAGGAAAGATGAACCTGTGCTCTCCACCAGCTCGGGAGAGCCCTTTTATGCATGCATGAGACTGGGATGGGTTGGCTGAGGTGGATCTTCTCCCTGGTTAATTAGGCTTGGCATGTCCGACAGCATTCTGCGGGGTGAACTCACTGCTCACACACACCCTGTGAAATCACACAGCAGCCTCTGAGCAACAGGGGCATTGGTCGGGAATAACTGTCGCCTGCTGCCGCCTCTGGAGCCAGGCTCAGCTCCATATCAAAGCGGTCGAAAGTTGCCGTGAGTCACCCGCGGCACGGGGAGGAAAACACCGCTCAGAGCTGCCTGTCACTCAGCGCCTTCCTCGTGGGAAAAACTTCATCCCTCAGGATTGCTCTGGCCCCTTCTCTTCCCACCAGCAGGGCTCTGGGAAGCTGCAGCGCCTTCTGCCCAGGGAAGAGCCAAGCCCTGCACTCACTTGGTCTGCCCTGGGAGTTTTGGGGGTGTGCTGCGTGGTCCCCTCTCTGTCACCACCACCTGCATGAACACTCTTGCTTCCAAGCCTGCTTTGCTTGTTTCCAGCCCTATTTTTTGCTCCCATCCCCATTTTTTCGCTTCCATCCCTGTCCTTGCTCCCATCCCTGTCCTTGCTCCCATCCCTGTCCTTGTTTCCAGCCCTGTTCTTGTTTCCAGACCCTTTTTTTTTTTGCCCCATCCCTGCTTTTTTGCTCCCATCCTTGTCTTTTTGCTTCAATCCCTTTGTTTTTGCCCCCATCCCTGTTGTTTTCTTCCATCTCTGTTCTTGTTTCCATCCTTGTTTTTTCCTCCACCTCTGTTTTTTTGCTCCCATCCTTGTTTTTTTTTGCTTCAATCACTGCTTTTTTGCCCCATCCCTGTTCTTTTCTTCCATCCCTGTTCTTGTTTCCATCCCTGTTTTTTACTCCCATCCCTGCTTTCTTTCCCCATCCCTGTTCCTTGCCTCCATCCCTGATTTCTGCTTCCATCCCTTTTTTTGTTTGTTTTGATCCCTGCTTTTGATTCCATCCCCATGATTGCTTCCATCCCTGTTCTTTCCTCTATCCCTCCTTCTGTTTCCATCCCTGGTCTTTCCTCTATCCCTCCTTCTGTTTCCACCCCTGTTCTTTCCTCTATCCCTCCTTCTGTTTCCACCCCTGTTCTTTCCTCTATCCCTCCTTCTGTTTCCTGCTTCCACCCCTGGTTTTTTTTTGCTTCCCCCCCTGTTGTTTTTCACTTCAATCCCTGGGTTTGCTCCCATCTATTTTTTGCTTCCATCTCTGGGGTTTTTCCCATCCCTTTTATTTGCTCCCATCGTTGTTTTTGCACCCATCCATGGTTTTTGCTTCCATCCCTGCTTTTCTCTTCCTTCTCTCTTTATTGCTCCCATCCCTGTTTTTTTACATCAGGCTCTTTCTCTTTCCATTCCTACTTTTGCTTCCATCTGTGGCTTTGCTTCCATCCCTCTTCCTGCTTCCATCCCTCTTTTCCACTGCTATTTCCATCCCTCTGGTTTCCATCCCTATTCCCATCCCTCTTGTTTCCACCTCTCTTATTTCCACCTCCATTTCCATCCCTCCTGTTTCCACCCCTCTTGTTTCCACCTCTATCGCCATCCCCCTTGTTTCCACTTCTATTTTCATCCCTTTTGTTTTCACCTCTATTTCCATCTCTCTCCTGAAAATCCTCCTTCTGCAAACTGATTTTTGCTGTCACCAAACAAATCCCAACCCCCACCAGGAAGGGGCTGCAAAGCTCTGCCCAATTCCTTTGTCCAGGGGAGGACTTTGCCATCCACCACTGAGCTCTGTCCCAGCTCTCCTCTCTCACCAATCCTTCTCCTTCCACTTTGGCTTTGAGCGTTTGGAGCTTTGGAGTTTCTAGCAGGATGCAAACAAACAAACAACCAAGAGGAGGAGGAGAGGTTGTGGGAATGGGAACTGCTTTGGCTCCAGTGGCTTCTATGGAAATGGAAGCTCCAGGGCTGTTCCCAACTCTCCCTTCATAAACACAATCCACTTTGCCCAAGATTTAATCAGCTGCAAGAGTGAACTCTGCCTGCTGGAATCCCCATGGGAAGTGCTCTGCAGGATCCCATCTGCACAGATCCATGGCAGTCTGGATGCAGTGAGACAGCCCTGAGTTAAGTCCTGGAGTCCCCCAGCACCACAAGGACCTGGAGCTGCTGTTGGAGAGGCTCCAGAGGAGGCCAGCAGGAGCAGCAGAGGCTGCAGAAGCTCCCCTGTGGGGCCAGGCTGGCAGAGTTGGGGCTGCTGAGGCTGCAGAGCAGAAGGCTGCAGGCAGAGCTTGGAGCAGGCTGGCAGGAGCTGAAGGGCTGCAGGAGAGCTGGGGAGGGAGTGGGGAGAAGGGCTGGGGGGGGCAGGAGAGGGCCAATGGCTTGGAGCTGGGAGAGGGGAGAGGGAGAGAGGAGAGGAGGCAGAAGTTGTTGGGAGTGAGGCTGGGCAGAGGCTGGCACAGGCTGCTCAGGGAGGCTGTGGCTGCCCCTCCCTGGCACCATCCCAGGCCAGGCTGGCTGAGGCCCTGAGCAGCCTGTGCTGGTGGAGCTGTTGCTGGGCATGGCAGGGGCTGGAGCACATGACTGTGCTCCTGCACCTCTCCCCTCCCAGCTGCAGCCTCCTGCACTCCACTCCACTTTGCTCTCAGCGCAGCAGAGGTTGGAGGTACAAAGCAAACAGAAAACCAGGACCCAGAATTCCTTCCTCTGAGGGCCAGAAGCTGTGAGGTGTTTTTTCCCCTTCTCCCTGTGTTTTGGGTGGCTCAGGCAAAGATGAATCATCTCTCATTTAATGACTCAAGAGGGTAAATTTGCCATCTCCCCCCCCCAGTCCCTCCCCACCTCCCCAAGCAGCTTCCTCTGGCGCTGCTGTCTGTGAGCTCACAGAGTGATGCTGCTGGAAGGGACCTCTGGAGAGCATCCAGAGCAGGAGCACCCAGGGCAGGCCACACAGGAACACATCCAGGTGGGGCATGGAAGTCTCCAGACAAGGAGGCTCCACAACTTCTCTGGGCAACCTGCTCCAGAGCCTCCAGCACCCTCAGCAGACAGAGCTGCAGCTGCTCCCTTCAGCACTGGAGAGCTGAGAGGCAGCAGTAAAGAAGAAACCTTAACAAGTTGAGCTCTTAAAGGATTTGCAAACCTTAAAGATGGAAACCTGTTCGAATTTGGAGCTCTAAAAAACAATTTGAAACTTAACAATTAAATTTGGAAAGCTTCTCTGGATGGCAGAGCCCAGAGAGTGCTGGTGAATGGTGCCACATGCAGCTGGCAGCTGGCACCAGTGGTGTTCCCCAGGGGTCAGTGCTGGGCCCAGTCCTGTTCAATGTCTTTATTGATGATCTGGAGCAGGGGATTGAGTCCAGCAGCAGTGAGTTTGCAGCTGGCACCAAGCTAGGAGCAGCTGTGGAGCTGTTGGAGGGTAGCAGAGCCCTGCAGGGGCACCATGCCAGGCTGCATGGGTGGGCAGAGGCCAAGGGCAGGTTCTGCACTTTGGCCACAACAACCCCAAGCAGCTCCAGGCTGGGGCCAGAGTGGCTGAGAGCAGCCAGGCAGAGAGGGCCCTGGGGGTGCTGGTAGAGAGCAGCTGCAGAGGAGGCAGCAGTGCCCAGGTGGGCAGCAGAGCCACTGGCATCCTGGGCTGGCTCAGGAGCAGTGTGGGCAGCAGGACAAGGGAGGTTCTTGTGCCCCTGTGCTCAGCACTGCTCAGGCCACCCCTGCAGTGCTGTGTCCAGCTCTGGGCTCCTCCATTGCAGAGAGATGTTGAGGTGCTGGAAGGTGCCCAGAGCAGGGCAGCAAGGCTGGGGAGGGGCCTGGAGCACAGCCCTGTGAGGAGAGGCTGAGGGAGCTGGGGGGGGTGCAGCCTGCAGCAGAGGAGGCTCAGGGCAGAGCTCATTGCTGCCTGCAGCTGCCTGCAGGGAGGCTGTAGCCAGGTGGGGTTGGGCTCTGCTGCCAGAAGAAGGGGACACAGCCTCAAGCTGTGCCAGGGCATGTCTAGGCTGGATGTTAGGAGGAAGTTGTTGTCAGAGAGAGTGATTGGCATTGGAATGGGCTGCCCAGGGAGGTGGTGCAGTGCCCATGGCTGGAGGTGTTGAAGCCAAGCCTGGATGAGGCACTTAGTGCCATGCTCTGGTTGACTGGATAGGGCTGGGGGCTAGGTTGGGCTGGATGAGCTTGGAGCTCTCTTCCAACCTGCTTGATTCTGTGATTCTATGAAATTTGAAGCCTGTTAAAAATTAGAGCTCTAAAAAGAAATTTAGAAGCCTTAAAAATTTGAGTCCTTAAAGGATTTGGAAACCTTCAAATTTGAAGCCTGATAAAAATTGGAGCTCTAAAAACAATTTGAAGCCTTAACAATTAAATTTCAGACATTTGAAGTCTTAAATATTGAATTCTCCTAAAAATTGGACCTCTAAAAAGTTTAGAAACCTTAAAAATTTGAATTCTGAAGACATTTGGAGCCTCAAACATTGAAGTCTCTTTAAAATTACAGCACTAAAATAAAATGAGAAACTTTCAAATTTTGAGCTCTTAAAGAATTTGAAGACCTTAAATTTTGAAGTCTGTTCAAAATTGGAGCTCTAAAAAACAATTTGAAACCTTAACAATTAAACTTCAGACATTTGAAGCCTTAAAAATTGAAGTCTCCTAAAAATTGGACCTCTTGAAGAAACAAGAAGCCTTTAAAAACTGAGTCCTTACAGGATTTGGAGACCTTAAAATTTGAAGCCTCCAAAAAATTTGAGCTCTAAAAAAATTAGAACCTTTAAATCTTTCATTTCTTAAGACATTTGAAGCCTTCAACATTGAAGTCTCTTCAAAATTTCAGCTCTAGAAAAAAACAAAACCACCAAAATTAGAAACCTTTAAAATTTGAGTCCTTAAGGGATTTGGAGACCTTAAAATTTGAAGCCTGTTAGAAATTTCAGCTCTAAAAAGCAATTTGAAACCTTAACAATTAAATTTCAGACATTTGAAGCCTTAAATATTGAATTCTCCTAAAAATTGGACCTCTAAAAAGTTTAGAAACCTTAAAAATTGAATTTCTGAAGACATTTGAAGCCTCAAACATTGAAGTCTCTTTAAAATTGGAGCTCTAAAAAAAAAAAGTCCATTAGAAACCTTTAAAATTTGAGTCCTGAAAGAATTTGGACACCTTAAAATTTGAAGCTTGTTCAAAATTGGAGCTCTAAAATATAATTTGAAGCCTTAACAATTAAACTTCAGATATTTGAAGCCTTAAATATTGAAGTCTCCTAAAAACTGGACCTCTAAAAATATTAGAAACCTTAAAAATTGAAATTCTGAAGACATTTGAAGCCTCAAACATTGAAGTCTCTTTAAAATTGGAGCTCTAAAAAATTAATTAGACACCTTTAAAATTTGAGTCCTGAAAGAATTTGAAGACCTTAAATTTTGAAGTCTGTTCAAAATTGGAGCTCTAAAAAACAATTTGAAACCTTAACAATTAAACTTCAGACATTTGAAGCCTTAAAAATTGAAGTCTCCTAAAAATTGGACCTCTTGAAGAAACAAGAAGCCTTTAAAAACTGAGTCCTTACAGGATTTGGAGACCTTAAAATTTGAAGCCTCCAAAAAATTTGAGCTCTAAAAAAATTAGAACCTTTAAATCTTTCATTTCTTAAGACATTTGAAGCCTTCCACACTGAGGTCTCTTCAGAACTGGAGCTCTAAAACCAAATTAGAAGCCTTCAAAACTCTGAGCTCTTAAAAAATTTGGAAAGCTTCAAATTTGAAGCCTGTTAAAAAGTGGAGCCCTAACAAAAAAAAATTCAGGAACCTCAAAGCTTTAAAAGCTGAAGACCTTTGAAGCCTCCAGCATTGAAGTCTGCTAAAAATTGGAGCTCTAAAAAAAAAATTTCAAACCTTCAAATTAAGAAACTTTAAAATTTTGAGTCCTTAAAGGTTTTGGAAAGCTTCAAATTTGGAGCCTGTTCAAAATTGGAGCCCTAAAAAACGATTTGAAAACTTAACAACTAAAATTCAGACATTTGAAGCCTTAAAATTTGAAGTCTCCTAAAAATTGGACCTCTAAAAAAATTTAGAGACCTTAAAAATTGAAATTCTGAAGAGATTTGGAGGCTCAAACATTGAAGTCTATGAGCACAGACTGGAAGAGTTGGGGCTGTGCAGGCTGGAGCAGAGGAGGCTCCCAGGGGACCTTCTTGTGGCCTGCCAGGACCTGAAGGGGGCTCCAAAAAAGCTGGGGAGGGACTTTTGAGGCTGTGAGGGAGTGGCAGGAGTGGGGGGGATGGAGCAGAGCTGGAGGTGAGGAGAGTGAGGCTGGAGGGGAGGAGGAAGTTCTGCAGCATGAGAGTGGTGAGAGCCTGGCAGGGGCTGCCCAGGGAGGGGGTTGAGGCTCCATGGCTGGAGGGGTTTGAGGCCAGGCTGGGTGAGGCTGTGGGCAGCCTGAGCTAGGGCAGGGTCCTGGGCATGGCAGGGGTTGGCACTGGCTGCTCCCTGTGGTCCCTTCCAACCCTGACTGATTCTGTGACTCTAAGACTCTTTAAAATTAGAGCACTAAAATAAAATGAGAAACTTTCAAATTTTGAGCTCTTAAAGAATTTGTAAACCTTCAAACTTGAAGCCTGTTCAAAATTGGAGCTCTAAAAAACAATTTGAAGCCTTAACAATTAAACTTCAGACATTTGAAGCCTTAAAAATTGAAGTCTCCTAAAAATTGGACCTCTTGAAGAAACAAGAAGCCTTTAAAAAGTGAGACCTTACAGGATTTGGAGACCTTAAAAATTGAAGTCTCCTAAAAATTTGAGCTCTAAAAAAAGTTTAGAAACCTTAAAAATTGAAATTCTGAAGACATTTGAAGCCTTCAACATTGAAGTCTCTTCAAAATTTGAGCTCTAAAATCAAATTAGAAACCTTCAAAAATCTGAGCCCTTAAAAAATTTGGAAGCCCTCAAATGTGAAGCCTGTTCAGAATTGGAGCTCAAGAAAAAAGAATTAGAAACCTTAAAACTTAAAAAAAAAAAATAGAAGTCACAAAATTTTGAGTCCTCAAAGAATTTGGAAACCTTCAGATTCGAAACCTGTTAAAAATTTGAGCTCTGAAAAAAAAGGTTGAAACTTTAATAATTGAAATTCAGACATTTGAAGCCTTAAAAATTGAAGTCTGTTAAAAATTTGAGCTGTGAAAAGAATTAGGAACCTCAAAACTTTAAATTCTGAAGAATTTTGGAGTCTGCTAAAAATTTGAGCTCTAAAAAGCAATTCAGAAACCTCAAACCTTTAAATTCTGGAGAGAATTGAAACCTTCAACATTGAAGCCTCTTTAAAAATTTGAGCTCTGAAATGAAATTAAAAACCTATAAAATTTGAGCTCTTCAAAAATTCAGGAACCTTAAAATTTTGATTCCTTCAAGAATTTGGAACCTTTAAAATTTGAAGTCTGTTAAAAAATTGAGGTCTGAAAGGAATTGAAACTTTAATAATTAAAATGCAGACATTTGAAGTCTGTTAAAAATTTGAGCTCTGAAAAAAAATAGGAACCTTAAAACTTTAAATTCTGAAGAATTTTGGAGTCTGCCAAAAATTGGAGCTCTAAAAACCAATTTAGAAACATCAAAACTTTAAATTCTGAATAAATTTGAAGCCTGCCAAAAATTTGAGCTCAAAAAAAGCAATTTAGAAACCTCACAATTTTAAATTCTGGAGAGATTTGAAGCCTTCAGGGTTGAAGCCTCTTAAAAAGTTGGAGCTCTGAAATGAAATTAGAAACCTTTAAAATTTGAGCTCTTCAAAAATTCAGGAACCTTAAAATTTTGAGCCCTTGAAGAATTTAGAACCTTTAAAATTTGAAGTCTGTTAAAAATTTGAGCTCTGAAAGGAATTGAAACTTTAATAATTAAAATGCAGACATTTGAAGTCTGTTAAAAATTTGAAGTCTGCTAAAAATTGGAGCTCTGAAAAAAATTAGGAACCTTAAAACTTTAAATTTTGAAGAATTTTGGAGTCTGCTAAAAATTGGAGCTCTAAAAAGCAATTTAGAAACCTCAAACCTTTAAATTCTGGAGAGATTTGAAGCCTTCAGGGTTGAAGCCTCTTTAAAAATTGGAGCTCTGAAATGAAATTAGGAACCTTTAAAATTTGAGCTCTTCAAAAAAAATCAGGAACCTTAAAATTTTGAACCCTTAAAGAATTTGGAGCCTTTAAAATTTGAAGCCTGTTAAAAATTTGAGCTCTGAAAAAAAAGGTTGAAACTTTAATAATTGAAATTCAGACATTTGAAGCCTTAAAAATTGAAGTCTGTTAAAAATTTGAGCTGTGAAAAGAATTAGGAACCTTAAAACTTTAAATTCTGAAGAATTTTGGAGTCTGCTAAAAATTGGAGCTCTAAAAAGCAATTTAGAAACCTCAAACCTTTAAATTCTGGAGAGATTTGAAGCCTTCAGGGTTGAAGCCTCTTTAAAAATTGGAGCTCTGAAATGAAATTAGGAACCTTTAAAATTTGAGCTCTTCAAAAAAAATCAGGAACCTTAAAATTTTGAGCCCTTAAAGAATTTAGAACCCTGAAAATTTGAAGTCTGTTAAAAATTTGAGCTCTGAAAAGAATTGAAACTTTAATAATTAAAATTCAGACATTTGAAGTCTGTTAAAAATTGGAGCTCTGAAATGAAATTAGGAACCTTTAAAATTTGAGCTCTTCAAAAAAATTAGAAACCTTAAAATTTTGAGTCCTTCAAGAATTTAGAACCTTTAAAATTTGAAGTCTGTTAAAAATTTAAGCTCTGAAAGGAATTGAAACTTTAACCATTAAAATTCTGACATTTGAAGTCTCCTAAAAATTTGAGCTCTGAAAAAAAATTAGGAACCTCAAAACTTTAAATTCTGGAGAGATTTGAAGCCTTCAATGTTGAAGCCTCTTAAAAAATTGGAGATCTGAAATGGAAATGAGAAGCCTGAAAAAATGTTCAGCTCTTCAAAAATTTGGAAACCTTCAAAGGGGAAGAGGAAATTCCCAGGAATATTTTCTGCTCCAGAGGCTTCTCCTGCTGCTTCCTTGCACCTGTGGTGCAGGGCGGAGAAGGAGGAAGAGGAGGAGGAGGAGGAGGAGGAGGAGGAGGAGGAGGAGGAGGAGGAGGAGGAGGAGGAGGAGGAGGAGGAGGAGGAGGAGGAGGACAGGAGGAGGAGGAATGGCAGCAGCTGAGGAGCTCTGGCGCCTGTGGCAGTGATCAAGCAGCGATCACAGAATCAGTCAGGGCTGGAAGGGACCACAGGCACCAGCCAGTGCCAGCCCCTGCCATGCCCAGGGACACCCTGCCCTAGCTCAGGCTGCCCACAGCCTCACCCAGCCTGGCCTCAAACCTCTCCAGCCATGGGGCCTCAACCCCCTCCCTGGGCAACCCCTGCCAGGCTCTCACCACTCTCATGAAGCAGAACTTCCTCCTCCCCTCCAGCCTCACTCTCCTCACCTCCAGCTCTGCTCCATCTCCCCGAGTCCTGCCACTCCCTCACAGCCTCAAAAGTCCCTCCCCAGCTTTTTTGGAGCCCCCTTCAGGTCCTGGCAGGCCACAAGAAGGTCCCCTGGGAGCCTCCTCTGCTCCAGCCTTGACTGGATCACAAAAGGACTTCATCCTTCAGCTTTTGCCCACCTGGGCTGGTCTCTGGGTCTGTCTGCACCTTTGGCTTCCTGAGTGAGTTCCTTAAGGGTTTGAGGTCTTCTTAAAGGTCTTTTCCAACCTTAATGATCCTATGATGTCCAACCTATGACTTCCATCCTATGATGTCCAACCTATGATTCCATCCTATGGTGTCCATCCTATGACTTCCATTCTATGATGTCCATCCTGTGACTTCTGTCCTAGGGTGTCCAGCCTGTGACTTTCATCCCATGATGTCCAACCTATGATTTCCATCCTATGATGTCCAACCTATGGCTTCTGTCCTATGGTGTCCATCCTATGATGATCTCCATCCTATGATGATCTCCATCCAGCAGCTGGCAGCAGTTGGGTTGCCACCAGCAGGCCTGCAGCCAGCAGGCAGTGGAGTATTGATCAGCCTTAGGGGGTTAGAGTCACAGAACCATTTGGGTTGGAGAAGACCTCTAAGATCCTTGAGCCCAATCATCAACTCACCACCACCATGGGCTTAAACCATGTCCCACCAACTATCCTGAGGGTGCTCAGACTCTGGCACAGGCTGTCCAGGGAGGTTGTGGCTGCTTCCTTCTTGGGGTGCTCAAGAACAGGCTGGAAGAGAGCCTGAGCAGCCTGGGCTGGAGGGAGGTGTCCGTGGTGGGGAGGTTGCAGGAGGTGACCTCTGAGGTCCCTTCCAACGCATCCTATTCTGTGGTTCTATCACTTCAGTGCCTGAGGTTGATTCCCTTCCAACACAGCATGGAGATGGAGGTGCCCCAGGGCAAGACACTCAAAGGCAGACCCAAGTAGAGTCAGCCTGGAGGTGAGGAAGAAGTTCTTCATCATGAGGGTGCTGAGAGCCTGGCACAGGCTGCCCAGGGAGGTGGTGGAAGCCTCATCCCTGGAGGTGTTTCAGGCCAGGCTGGGGGAGGCTGTGGGCAGCCTGCTCTGGTGTGAGGTGTCCCTGTCCATGGCAGGAGGGTTGGCACTGCCTGATCCTTGTGGACCCCTCCAGCCCTGACTGATCAAAGAATCACAGAACCAAGCAGGTAGGGAGAGAGCTCCAAGCTCACCCAGTCCAGCCTCTCACCCAGCCCTACCCAGTCAACCAGGCCATGACTCTGGGATTCTAAGTGCCAGCCTAAGGCTCATCTGGGCATTGCCCTCCTGCCTGCTCTCCACTTCACACAACCTTAAAGGATCAGAGAACTGTCAGGGCTGGAAGGGACCTCAAACCTCAGCCAGTCCCAACCCCCCTGCCACGGGCAGGGAGACCTCACACAGCCTGCCCAGAGCCCATCCAGCTCCGTGGATGGAGCCCCCAGCAGCTTCCCTGGGCAACTCTGACCACCTGAAAGCTTTGCTGTGGCCTGGCACAGCTCACAGAGCTCCACCATCCCCCACCCTAGGCAGGGGCAGGGGCAGGGGCAGAGAGGACCCCAGGAGATGCTTCCCCAGCACCTGGGCAGTGCAGTTGCATCAGGCTGCGCGGAGCCAGGCAGGCTGAGCCCAGCCTGGGCTGTAGCTGAGCTGGGATGTCTCAGTACTTTCCTTTTCTCCCCCTGGGGCTCCTTTTCCACCTGAAACTTGCCTTTTTTGGCTAAGCAGCAGCAGCGACTGCCTCGGAGTCCCTCCTTAATGAGGGCAGGGAGGCAGCAGACATTGATCTCTTTCCATTGCACGTTTGGCAGCCAGGGTGGAGGTGCTGCGGTTGGCACTCACCGGGAAGGAATCTGGGAGGTAATTACACCAGGCAGAGCTGTGAGCAGCAGGAGCTGTAGCTACAGGTTTGGGGTATGGGATGATGGCAAAGAGAGAGGGGAGGGGAGGAGGCCCCCACCCTGCTCTGTTGATGAAACAAAAGTTTCCAGGCAGCTCCTGGGGGAGTGTCTGCGGCGCAGCTCCAGGCACGGGATGCGTTTGCTGCTCTGCCGCAGAGAGCTGCCTGCGGTGTGGGCTCCGGCAGGGCAGGGGACGCAGCCTGTGCCCACCCAGCTGCTGCCGAGCTTTGCCTCCAGTCGCGCAGAGGGAGCCTGCTTTGGGCAGGTTCCACTCGGGTCACAGCCCCACGGGGCGGCTGAGGTCTTCTGCGAGGCACTGCAGGCTCCAAAGACCCTCTTCACTTCCCTTCCCCTTCCCCTTCCCCTTCCCCTTCCCCTTCCCCTTCCCCTTCCCCTTCCCCTTCCCCTTTCCTTCCCCTTTCCCATCTCTTCCCATTCCCCTCCCCCTTTCCCCTTCCATTCTCCTTCCCCTTCCCTTCCCTTCTCCTTCCCCTTCCCTTCCCCTTTCCCATCTCTTCCCCTTCCCCTTCCTCTTCCCTTCCCCTTCCCTTCCCTTTCCCTTCCCTTTCCCTTCCCTTTCCCTTCCCCTTCCCTTCCCCTTCCCTTTCCCTTCCCTCTCCCTTCCCTCTCCCTTCCCTTTCCCTTCCCTTTCCCTTCCCCTTCCCTTCCCTCTCCCTTCCCCTTCCCTTCCCCTTTCCCATCTCTTCCCATTCCCCTTCCCCTTCCCTTCCCCTTCTCTCTCCCTTCTCTCTCCCTTCCCTCTCCCTTCCCTCTCCCTTCCCTCTCCCTTCCCTCTCCCTTCCCTTTCCCCTTCCCTTTCCCCTTCCCTTTCCCCTTCCCTTTCCCCTTCCCTTTCCCTTCCCTTTCCCCTTCCCTTTTCCCTTCCCCTTCCTCCTCCCTTCCTATTCCCCTTCCCCCTCCTCCTCTCTCCCAAGCAGAGGGGGCAGGCAGCAGTGGGTGCAAATCCTACCCCCGCAGGCAGGAGATCTCTTTGCACCATGTTGTAAAGCTGAGTGTAAAGTCCTGACTGAGTCTGGCTCTGACATCACTCTGACAGCAAGGTCATGACTGTTCCTGGAGATGGGGAAAGGAGCCCTGAGCCTGCCTGGGCAGCAGGAGGTGGGGAAAGGAGCCCTGAGCCTGCCTGGGCAGCAGGAGGTGGGGAAAGGAGCCCTGAGCCTCCCTGGGCAGCAGGAGGTGGGGAAAGGAGCCCTGAGCCTCCCTGGGCAGCAGAGGCAGCCCCAACCCTCTTAAAGAGACATTTCCACCACTTTCTGTGCCCCCAGCCAGTGAGCAGAAGAAGCTCCAACAGCTTTTCTCCACCTCCTTTCCAGTAGCCAGGCACTGGCCCAGGCTGCCCAGGGAGGTGGTGGAGTTCTCATCCCTGGAGGTCCTCCAGAGCCCTGTGGCCATGGTGGGGTGGGGTTGGACTGGAGGACCTGGGAGGTCTCTTCCAAGCCAAAGCACTCTCTGGGTCAGTGATCTGCCCCTCTGCAGCACCATCCCTCAGCCTCCTGGAGCTGGCCACCACTTCTCAGCCAAGGCTGATGTCTCTGGAGGTGTTCTGGTGGCAGAGGGAGCTGGAGCCAGAGGAGCAGAGCGTGCCTGGCTAACCCAGGCTGCTTCACCTGTGCTACCCAATCTCAGCTTAATTATCAGCAAAGGCAAGGCTGTAATTTAGGTTAATTGCTTAAATGAAAGCCTTTGGGTTAAACTTGGGCTGCTAACCTAAATTCAAACCCTTCTCATTTGATGTTCATTAATTATTTCATCCCCAGTTCATAACAAGTCCTGCAGGTCCCCCTCAGCTCTTTTCACGGCGTGGAGGAGGAGAAGGAGGATGAAAAGGAGGAGGGGGAGGGGGAGACGACCACACAGCTCTCTGCTGCAGGGCTGAGCACCTCAGAGAGACCTCCTGAGCAGCAGGCAGGTGCCCGTGGATGCCCTTTCCTGAAAGGACGAATTGGGATGAGCTCCTCAGCAGCTTTCCCATAGGTGTTGCCCTGTGCTGGGTGTTGCAGCTCCTTTGAGCTGGTTCCCAGCAGTATCTGGAGGCCAAGCGGCTCCCAGCAGCTGCTGCCTTTGAAGTGTAGGTGTGACCTGCTTGCTCCAGCTAGTTGTGTTCTGGGCCAGCACCGAGGCACTGCAGCAGCCCAGGCCTTTGGAGCAGCTTTGCCTTGATTACTGCTCCTGGTGCCAGCTGCTGCAGGCAGAGCTGGGGGGTTGGGGGGAGGTCTCTCCCCCTCTGCCTTCTCACCTCTTGGAAGAGCCTCTGAGCTGAGCTGAGCCTTGGCTGAGAGTTCCTTCACCCCCTCCTGCCTTGGGAAACCTGCAAGTGCCAAAAGGAGCCTTCCTTAAGCCCAGCTCTGAGCCCTGGGCAGGGCTGCAGGGGCTCTGCTCTCCGGCCAGCTCCACTGCCCCGGAGGTTATCACAGCAGCTTTGGAGCATCTCAGCCTGGCTCCTGACCTCGGGAGATGGCTCTGGTCCAGCAGGGAAAGCCCAGGCCTGGAAGCAGAGCTGCTGGGAAGTCCTGGTGCTGAGGAGCAGTTCCCTGCCTGCAGGTGCCAGGTCCCTGCTCAGCTCCAGCCTGCTCCTGGCACTGCTGCTGCTCGCAGTCGCCTCCCGGAGAGCCACAGCACCTGGCTGAGGGCTCCCTGCTGCCCTGCAGGGCAAAGTGGAGCCTCAAAGGCTGCTCTCGGGGCCAGGGAGATGAGCAAGGATCATTCCTGACTCCTGGAAGAGCTGTGGCCAGTCAGGGTGCACCGAGCTGGGGAGGGGAGGCTCATGTTTGTTTGCCACCCATAGGAGCCTGGAGGTCTCCACTCTGTGCCCCATGGCAGTGCCAGGAGCTCTCCACTCTGCTGTCCAATGACACTGGCACTGCCAGGAGCTCTCCACTCTGGTGTCCCATGGCACTTGGCACTGCCAGGAGCTCTCCACTCTGCTGTCCCATGGCACTGGCACTGCCAGAAGCTCTCCACTCTGTGCCCCATGGCACTTGGCACTGCAGCCCTGGGCAGAGGGATATTGCTGCCCTGTTTAGCAGCAGCACTTGGACTGAAGCAGGGAATGGGTTGGGTTGGAAGGGACCTTCAAGACCTTCCCCAGAGCCTCCAGCTCCAGCCCCTGCCGTGGGCAGGACTCCTCCTGCTCAAACCCAGGCTGCTCAAGGCCCCTCCCAGCCTGGATCTGAGCTCTTCCAGCCTTGGAGCCTCCAGAGTTTCCCTGGGCAAGCTGCCCGAGGGTCTCAGCCCCCCCACAGGGAAGAGCTTCTCCCTGCCCCGTGCCTGGCAGCAGGGAATGTTCTGCTGCTGCCTTTGCTGTGGCCCTTCCCTGCAGCCACTTCCTGCTGCAGGACTGTGGCAAACCATTGGCAAAGGACCCCTGAGCTCAAGGGAGGTGTTGGAGCATTCCAAAGGCAGGATTGTTCCCATAGGAGCATGGAATCTCAGGCAGCTTGGAATGGGGAGGGACCTTCCAAGCTCACCCAAGTGCCACCCCCCCCTGCAGCCTGCAGCCAGGGCAGGCTGCTCAGAGCCCCAAACAACCTGAGCTGGGCTGGTGCCAGCCATGGGGCAGCTCCAGCCTCTCTGGGCAGCCAGGGCCAGGCTCTCCCCACCCTTGGTGCTAAACAAGGTCCCATCCAACCTCAGCCACTTCCAGTTTCAACTCATTTGCTGCTCATCCTGCAGGGCTTGGTCCAAAGTCTTTCTTCTAGGCCCTTTTTAGAGGTGAAAAAGCCACCAGAAGGTCTCCCTGCAGCCTTCTCCAGGCTGAGCACCCCCAAACCTGCCAGCAGAACCCTCCCAGCACTGCTGTGGCCTCCTCTGGTCCTGCTCCAACAGGTCCCTGCCTGTGCTGTGCTGAGGACTCCAGTCTGGCCCCAGCACTGCAGGCAGGAGCACAGCAGAGGAGCAGAATCCCCTCCCTGCCCCTGCTGCCCATCCTGCTGGGGAGCAGCCCAGGCCATGGCTGGCTTCTGAGCCAGCTCATTTCAGGCTTTTCACCCCCTGCACCCCCAGGCCCTTCCCCACAGGACTGCTCTGGTCCATGATTCATGGATTCATGGAACAGGTTGGGCTGGCAGGGACCCCCCCAAAGAGCATCCAGCTCCGGACCCCCCAGAGGGCAGGGACCCCTCCCACCAGCACAGGCTTGCTCAAGGCCTCATCCAGCCTGGCCTGGAACACCTACAGGGAGGGGGCAGCCACAGCCTCCCTGGGCAGCCTGTGCCAGGCTCTGCCCAGCCTCACTCTAAGAGTTCTATCTCCAGCTCTGGTGGGTTTTTGCCCCTGCTTTCCAGACAGCATCCGAGGGGGTCCTAAAGCCCTTCCCATGGATACAGAAAGGAGCCCAACAGCTGCTCCCTGCTTGCTTTGTCCCAGCAGCATCCTCCCCCTCCAGCTGCAGGAGCAGCCACAGCATCCTGTGGCTCCTGACCATGGGGAGGCTGCAGAGGTGCCAAGGGGGATGGGCAGGGGCCCAGAGGCAGCTTTCATGGAGGGCTCAGTCTTGGGGGTGGCTCAGGAGTTGGAACCAAAGAATGGTTGAGGCTGGAGGAGACCTTTGAGCTCCTCCCTCAGCTGCTGCTGTGGTGGATGGCACAGCAAAGCCTGGTGCAGGCTGCTGGCACCAAACCCAAACCAACCCAGAGCTGGCACTGCCAACGCCTCAAGACCCCCAAAACACAGCACCACTGAGCTCAGCAACCACAGCCCGAGGGGGAGGTGCTGCCTGCTTGGCTTCACTCTCTGCAGACGTGGGCAGAGATGCCTGAGGAGTGGTGAAAGTGCTGCAGGAGCCAAGCCCAAACCAGTTCACCCTTCTCTGCCCCTCCTCTGGTGCCACAGCCTGCCCCAACACCACTGCTGCTTTGCCCCTCCCTGCAGGCTGCAGGGAAGACCCACGAGTGGGAGCCCCACACCAGCCCCACCCGAGGACCCTCAGGGCTTTGAGTCCTCGCAGAGCACCCTCCTGGGAGCCTTCTCCTTGCTCTGGGTCCCCATCTGCTGGAGACACCTGTGGGGTTCGCTGCCTGCGCAGCTCTGCTCGCCCTGACGGCTGAGGTCCTGCTCAGAGCTCCCTCACACCAGCCAGGAGGTTCTCTGGCCTGGCAGGCAAGGCTGATGCCTCTTCTCCCCTGCCTCCCTGGGCTCCTGCCTAGGTGCAGCCCTAGCTGGAGTTCAGAGGGGATCAGGGGTGGGTTGGTGGGCACCAATCGGTCTCCTTTTGGGACCAGCACCCCCAAGGGGCCCTGCCTCATCTGCTGCCCTCCTGAGCCCTTTCCTCACCCTTGCTTCAAGCTCCAGCTCCTGCCTTTGGGGCTCTGTTCCCACCTCCCTGTTGCTGCTGTCACAGTTCGGGTCCTGCAGCCTGGCAGGGAGCAAGAGCCCAGGGATGCCCAAGGAGCCACAGGAGGGAGCCTGGGAACAGAGCTAGGGCCTGGCTGGAACCCTCCATCCATCAGGGATTTGAGACCCCTCTGAGGGGGGCTGGGTTGAGCTGAGGGGGGGGATGGGTGCTGTGGGCACCTTGGAAGGCCTCAGGTACCTTCCTGGTGCCTTCACCTGAAGGGCCCTGGAGAGCCCTTCAGAGGAGCAGCCAGGTGGGCACCAAGGAAACCTTCAAGTGCCAGCTCTGCATCTCCCCCTCCTGCAAGAGTGGTCAGGGTGCCCAGAAACAACAGAGTCACCATCCCTGGAGGTGTCCAAACCCATGCAGACCTGGCACTGGGGCCATGCCTTGGTGCCCATGGTGGGGTTGGGTTGTTCCAGCTGTAATGATTCCCTGTGCAGGTCCTGGGTGCTTCCCCCTGTGCCCACCCCCTGTGTGCTGGTGCTCTGCCCAAGGGCTCTTTCTGGGTTGGATGAGGTTTGGTCTCTCCATTCCCCTCTCTGTTGGGTGCCAGCCTCACCGTGGCCTTGCCATGGTGCCCATGCCAGAGCTGAGCTCCTCTGCCAGGAGATTTCCTGCTCTTGATGAGCTAAGGGCTGGGCTGTGCCTCGTGGGAGCTCGATCCTGAATCCCAGCTCAGCCTTTGGGAATCACCTTCACATTCCCCTGAGCTCCTCAAGTGATGGGAAGCAGAAGCAGCACAGAGTCAGGGAATCAGAGAAGGAATCAGAGAATTGCTCCCTCTGGAAAAGGCCTCCAAGCTCATCCAATCCAAGCAGCAACCCACCCCCACCACAGCCACCAACCCACGGCCACAAGTGCCATGGGCACACAGGTCTGGAACCCCTCCAGGCATGGGCACTCCACCACCTCTCTGGGCAGCCTGGGCCAGGCCCTGACCACTCTTGCAGGGCAGAAATTGCTCCTCATGGCCAAACTGAATCTCTCCTGGGACAACCTGAGGACATTTCCTCTCCTTCTAGCACCTGATACTAGGGAGAAGAGACCTCCATGGTGGTGGGAGGATCCCCAACCACTGTGGGATGCTTCCAGCTTTTTGGCTTAGCCATGAGGCAGCTTTTCCTCCCCATATCTCTATCCATCCATCCATCCATCCACCCACCCATCCATCCACCCATCCACCCATCCATCCACCCACCCATCCATCCATCCATCCTTCCATCCACCCATCCATCCACCCATCCACCCACCCACCCATCCATCCACCCATCCACCCATCCATCCATCCACCCATCCCCCCATCCATCCATGCATGCATGCATGCATCCATCCATCCCTCCCTCCTTCCACCTATCCCTCCACCCACCCATCCACCCACCCATCTATCCACCCATGCATCCCTCCTTCCACCCATCCCTCCATCCACCCACCCACCCCTCCACCCTTTCCATCCTGCCCCTCAGACTGGAGTTGATTTCCCCATCCCAGGATCCTTTCTCCAGTGCTTCCTGCAGGGAGTCTCAGCTGCAGCTGTGGCACAGCACAGGTCAGGAGGGGAAAAACAAAGAGCCCCAAAGCAGCAAGGGTTAAAAATGAGAAATGCTCTTTATTGGACCAGAGAGGGCCTGGAAGTGAGGAGGCTGCAGCCGTGAGGACAAGGAGCTAGAAACAAGGAAGCAAAAACCTCTCCCACAGGTGCCTGAGGGGACAGAAGGGGCTGGGGAGAAGAAACTCTTTGGTTGCAATCCAAACCGTTTGGGAGGTTGTGACGGCGCCGGGCAGAGGCTCTGGGGGCACCTGGGAGATGTTTGCAGTGCTGAGGACCCAGGATTGGTCTCACCAGGTTGTCCCCCACGTTTGAGAGCAAACTGGGGAGACCAAAGTGACTGCCCCCACCCCGCTGAAGGGCTCCCACTTCTCTTTCAGTGCCTGAGCCCAGGGGACAGCAGAGAAGGGGAAAGAACGCCCAAGAGCAAGGACTGTGCTCAAAGAGAGCCACCCCGGGGTGGGGAGGGGGTGAGGGGGTCCATGCCAGCCCTCCAGAGCCCTGTCCGTGGCCGGTCACAACCTCTGGTGCTCCGATGGTGGCAGTGGGGTCCTGTCCGCCCTCGCTGCCCCGGGCCGGGGCGGCTGCAGGGCGGCGGCAGGAGAAGCTCAAGCGCAGCTATTTACAGCGCAGGGCAGCGCTCGCCTCGGCGAGGCAGGGAGCAGGCGCTGGGGAGGACCCCCGCAGCCACCCCCCCCTTATCTGATGGTCTTTTTGCTGGTGGTGGTCTTGGAAACGATCCTGACGCTGCCTCCCGTGCTGGAGCTGACCCCTCGGCTGCTGCCGGAGCTGAAGGTGCTGCTGCCTCCTCCGTAGCTGAGCCCCCCGCCGAACGCGGAGCTCCCCCCGAAGCCGCCGCCGCTGCTCAGGCTGTAGCCGCCGCCGCCGCCGCCCATGCCGAGCCCCCCGCCCATGCTCATGCCCATGCCCGTGCCCATGCCGCCGCCGCCGCCGTAGCTCAGCCCGCTGGAGCTGCTGACCACTGCTGCGGGGGGACACAGCAAGAGCCTCGCTTCAGGGTCCTGCTGGCTCCCCGAGTGGGGGGGGGAAGGGAGGGGGAGGGGAGGGGGTCCTGCAGCATCGCCCCGGGTGTGTGTGGGGGGCAATGAGCAGGACAGGTAAAGAAGCGGTGGGAGAGATACTTACAGACGCTGACGGCTCCGACTCCTTCTCCGGCGAGTCTGTTGGGGAAGGGAAAGTGAATCGAGACGGCAAAGCAGAGAGAAGGAGCAAAGATCTGCAGCGGGGTCGGGGCAACCCCAAGCACAAATCCAGACTGGGCAGAGAATGGCTCCAGAGCAGTAGGAGAAGGACTTGGGGGGGGCAGTGGGGGGCAAAGTGCCCAGGAGCCAGCACTGGTCGCTGGCAGCCCAAAGCCCTCCCTGTGCTGGGCTGCAGCAGGAGCAGGGAGAGCAGCAGCACAGGGAGGGGATTCTGCCCCCAGCTCTGCCCTGCTCAGCCCCCACCTGCAGCACTGCCTCCAGCTCTGGGCCCCCCCAGCAGCACAAGGACCTGGAGCTGGTGCTGCAGAGGCTCCAGAGGAGGCCAGCAGGAGCAGCAGAGGCTGCAGAAGCTCCCCTGTGGGGCCAGGCTGGCAGAGTTGGGGCTGCTGAGGCTGCAGAGCAGAAGGCTGCAGGCAGAGCTTGGAGCAGGCTGGCAGGAGCTGAAGGGCTGCAGGAGAGCTGGGGAGGGAGTGGGGAGAAGGGCTGGGGGGGGCAGGAGAGGGCCAATGGCTTGGAGCTGGGAGAGGGGAGAGGGAGAGAGGAGAGGAGGCAGAAGTTGTTGGGAGTGAGGCTGGGCAGAGGCTGGCACAGGCTGCTCAGGGAGGCTGTGGCTGCCCCTCCCTGGCACCATCCCAGGCCAGGCTGGCTGATGCCCTGAGCAGCCTGTGCTGGTGGAGCTGTTGCTGGGCATGACAGGGGCTGGAGCTGGCTGAGCTCTGAGCTCCCTCCCAGCCCAACCCATTCCCTGACCCTGTGGCAATGGTGCCAAGGCACAGCTCAGATGTGATGCCAGCCACTGAGGCCATCTGGTTAGGCTGCTGTGCCCTTCAGCCAGGGCTGTCCCAGGCTGGGCTGTGTTTCTATCACAGCTGGGAGGGAACTTCTCATGTTTGAGGTGCCAAGAGCTGGAGGAGCAAACCTGCCCCAAACCAACCCCCCCTTTGCCCTTGCTCTCCCTCACTTGGTGCCCCAGCCCCTGGGTTGGAGCCCAGGGAGATCTGCCCTGCTCTGAGAGCAGCACACAGCAGCTCCATCTGCTTCTCCTCACCTGCTCTCCTCCCCCTCCAGCAGCTTCCTGTAGGTTGCAATCTCGATGTCCAGAGCCAGTTTGACGTTCATCAGCTCCTGGTACTCGCGCAGCTGCCTGGCCAGGTCAGCCTTGGCCTTCTGCAGGGCATCCTCCAGCTCTGCCAGCTTGGACTTGGCATCCTTGAGGGCCATCTCCCCGCGCTCCTCTGCCTCGGCGATGGCAGCTTGGAGGTTGGCACACTGCAAGCAAGGAGAAGAGACCCTTGGTTAACGTGGGTTGCCCCAGAGTGGTGCTGTGGTACGGTAGGCACTGGCTGGTGGCTTCCAGCATGGCACTGAAAGCTCCTGATGGGTCAGCAGGAAGGTGTCCAAGGGAAGAAGCATCTCCACCTCGATGCTTTGCACACAGCTGAGCTGGGCTAACTTGGCACTTCCCAGCTGGGCTAACCTGGCAGCAATCAGCTGGGCTAACCTGGCAGCTCCCAGCTGGGCTAACCTGGCAGCTCCCAGCTGGGCTAACCTGGCAACAATCAGTTGGGCTAAACTGGCAGCTCCCAGCTGGGCTAACCTGGCAGCAATCAGCTGGGCTAACCTGGCATCTCCCAGCTGGGCTAACCTGGCAGCATTCAGCTGGGCTAAACTGGCACCTCCCAGCTGGGCTAACCTGGCAGCAATCAGCTGGGCTAACCTGGCAGCTCCCAGCTGGGCTAACCTGGCAGCATTCAGCTGGGCTAAACTGGCACCTCCCAGCTGGGCTAACCTGGCAGCAATCAGCTGGGCTAACCTGGCAGCTCCCAGCTGGGCTAACCTGGCAGCTCCCAGCTGGGCTAACCTGGCAGCATTCAGCTGGGCTAACATGGCAGCTCCCAGCTGGGCTAACCTGGCAGCATTCAGCTGGGCTAACCTGGCACCTCCCAGCTGGGCTAACCTGGCAGCACTCAGCTGGGCTAACCTGGCAGCTCCCAGCTGGGCTAACCTGGCAGCTCCCAGCTGGGCTAACCTGGCAGCATTCAGCTGGGCTAACATGGCAGCTCCCAGCTGGGCTAACCTGGCAGCATTCAGCTGGGCTAACCTGGCAGCTCCCAGCTGGGCTAACCTGGCAGCAATCAGCTGGGCTAACCTGGCAGCTCCCAGCTGGGCTAACCTGGCAGCTCCCAGCTGGGCTAACCTGGCAGCTCTCAGCTGGGTTAACCTGGCATCTCCCAGCTGGGCTAACCTGGAAGCTCCTAACTGGGCTAACCAGGCAGCAATCAGCTGGGCTAACCTGGCAGCTCCTAACTGGGCTAACCTGGCAGCTCCCAGCTGGGCTAACCTGGCAGCTCCCAGCTGGGCTAACCTGGCAGCATTCAGCTGGGCTAACCTGGCAGCACCTAACTGGGCTAACCTGGCAGCAATCAGCTGGGCTAACCTGGCAGCTCCCAGCTGGGCTAACCTGGCAGCAATCAGCTGGGCTAACCTGGCAGCTCCCAGCTGGGCTAACCTGGCAGCAATCAGCTGGGCTAACCTGGCAGCAATCAGCTGGGCTAACCTGGCAGCTCCCAGCTGGGCTAACCTGGCAGCTCCCAGCTGGGCTAACCTAGCAGCAATCATCTGGGCTCACCTGGCAGCTCCCACCTGGGCTAACCTGGCAGCCCTCAGCTGGGCTAACCTGGCAGCTCCTAACTGGGCTAACCTGGCAGCTCCCAGCTGGGCTAACCTGGCAGCTCTCAGCTGGGCTAACCTGGCACCTCCCAGCTGGGCTAACCTGGCAGCTCCTAACTGGGCTAACCTGGCAGCTCCTAACTGGGCTAACCTGGCAGCTCCCACCTGGGCTAACCTGGCAGCAATCAGCTGGGCTAACCTGGCATCTCCCAGCTGGGCTAACCTGGCATCTCCCAGCTGGGCTAACCTGGCAGCTCCTAACTGGGCTAACCTGGCAGCATTCAGCTGGGCTAACCTGGCAGCAATCAGCTTCCCTCCCCAGCAGCTCTCCGCTTCCCTGCCTGGCAGCAGGCAGCTCTCACAGCATGGCCTGGCACTCAGGGACCTTCCCTGGTGGGCAAAGCCAGAGGTGGCCAAACCGCAGCCCAAACCCCGACCTGCCAACCCTGCTGCGGTGCCAGGAGCTGTCTCTTTCTGCCAGGCCTGCCCAGCCTCCCCCTCGCAGCCTGCCCCGCGGCAGGCACTGCGCAGGAGCTCTCCCTCCCACCTGCTTCTTGACGCTCTCGATCTCGTTGCGCAGCCTCTGCACCACTCTGTTGATCTCGGAGATCTCCATCTTGGTGTTGCGGAGGTCGTCCCCATGGCGCCCGGCGGAGACCTGCAGCTCCTCGTACTGGGGGGGCAGAGATGGAATCAGAGACCCACAGAGCCATGGAACCACAGAACCAGCCAGTGCCAACCCCTGCCGTGCCCAGGGTACCCTGCCCTAGCTCAGGCTGCCCACAGCCTCACCCAGCCTGGCCTCAAACCCCTCCAGCCATGGAGCCTCAACCCCCTCCCTGGGCAGCCCCTGCCAGGCTCTCACCATCCTCATGCTGCAGAACTTCCTCCTCCCCTCCAGCCTGACTCTGCCTCCCTCCAGCTCTGCTCCATCCCCCCCACTCCTGCCACTCCCTCACAGCCTCAAAAGTCCCTCCCCAGCTTTTTTGGAGCCCCCTTCAGCTCCTGGCAGGCCACAAGAAGGTCCCCTGGGAGCCTCCTCTGCTCCAGCCTGCACAGCCCCAACTCTTCCAGGCTGTGCTCACAGCAGAGCTGCTGCAGCCTCTGAGCATCCTCCTGGCCCTGCTCTGGACAGGCTCCAGCATCTCCCTCTTGTCCCAGGGGCTCCAGAGCTGGGTGCAGTGCTCCAGATGGGGTCTCAGCAGAGGGGAGCAATAAATTCATAGCACCACAGAATGGTTTAGGTTGGAAGAGAGCTCAAAGCTCAGCCAGTGCCAACCCCCCTGTGCCACAGGCAGGGACACCTCCCACCAGAGCAGGTCGCCCAATGCCTCATCCAGCCTGGTCCTGAACACCTCCAGGGAGGATGTGGAGCACAGAATCTGCCTGTTTTGCTGTGCAGGGTGCCCAGGGCTACCTCAGAGGGTGGGTTGGCAGCTCCCAAGTGATTTTTGGCCCCTGTAACCCAAATCTTTTCCTGCTGCTACTGCCCAGGGTGCCCAGGGCTGTCTCAGGAGGTAGGTTTGCAGCTCCTCACTGCTCCAGAGGGATTTTCTTCCCCCACATCCCCCGGGGAAGTTTTCTCCTGCACTGGGTGAAGCAGGCCTGGGCTCTCTCTTGCCACAGGCATAAAATGAGGCAGGAAAGGGCATCCCTCAGCCCCCCCCTCCCTCCCCAGTGCTCCCAGTGCCTGGCTTCCCTCCATCCCACACCTCCACCAGTCCAACCATGGGGGAGCTCTGCCCTTTGGGATCAGCCTGGCCAAGTCATCAGACAGATTCTACCCAAAGGTCTCCTGGAATGGTGAGGGATGGGAAGGAGCTCTGGAGATCATCCAGGTCATCATCCTTCGTCACACTCTGTGATTCTGTGCTCCACAACCTCCCTGGGCAGCCTGTGCCAGTGTCTCACCATCCCCAACCTGTGCCAGTGTCTCACCACCCTCACTGCCAACAACCCTTTCCTAACCTCCAGTTTTAATCTCCCCTCTGCAGTTTCTCCTCCTCCTGCCATTCCAAGTCCTTGTCAATAGTCCCTCCCCAGCCTTCCTGTAGCCCCCTTCAGATACTGGAGAGTGCTGCTTAGGCACCACAGGGCTCAGGGGGGCTCAGGGAAGGGTCGAGAGGCTGTAAGGTTGAGGTCTGGAGGATGGAGGATGCTGTTTCCCTGGGGCATCTGCCCATGGAGTGGTAGCTCTTGGCCCTAGTTCATAGCAGCTTGGGTGGGAAAAGGCCTCTAAGGTCACTGAGTCCAACCTTCTACCCAACCCCACCATGGCCTCTAAGCCATGTCCCCAGGTGCCATGGCCACAGGTTTCTTGGGCACCTCCTACCGGGGACAGTGCATGCAGCTGGTGCATTGCAGAGAAGCACCTCTGGGTGGTCAGCTCCTGCTGAGGAGGGGAGGAGAGGAACTCTGTGTCTGAGAGCAGATCTCCCAGGGGTGAATGCACCGAGAGATCCTGAGCCTTGGTCCCACCAGGAGGTGGGTCAAGAGCAGTGGTCCACAAGGGACCTGCAGGCAGGAGCCTGCTGCAGCGGGCAGAGGACACAAACATCTCTGCTGTAAGGCTGGGGCCCTTCCTGCCACCCAGCCCTGCCACCCAGCAGCAATCCAAGTGGCACTCGGGCTCACAGGCTGCCAGGGGCTGGAAGGGAGATCAAAGGCTCACCCAGTCCAACCCCTGGCAGAGCAGGAGCCCCCAGGGCAGGTCACACAGGACCATGTCCAGCTCCGCTTTGAACATTTCCAGAGAGGGAGACTCCACAGCCCTGCCCTGGGCAGCCTGTCCCAGGGCTCTGTCACCCCCCAGGGGGAAAGTTCCCCCTTGTGTTTACATGGAACTGCCTAAGCCTTAACTGCCACCACTGCCTCTTGTCCTGGCTTTGGGCATCACCCAGCAGTGCCTGGCTCTGTCCTGGCTCTCAGCCTGCACATACTTGTGACCACTCCTCAGGTCACCTCTCAGCCTCCTCTGCTCCAAGCCTTAGCTCCCTCAGGCTCTCCCCAGGAGAGAGATCTTCCATCCCCTTCAGCACCTTGGTGGCTCTCTCAGGCAGCTAAGGTTGCCCACCTTGTTCTGGTACCAGGCCTCAGCCTCCGCCCGGCTGCGGTTGGCGATGTCCTCGTACTGCGCCTTCACCTCCGCGATGATGCTGTTGAGGTCCAGGTTGCGGTTGTTGTCCATGGACAGCACCACGGAGGTGTCAGACACTTGCTGCTGCATCTGGGACAGCTCCTGTGGGAGGTGCAGAAAGGCTAAATCAGTGCTCTGGGGGCCGGGGTGGGGGAGGCCCTGCAGGGGTGGCTCAGGAGCCCTCTCTGCTGAGCCAGCATCTTGCATTTCTCCTCGCTCCGGCTCCAGCTCTCTCTCCCCTTCCCTGTCTTATAGCACCACGGAATTGTTTGGGATGGAAAAGCCCTCAGAGATCATCCAGTGCAACCTTCAAGCCAACCCCACCACAGCCACCAACCCACGGCCACAAGTGCCATGGGCACACAGGTCTGGAACGCCTCCAGGCATGGGCACTCCACCACCTCTCTGGGCAGCCTGGGCCAGGCCCTGACCACTCTTGCAGGGCAGAAATTGCTCCTCATGGCCAAACTGAATCTCTCCTGGGACAACCTGAGGACATTTCCTCTCCTTCTATCACCTGATACTAAGGAGAAGAGACCTCCATGGTGGTGGGAGGATCCCCAACCACTGTGGGATGCTTCCAGCTTTTTGGCTTAGCCATGAGGCAGCTTTTCCTCCCCACACCTCAGTTCTCCATCTATCCATCCACCCACCCTTCCACCCATCCATCCATCCTTCTATTCACCTATTCATCCATCCATCCACCCACCTGTCCATCCATCTATCCACTCATCCATCCATCATCCTTCCATCCATCCACCCACCCACCTATCCATCTTTCCATCCACCCATCCACCTTTCCATCCACCTATCCATTCTTCCATTCATCTATTCATCCATCCTTTCATCCACCCACCTACCTATCCATCTATCCATCCGTCCACCTATCCATCCCTCCATTCAGCTATTCATCCATCCATCCACCCACCTGTCCATCCCTCCATCCACCCATCCATCCACCCATCCATCCACCCATCCACCCATCCATCCACCCACCCACCTGTCCATCCACCCACCCACCCATCCATCCACCCACCCACCTGTCCATCCATCCATCCATCCATCCATCCATCCATCCATCCATCCATCCATCCCTGCCTCCACCCTTCCCAGCCTGCCCCAGAGCCTGACTCCTCAAACTGGTGCAACTTGAGGCCATCTCCTCTGGTCCTATCACTGATACCAGGGCAAGGGGACCAAGCCCCACCCTACCCCAAGCTGAGCAGGCAGTGGCCACCTCCTCTCCTAGTGCTGTAAGAGCACTGATCACAGTGGGCAGAGCTGCAGGGCATGGTGAGCTGCTCAGCATGGAACTGGGCAGGGCTGGGTGGGGCAGGGTGGGGCAGGGTGGGGCTGGGTGTGGCTGGGCGTGGCTGGCTGACTGCTCACCGCTTCGTAGAGAGCTCTCAGGAAGTTGATTTCGTCTGCCAGCCCATCTGCTTTGGCCTGCAGCTCCACCTTGTTCATGTAAGCTCCATCCACATCCTGCAGGGATGAAAAGCAAAGGGTCAGAGGGAAGCCAAAAGCCAAAGAGGCTTCAGCACCCTGGCAGGACTCCTGCCTCCAGGTCTGGAGCTCTTGAGGCTTCCTCTCACATTTTTGGGTTGAGTGTTGGGGTTGGGGGGTTTGTTTTCAATGTTTGGCATCAGCTGGGAGCCAGAACCAGGCTGCTGAGCAGAGGACAAAGACCTGACCCATGGGGATGTGACCAGAGGCAGAACTGGACTGAGCCACAGGAGTGGAAGTGCAGCTGGAGGAGCTGTCCACAGAAAACATGAGCATGGAGGAGGCCATGGCCTCAGGAGGACCAACACTTCCTCCCAGACATGCCAGAGTCACAGCCTGGCCCAGCCACGAGGCTGGAGGGCCCTCAGCTGCCCCCAGCTCTGCCAGGGCTGCAGGGAGCTCTGCTGCCAGGCCACCAACCTTCTTGAGCACCACGAACTCGTTCTCGGCCCCGGTGCGCCTGTTGATCTCATCCTCGTATCTGTCAGGGGCAGAGAGGAAGAGGAGGTTGGGGGGCAACAAAGGGAAAAGCCAGGAGGGGAAGCAGAGATGGGACCACCCAAATCCCAGCTGTGGGCCAGAGGAGAAGCTCCCTGGCTCTGAAGCTCCCTGATGTGCTCTGGCTGCAGTGGACAGATTCTAATCGCTGCCTTTAGAAGTCAAAGTGTGGAGGGTCAGAGGCAGGAGGAGGTTTTCTTGGTGGCCTTTGCCCACAGGCAAAGCTCTCCAGAAGGCTCTCAGCAGAGCTTCACTCTCTACAGCTCTACCCTGATGGAGCCATTTGACATTTGGTCTTGTTCCTCCCTAGGGAGGGCAGTGCAGCAGCTTAATTAAGCAGCCAATTAGGCTGTGAGTCTCGAGCCGTGGTTGGGCAAGAGCAGATCCATCTGGCCCCAGACCTGGGTTCTGAGGAACTTTGTGTAGCTCTGAGCAACATCTTCTCATCAGATAAACAGGGCAGGGCTTAGCTGGAAAGCAAACCAAACAAGTCAGCTCTTGAGGCCAAATCCCAGCTCTGAAAGGCAGGTCCCTGCCAGTCCCTCCAGCACTGGCAGAGGAATCCCTGCAGATGGATCCCCAGGAGGACATGGGAAGGAGTGGGAAGCAGCCAGGGGGACTGGGAACCAACTAGACTTGAAAGACAAAAGTGTCCTCTTCCCCCAGACAAGGAGCTCCAACACCCAGACTTGTCCCTTCTGGCCTTGAACAGGCACAACAGGTCCTGAGGTGCACCCAGGGGCAGCAAAGCAGCTCCTGCCTGCCCCTCCCAGCAGCTCCCACTGCTGCCTCCCCACGTCCCCCACCCCAAAAGCTTTGCCTCGTGTGGGCTGAGCTCTGCCACACAAATACAGCTCCAGAGGCTTCTGATCAGGTCTGCACTTGGCCAGGTCTGATTGAATATGGAGAGGTTGGAGAGGCTTTAGCTGGAGAGGCTGTCTGGGGAGGCTGTGACTGGCAGGGTGTGGCTGGAGAGGCTGTGGCTGGGGAGGAGAGGCTGTGGCTGAGGAGATTGGGGCTGGGGAGGCTGTGTCTGAGGAGGCTGTGGCTGGAAAAGCTATGGCTGAGGAGGTTGGGGCTGGGGAGGCTGTGTCTGAGGAGGCTGTGGCTGGAAAAGCTATGGCTGAGGAGGTTGTGGCTGGGGAGGTTGGGGCCAGAGAGGCTGTGGCTGGGGAGGAGAGGCTGTGGCTGGGGTGGCTTTGGTTGGAGAGGCTGTGGCTGGAGAGGTTTAGGTTGGAGAGGCTGTGGCTGGGGAGGCTGTGGCTGGAGATGTTGCTCTCACCAGACTCTGGCCAAGTGAAACAGCCTCACCTAAAGAAAACCACCTGAGATCCCTCACAGTCAGCAGATGCCAACTGACGTGGCCCTGCCATGACTCATCCCTCCTGCCCAGGCACCTCGTCTCAGGATGGGATTTGTCCCTTCCCCAAGGACATGATTTTCTTTGGCACTGCTCAGACATCCCAGCATCTCTCGTGGGATCAGGGCTGAGCAGGCACAGGTGGCCTGGAACCCTCTGCACAGACCAAGATTTCCTTGGCAAAAGGAGAGCCTGGAGGAATTTTGGAGCTGGCAGCTCATGGCTTTGGGGAGGGACTTTGGAGGAGAGTTTGTACTGACAGGATGAGGAGCAAGGGAGAGGAGAGGGCACAAGAAGGATCTGAAGCTATTGAAGATCCTACAGGATCTGAGGACAGGGTGAGGGAGTTGGGGCTAAAAGAGAAGGCTGCAGGGAGAGCTTAGAGCATCCTGGCAGTAGCTGAAGGGCTCCAGGAGAGCTGGGGAGGGAGTGGGGAGAAGGGCTGGAGGGGGCAGGCTGAGGGATCAATGATTTGAAGAGGGGAGAGGAGGAAGGAACTGTTGGGAGTGAGGCTGAGGAGAGCTGCCCAGGGAGGCTGTGGCTGCCTCCTCCCTGGAGGTGTTCCAGGCCAGGCTGGAGCAGGAGCAGCCTGTGCTGGTGGGAGGTGTCCCTGCCCCTGCCTGAGCTTTGAGCTCCCTTCCAACCCTACCCTTTCTGCCTCCCTCTCGCCAGGTCCATGACGCTCACGAGGGACAACTTCCTTCCATCTCTGGGTGTTGCCTTTTGGGAGACTCAAGGGCCCAGACCATGACCTCCCTTAGCCTGGAGCAGCTTCCCACAGCTGGGTGCATTCTGCACCAAAACCTCTTCCCAGAGCTAATCCTGAGCCCAAGTTCTGCTTCTCTCTCTTCACTTTGCAGCCTGGGAGAAGAGCCCAGTGCAAGCCCAAGGTGCAGCAGGAGCCACCTGCCCTGACCTTCCCCCCTCTGGCAACCACTGCTGTGCCCAGCTCCATTTCCTTACTTGTTCTTAAAGTCTTCCACCATGTCCTGCATGTTCCTCAGCTCAGTGTCCAACCTTCCCCTCTCCCCAGTCAGGCTGTCCAGCTGCCTCCTCAGGTTGTTGATGTAGCTTTCAAAAAGAGGCTCGAGGGACTTCCTGGTGATTGTGTGCCCTTGCTCCTGGAGGAGGCTCCATTTGGTCTCCAGCACTTTGTTCTGCTGCTCCAAGAAGCGCACCTGGGGTGGGGAGAAACAAAAGCAAGCAGGAGGTGCTGAAGCCCAAGGGGACAACACAGAGAGGGAAAGAGAGGTCGTTTCAGCACAGGAAAGTGAGGCCAAGAGCTGCCTCCTGGAGCTGCATTTGGGGCACCACAGTCCTCAGAGCCATCCCAAGGGAGGCAAAATGTTTAGAGAGGCTCCTGGAGCAGGCAGCCTGAGGAGCTGCTCCGAGCCCTGCTCCGCTCTCAGCCCGCAGGACTGGTTTAAGCTGGTGTCAGCTCACTGTGCTCTGCCTCCTTACAGCCAGCAGAAGACCATCCAGCCCCAGGGCTGCTCTTGGCAGGGAGGAAGGGGGGGGGTTAAGTTGTTCAACCGGGAGCTGGGGGGGCTTAGTTATTCAACAGAAGGAGGCTCTGCCACAGGAGCCGCAGGAGCTTGGTGCTCGGTTTCCAGCCAGCCCTCGCTGCTCGCTGCTGGGCTTGGCTTGGCTCGGGCAGGTCCCTTATGGCCAAGGGAAGCTTCTTCTGCTCTGCTCTGCTCTGCCCTGCCCTGCCCTGCCCAGGCGCAGCCTGAGGGCCAAGCCTAAGCTCTCACCTTGTCGATGAAGGAGGCGAATTTGTTGTTGAGGGTCTTGATCTGCTCCCTCTCGTGGGTCCGAACCTTCTGGATCTCGGGGTCGATGTCCAGCTTGAGGGGTGCCAGCAGGCTCTGGTTGACAGTCACCTCCTGGATGCCGCCGGGGGGGCACACAGGGAACCCAGGGCCACCTCGACCCCCGAAGCCACCACCTCCCAGCCCGAATCCACTGCCCAGCCCATAGCTGCTACCGACTCCTCCTACGCCAAAGGCATGTGCAGCTGCAGCACCATAGCCAAACCCCAAGCCTGCTCCTCCACCAAGGCCGTAGCCACCACCGGCTCCGCTCCGCAGGCCTCCTCCAACCGAGCTGTAGGAGACCCTTTTGCTTCCCCCCATGTTATAGAGACTTCTGCTGCCGAAGCCTCCTCCACCTCCAGCTCTTCCTCCTCCAACTCTGGAGACAGAGACGGAGCTAAAGCTGCTTCTGGCCCCACTGCCACCTCCTACGATAGCAGAGCCTGAACTAAACCCCCTCATGCCCCCTCCAGTAGATGACCTGAAAGAGATACGACTCATGGTGGCTTTGCTCAGGTGGAAATGCAAAGAGCAGAAGAGGACCAAAAACAGCCCCAAAAAAGCCCAACCGAGGCTGGCGAACGAAAGCTGAGCAGCAGGGAAGGAGCAGAGGGCAAAGGAAGGCAGAAACCCCTGTGGTGGGAGAGGTCGGGAGCCTCCTCTTTTATCTGCTTGGAAAACTTGGCACAGGAGCTCAGGGCTGGAGGTGCCTTGCAGCAACTTGCCTGCCAAACACACCTCGGCTGCGGCGGGGCGCTGAAAAATGCATTGTTTGCAGGCAGGAAAGTAACGGAGTGAGGCAGCTCCCTCCCCCCACCCTCCTCCCCGCCAAAGCCAGCAGCTCTGAGTCATGGAATTAGCATTGGATCGGGACAAGTCGCTGAGGTCTGCGCTCAAGGGGCAGGATGCAACTTGATTCTCCCGGGACCCTGCGAGCTGGGGTTTGCCTCCAGGAGCCAAGGGCTGGTGGCTTGTGTAAGGCTGCTTGGAGGGAAGATGTTGCAAGGAGAAGGTGAAGGGTTTGGCAGCACAGAGAGGGGCTTCACCCAGGGTCTGGCAGCTCTGGGATCAGCCCTGTGTCCTGTCGGGAAAGGGTGGGCTGAGGTGGGTCTTAGCTCAGGGATTGAGACTGGTTTTGGAACAGGGAGCAAGGTAAGGGAGGGTTTGCATGAGCCAAGCTGAGTTGGGCTGGGTTAAGAATGAGGAGATGGAGCAGGCCTGGAGAAAGGCAACGGAGCTGGGGAAGGGTCTGGAGGAGAGGCTGGGGAGGAGCAGCTGAGGGAGCTGGGGGGAGTGAGGCAGGAGGAGAGGAGGCTGAGGGCAGAGCTTGTGGGGCTGTGGCAGGGCCTGAGAGGAGGCTGGAGCCGGGGGGGGTTCGGCTCTTCTCACATGCAACAAGGACCAGGACTAGAGACGGCCTCAGGTTGCCTCAAGGGAGGTTCAGCTTGGCCATGAAGAACAATTTCTCTCCGGCAAGAGTGATCAGGGGCTGGAAGAGGCTGCCCAGGGAGGTGGTGCTGGTGGAGTCCCCATCCCTGGAGGTGTTCCTCAACCCATGGCACTTGGGGACATCAATCGGGAGAACATCAGTTAGAGGGATGCCAGCTGGGGGGCATCAGTCAGAGGCACGTCAGGACACACAGAGCAGTCAGTGTGGCTGCCCAAGGCAGCAGGCAGATCGATCTCTGCTTCCCAATCCAAGAGCTATAAAAGAGCTGCTCAGAAGATGCTTGAAATGTTTGCTCCTCATCGACTCTCCCTGGCAGGCTCCGGGTTCAAAGCTCCCTCTGAAGTGGGATCTTTATCTCCTCCTTTCCCCACATTCCTGCGCTGCGGCAGCAGTTCCCACCTCAGCCCTGCCTCTCCAGGATCTTCCACCAAGGGGAGTTCACCTTCTCCCCATCCAGCTCCCTCCCGCCCCCTTCTCCGCTCTGCTGACCTCACTCCCTTGGAATGTCTTTCCAAAACAGCTTCTTGATCTTAGGTTCTTGGGAGAGTCCTCCCCCGGGAGCTGTCATCCCCAGGGGCCATGCTGCAAAGGCAGCAGAGCTGAGGACCTCTTCTGGGCTGGATGTTGGCCTTGTGCCAGGAGGGCTGCCCAGGGGCTCCACATCCCTTCCCTCAGCACACTTCTGGGCTGGATGATGCCCTTGTGCCAGGAGGGCTGCCCACCCCGGTGAAGTCTAAGTGCCAGGGAGAGTGGCAGTGCAGGGCAGAGAGCTGCAAGGTGGAGCTGCTGAATCGAAAGAGCTTCTCCAAATCAGCTACGTGAGCAAAACCCTGCGGAGCTTAATCCCAGGGGAGCAGCCGGAGGGCATCTGCTGCATCTCCTGGCTTGTTCCCGGCGCTGCAGCTTCCAACCTCCGCTTGCTCTGTCTGGGAACTCGAAAGCAGCTGAGCCGGGTCGGGGATTTTTGGGGGGGTGGTGTTTGCTTTGCGCTGCTTTGCTGGGCGCAGGGCAGAGCTCGCAGCCAGCATCTCCTGCAGCCGCTGCCAAGAGCCTGAGTCAGCCCCGCGGCGCTTTGAGGGCAGCGATCGGGGAGCGGAGCGCTGCTGGGATGGGCTCGCCCCTGCCGGGAGCCTTCCCGGTGGAAGGGAGGAGGCAGGGCGGTAGCAAGGGGGTGCTCTAGCCCCGGCGGTGCAGCGCTGGGAACCTCCTGGCTGCTGGATGCGCACAGCCTGGCAAGGGTAAAAAACAACAAACAAAACCCAGGAGGCTCCACCTGGAGCTCTTTCGGTGTGAGGCTGCTGGAGCCCTGGAGCAGGCTGCCCAGAGAGGCTGTGGAGTCTCCTGGTGTGGAGAGCTTCCAACCCACCCTGGGCACTGTGCCCCTGGGCAAGCTCTTCGATCCCTGCAGCCACCCTGCCAAGGGAACCTGCCCCCTTGGACTCCAGCTGCAAATCAAAGCTGGATCTGGAGACTGGGAAGAGTGAGGCCAATGTGCCCCTGGGCAAGCTGCTGCCCCTTACACCCAGCACACAGTGGGGAGAAGCCAGGAGCTGCCCAACAGCAGGAGCCTTGAGTAAGGAAGGAGGCTCTGAAGCACCAAGGAGCTCCCCCTGAGACACCTCTGGAGGTGCAGGGGGCACAGCTGGGGATGGAACACAGCAGGTTCCACCTGGGCAGGAGGAGAAAAGCAAAGGCTGAGCCCTGGGGCTGAGAGCCTGCAGCAGAGCAGCCCCAGAGGGCATCTGAGCAGTGCCCAGCAGGAGCTGAAGGAGCTGTGAGGGGGCAGGAGGCTGGGGCCAGGCTGTGCTGAGTGGTGCCCAGGGGCAAGGGGCACAGAGTGGAGGGCAGCAGGAGGAGAAAGTTGTTTGGGGTGAGGGTGCCAAGGCCTGGAGCAGGCTGCCCAGAGAGGCTGTGGAGCCTCCTTGTCTGGAGACTTTCAAGCCCCCCCTGGATGTGTCCCTGTGTGGCCTGCCCTGGGTGCTCCTGCTGGGGCAGGGGGGGGTGGGCTGGATGCTCTCCAGAGGTCCCTTCCAGCCTCCCCATTCCATGATCCCATGAAAACTGCAGCCACACTCCACATGTCCAGGAGCATCAACCCCTCCTGGCACAGCAGGGGCTCAGCAGCAAGCAGCCACAGCACTGAGGGGGTTGTGTCCCCTCTGCCTGGCACTGCTGAGGCCACAACAGCAGTGCTGGGGTCAGGTCCAAGGAGGACACTGAAGGGCTGGAGCAGAGCCAGAGAAGATCAACCAAGTTGGTGGAGGACCTTGGACACAAGGCCCATGAGGAGCAGCTGAGGGAACTCAGGTTGTTTAGTCTTCAGAAGAGGAGGATGAGAGGAGACTTCATCACCCTCTACAGCTCCCTGAAAGGAGGCTGGAGCCAGGTAGAGGTTGGGCTCTTCTCACATGCAACAAGGGACAGGACAAGAGGAAACAGCCTCAAGTTTCCCCAGAGGAAGTTCAGGTTGGGCCTCAGCAGCCCCAACTCTGCCAGCCTGGCCCCACAGGGGAGCTTCTGCAGCCTCTGCCGCTCCTGCTGGCCTCCTCTGGAGTCTCTCCAGCACCAGCTCCAGGTCCTTGTGGTGCTGGGGGGGACCAGAGCTGGAGGCAGTGCTGCAGGTGGGGGCTGAGCAGGGCAGAGCAGAGGGGGATGAAAGGGCTTTGACCTCAATTCCCAGGAGGAATGGCTGAAGGAGCTGAGGTTGTTTAATGTGGAGGGGAGGAGGCTGAGGGGAGACCTTCTGGGGCTCTGCAAGGCCCTGAGAGGAGGCTGGAGCCAGGCTGGGGCTGGGCTCTTGCTGCATGCAAGTGACAGGAGAGGAAACAGCCTCAGGCTGCACCAAGGCAGGTCCAGGTTGGCCATGAGGAACAAACTCTGCCCAGCAAAGGTTCCCAGGCTCTGCCCCAGGCTGCCCAGGGAGGTGGTGCAGTCCCCATCCCTGGAGGGTCTCCAAACCCACCTGGCTGTGGTGCTGAGGGCAGGGCCTCAGTGGTGCTGGCTGAGCAGCAGGGGTGGGGCTGGGAGCTGTGGGTCAGTGCCTGGGCAGGAGGAGCTCCAGAGGCTCTTGCAGGGTTCCAGGGTTCTGAGGACCCCCAGCAGTGGCACCACGGTGAGGCTGAGCCAGTTCGGCCAGCACCACGGTGAGGCTGAGCCAGTTCTGCCAACAGCACGGCAGAGGGGTGGGGATTTGCTTCCCTCTGCCCGCAGATGGGAGCTGGCAGACGCTGGACAGGTCCCCGTGGAAGGAGACCAAAGCAGAACCTGCCTTTGACTTCCAGAGAGCTATGCAAAGGCAGCCCTGGGAACCAGAGCCCAGGCTGCAAATGCTTGCACTGGAGCAAGAGAAAGGCACTCAGCTCCCCAGGGACAGCCTCTGCCTGCAGACAGCCCTGAGGAGCTGCCAAGGATCAGGAGGAGAAGAGCAAATGGGAGTTGAGGCACCCAGACAAGGACAGCTCCTGCCCAGTCCCTCAGCCCTGCACAGCTTCCTCTCCTGGCTCTTGGCACCCACCTGAAGTCAGAGACTCAAAGTCACCAAGGGTGGAGAATTCCTCCAAGCAGCACCAACCCCACCATGGGCACCAACCCATGGGCACAGTGCCATGGGCACAGGGCTCTGGAGCCCCCCCAGCCATGGGCACTGCCCCAGCACCTCCCTGGGCAGCCTGGGCCAGGCCTGCAGAACCCTCCCAGGGCAGGAATTGCTCCTCAGGGCCAAGCTCCACCTGCCCTGGGGCACCTTGAGGCCATCTCCTCTTGGCCCTTGGCAGCACAGCCCAACCCCCCCCTGGCTCCAGCCTCCTCTCAGGCCCTGCCACAGCCCCACAAGCTCTGCCCTCAACCTCCTCTCCTCCAGCCTCACCCCCCCCAGCTCCCTCAGCTGCTCCTCCTCAGCCTCTCCTCCAGACCCTTCCCCAGCTCTGCTCCCTCCTCTGGAGCTGATGAGGGCTGTGGGTTGGCTGTGTCAGCCCCCTCAGACAGGAAGGTTGCTGCAGAGATCTCATGCTGGGAGGCAGGAGATGCCTTGAGGGTGACAGCACTGCAAGGGGTGGGCAAAGGGAGGAGGAGCAGAGCCAGCTGTAAACACCTGCAGCACTGCCTCCAGCTCTGGGCCTCCGCAGCAGCACAAGGACCTGGAGCTGGTGCTGCAGAGGCTCCAGAGGAGGCCAGCAGGAGCAGCAGAGGCTGCAGAAGCTCCCCTGTGGGGCCAGGCTGGCAGAGTTGGGGCTGCTGAGGCTGCAGAGCAGAAGGCTGCAGGCAGAGCTTGGAGCAGGCTGGCAGGAGCTGAAGGGCTGCAGGAGAGCTGGGGAGGGAGTGGGGAGAAGGGCTGGGGGGGGCAGGAGAGGGCCAATGGCTTGGAGCTGGGGGAGGGGAGAGGGAGAGAGGAGAGGAGGCAGAAGTTGGTGGGAGTGAGGCTGGGCAGAGGCTGGCACAGGCTGCCCAGGGAGGCTGTGGCTGCCCCTCCCTGGCACCATCCCAGGGCTGATGCCCTGAGCAGCCTGTGCTGGTGGAGCTGTTGCTGGGCATGGCAGGGGCTGGAGCTGGCTCAGCTCTGAGCTCCCTTCCAGCCCAAACCTTTCCATGAAGGACTTCTTTGTATCCTTCACTCATTTTTGACCTGGTGGACAGCAGGATCTGGGCTTTGTCCCCAGACTTTGCTCTTGTCCCCTTTGCTCTCTGGGTGCAGGTAGCTGTGCTGGTCCCATGCTTGGGTAACTTTGGTCTTGCACCCTTTGATTTGTGGGTCCAGCCCTGCTCTGCCTCAGCTCCAGACCCTTCACCCTGCTCCTGCCTCACACCCCCTCAGCCAAAGGCTCTCTGCAGCCTCCCTGCAGGCTCCCTGCAGGCTCTGGCACAGCTCTCAGCTGCCCCTGGAGCCTTCTCTTCTGCAGGCTGCACCCCCTCAGCCCCCTCAGCCTGAGCTCACAGCAGAGCTGCTGCAGCCCTGGCAGCATCTTTGTGGCCTCCTCATAGGATTCCATGGTTTCATGGAATGGGTTGGGCTGGAAGGGACCTCAGAGGTCAGCCAGTTCCAACCCCCTGCTATGGGCAGGGACACCTCCCACCCGCCCAGGTAGCAACTTGGGGTTCCTGCTCCTGGTGCTGGTTTGGAATCAAAAGCTGTAAGGACAAATAAGTTAGGATCCAGTTTTATTGGACACATCCCAAACAGAGAGAGGAAGCAAACTCTGGCATCACCTCCCTGCTGCTGAGGTGTCAGCACCTGAGGGGTTTGATTGTTTGGTTTTGTTTTCCATGGACCTTTCCCCCAGAACACCAAGACCAAGTGGGAGGCTGGAAGGGGAAATCCAACCAGGAATGGAGATTTGTGGGCACTGGAGAGGCCTTGGGGTGAAAGCAGAGTGCAAAACCTGCCCTGTGGCAGAGGACTCCCCCAGGGGAAGGGGATTCAGAGGTTGATGGAATGGGTTGGGTCAGAAGGGACCTCAAAGTTCAGCCAGCTCCAAACCCCTGCCATGGGCAAGGACCTCTCCACCAGCCCAGGTTGCTCAAGGCTTCATCCAGCCTGGCCTTGAGCACCTCCAGGGAGGGGACAGCCACAGCCTCCCTGGGCAGCCTGTGCCAGAGATGCCAAATCACCCCCAGGAGCAGTCTGGATGTGGCCCTTCAGGGAGCATTTTTGCTGTCACCTTCCTGCCCACAGCAGACCTCTGAGGTCCCTTCCAGCTTGAACCATTCCCTGATCCCAGACCTTCACCTCCACTGCTGCTGCCAAGGCAATGAGGGAAGCCAGCAGGGCTTGGCCAACTCAGCACCACCATTTCTGAGGCCACTCCAACCAAATCCAGCAGGAGACAGGAGAAGACCCCAAAGTAACTGCAAACCCCAATCTGCTTCCAAAGACCCTCCTGCCTCAGGGGATATTTGGGACTAACCAATCCTGTCCTTCAGCAATCCAAGCCCCTTCCATCTGCTTTGGGTCAGCCCCTGCTGGCTCCTCTGCCAGAGCACACCCAGGAGGTCCTGAGCAAGCTGCCAGCAGGAGCCAGCTGCCCTCAGAGAGAAAAGGCAGGAACCAGGAGAGGAATTTGGGCTTCCTTTTAGGTGAGATCTGCAGGTTGGATCTGCAGCCCTGGGGCTGGAGGGTCTCAGGCTGCTGCCCTAAGTCGATGCTCTGGGCAGACTCATGGGCTTGAGCCAGCTCCGTGCTCCTCTGGGAGGAAGAGAGGTGGTGGAGCTTGGGTGTGGATGAAGGCAAGAGAGGTTTGCCAGCAGAGTCCCTGGGCTGGGAGAAGACCTCTGAGATCATCGAACCAACCATCAGGCCAACACCTCCATGGCCACTAACCCAACCCTGCACTGCCATGGCCACTAACCCAACCCAGCACCTCCATGGCCACTAACCCAACCCTGCACTGCCATGGCCACTAACCCAACCCAGCACCTCCATGGCCACTAACCCAACCATGCACTGCCATGGCCACTAACCCAACCCAGCACTGCCATGGCCACTAACCTAACCCAGCACTGCCATGGCCACTAAGCCAACCCAGCAGCACTGCCATGGCCACTAACCCAACCCAGCACTGCCATGGCCACTAACCCAACCCTGCACTGCCATGGCCACTAACCCAACCCAGCAGCACTGCCATGGTCACTAACCCAACCCAGCACTGCCATGGCCACTAACCCAACCCAGCACTGCCATGGCCACTAACCCAACCCAGCAGCATTGCCATGGCCACTAACCCAACCCAGCACTGCCATGGCCACTAATCTAACCCAGCACTGCCATAGCCACTAACCCAACCCAGCACTGCCATGGCCATTAACCCAACCCAGCACTGCCATGGTCACTAACCCAACCCAGCACCTCCATGGCCATTAACCCAACCCAGCAGCACTGCCATGGCCACTAACCCAACCCAGCAGCACTACCATGGTCACTAACCCAACCCAGCACTGCCATGGCCACTAACCCAACCCAGCACTGCCATGGTCACTAACCCAACCCAGCACTGCCATGGCCACTAATCTAACCCAGCACTGCCATGGCCACTAACCCAACCCAGCACTGCCATGGCCATTAACCCAACCCAGCACTGCCATGGCCACTAACCCAACCCAGCACTGCCATGGCCACTAACCCAACCCAGCACTGCCATGGCCACTAATCTAACCCAGCACTGCCATAGCCACTAACCCAACCCAGCACTGCCATGGCCATTAACCCAACCCAGCACTGCCATGGTCACTAACCCAAGCCAGCACCTCCATGGCCATTAACCCAACCCAGCAGCACTGCCATGGCCACTAACCCAACCCAGCAGCACTGCCATAGCCACTAACCCAACCCAGCAACACTGCCATGGTCACTAAGCCAACCCAGCACTGCCATGGCCCAGTGGTCACTACCATGACCACCAAAGTCAACCCAACCCCTCCATGCCCCCTAATCCAACCCAGCACTACTATGGCCACTACATCAACCCAACACCACCATGGTCTAGTAGTTAGTATCATGCCCACTAAACCAACCCAACACTGCCATGGCCCAGTGATCACTACCATGACCACCTAAGTCAACCCAGCACCCCCATGCCCCCTAGCCCAACCCAACATCACCATGCCCCAGTGATCACTACCATGCCCACCTGAATCAACCCAGCACTCCCATGCCCACTAACCTCCCTGCCCTTGAGTGACTCAGAGGTGACTCCTGCAGGGCTCTCACAATCTGGGATGGCTGAAGAGGGCCCTCAGGCTTGCAAACCACTTCTGGCATCTTTCAGCAACCTCCTGGGGGTCTTTCTACATAGCAGAAAAAGAATCCCCCCCTGCCAAAGCTGAGCTGCTCAGCTCAAGGGAGCGAGGTTGGCCCATCCCAGCCTGAACTGAAGCCAAGTTCCCAGCCCATCCCTTGACTTCTCTTGGCCAGAACTGAGCTAACCCCCCCCCAAGTTCTTGCCTCTCCACAGCTCTCTGATCTGTCCTAGCCAATGGCTGTCAGCTAACCACAGTTACAAAGCAGCTGCTCAACCTCAGGAAAAGCAAAACCAGCCCAAACCCTGTGCAGAAGATCACTCAGGCCCATGGCTGCCTTCTCATGCTGGTGTGGGTGCTCTGGGAGGGCTGCTCTGTGGCTGCTCCTCTGCTTTGCTCGAGCTGTGGACCAGGTGCTGAAGATCTACAGAGCAAGGAGCCAGGGCAGAGGTGGGTGGAGAAGGGTGGTGGTGTGCAGGGGTGATCCAGGGGTGCTGCAGGAGGGAAGGCTTTGGTGTGTGGGGGCTGCTGTGGGGTTTATTCAGGCTGTGCAGCGCTCTTCAGGCTTTGGCTTTTGATGCTCTTTTTGCTGGAGGAGGTTTTGGAGACAATTTTCACACCTGGGTTGGTGCCTTTGGCGCTTCCAGAGCTGAAATTCCCTCCGCTGGTGCTCAGGCTGCTGCCACCACCTGCCCCATAGCTGAGACCACTTCCAGTGCCAAGACCACTGCCTCCTCCAAATCCACCTCCAAGACCACCCCCACCCCCGAGTCCAAGTCCTCCTCCACTTCCAAGGCTGTAGCCTCCACCACTGCTGCCTCCTCCAAGACCAAAGCCACTTCCACCTCCTCCAAGACTGAATCCACTTCCACCACCTCCTCCGAGACCAAAACCACTTCCACCACCTCCTCCACTTAGACTCAGTCCTCCAAATCCTCCTCCTATGCCACCTCCACCAGCCATGCCCGAGCTGGAGCTGATGACAGCTGCAAGAAAAAGCAAGCAGAGGGTTGGACAGGAGCTGGTGCTCAGCCAGCTCCAGCCAGCACCAGCAGCAGGACTGTGCCCCACAGCAGCTGAACCTGACTTCTGGCCCCACTGAATCATAGAACCATAGAATCACAGAATCAAGCAGGTTGGAAGAGACCTCCAAGCTCATCCAGCCCAACCTAGCACCCAGCCCTATCCAATCAACCATACCATGGCACTAAGTGCCTCATCCAGGCTTTTCATGAACACCTCCAGGGATGGGGGCTCCACCACCTCCCTGGGCAGCCCATTCCAATGCCAATCACTCTCTGTCAAGAACTTTCTCCTAACATCCAGCCTATACCTACCCTGGCACAGCTTGAGACTGTGTCCCCTTGTTCTATTGCTGGTTACCTGGGAGAAGAGGCCACCCCCACCTGGCTACAATGCCCCTTCAGGTAGTTGTAGACAGTAATAAGATCACCCCTGAGCCTCCTCTTCTCCAGGCTAAACAGGCCCAGCTCCCTCAGCCTCTCCTCATGGGATTTGTGCTCCAGGCCCCTCACCAGATTTGTTGCCCTTCTCTGGACATGTTCCAGCACCTCAACATCTTTCTTGAATTGAGGGGCCCAGAACTGGACACAGTACTCAAGGTGTGAAGCCACTCGTGGAGCTGGAGGGGGCTGAACATCTTCTGCTGGGCCAACCCTCCCTTCCCCCAGGGCTGCTCCCAGCCTCTGCTCCCAGAGGGCCCAAAGCAAGGCAAGCCCCACGATACTTACAGTAGCTGATGGGGTTGAGTCCCTCTCCACTCAGCCTGTTGGAGGGCAGAGAAAGAGAGCTTAGAGCAGGCTGAAGGCCGTGGGCAGGGGGCCAGCTGCTGGCAGGGGCGTGGGGGGCAGTCACTGTTAGTCCTGCAGGGCTTCCGCTCCCACCTGCTCTCCTCGCCCTCCAGCAGCTTCCTGTAGGTGGCAATCTCGATGTCCAGAGCCAGTTTGACGTTCATCAGCTCCTGGTACTCCCGCAGCTGCCTGGCCATGTCAGCTTTGGCTTTCTGCAGGGCATCCTCCAGCTCGATCATCTTCGCCTTGGCATCCTTGAGGGCCAGCTCCCCGCGCTCCTCCGAGTCGCTGATGGCTGTCTGCAGGGTGGCACACTGCAAGGGGAGGCATTGGCACTCCTGAGAGCTGCTCCTCTGGGGTAAGAGCCACCCAAGGAGGAAAACCACTCTGCTTGGTGCAACTGAGGTCGTTCACCCACAGCTAAGCCTGCTGCAGGCCACAGCTGGAATGTTGTGGGCAGGGTTGGGCTCCTCAGTGCCAGGAGGACATTGAGGAGCTGGAACAGGACCAGAGAAGGTCATCAGAGTTGGGGAAGGGTCTGGAGGAGAGGCTGGGCAGGAGCAGCTGAGGGAGCTGGGGGTGGTGAGGCTGGAGGAGAGGAGGCTGAGGGGAGAGCTTGTGGGGCTGTGGCAGGGACTGAGAGGAGGCTGGAGGGGGTTGGGATCTTCTCTTTAGTCTCTATCTTTAGAACAAGAGGAGAGGCCCTCAAGTTGCCCCAGGGCAGGTTCAGATTGGCCATGAGGAACAATTTCTGTCTTGCAAGAGCGGTCAGGGCCTGGCCCAGGCTGCCCAGGGAGGTTGGTGGTGGAGTCCCCATCACTGGAGGTGTTCCAGAACTGTGTGGCCACAGTGGGGTTGGGTTGCTGCTTGGTTTGGATGACCTTGGAGGACTCTTCCAAGCCAAAGCCTCTGAAGTGCCACCCTGGCCACAGCACTTCAGGAGGGAATTCAACACCTTCCGTGGGCTGCATCAAACTCTGGAGCTGCCAAAGCCCCTGCCCAGCACAGCAGAGCTGTGGTGCTGCAAGCACAGGGCAGGCTCCTTGCTCTCCCCCTGCCAGCCCCACCTGGTTCCTGGCGTTCTCGATCTCCGAGCGGATCCTCTGGATCAGGCGGTTCAGCTCCGAGATCTCCCCCTTGGTGTTGCGCAGGTCGTCGCCGTGCCTGCCTGCCGTGGCCTGCAGCTCCTCAAACTGAGGGTGGGAAGGAAGAGTCAACCAGCTGAGGCATCCAGGGGTGGCTCAGGCAGCCCCAGAATCCATCCCAGAGCAGCCAGGGCTGGGCCCAGTTGCAGTGGGGCAGAGATCTGCTGGAGAGAGTCCAGCGGAAGGCTGCCAGGATGATGAGGGGAGTGGAGCACTGCCTGGTGAGGAGAGGCTGAGGGCCCTGAGGCTGTTTGGTCTGGAGAGGAGAAGACTGAGAGGGGACTGGATCAGTGTCTGTAACTATCTGAGAGCTTGGGGACAGGAGGGGGGGGACAGGCTCTGGGGGTCAGGGAGGGGACAGGCTCTGCTCACTGCTCCCTGGGACAGGACAAGCAGCAATGGATGGAAGCTGCAGCACAGCTCAGGAGGCTCCAGCTCAGCACAAGAGGAACTTCTTTCCTGTAAGGGTCCCAGAGCCTGGCACAGGCTGCCCAGAGAGGTTGTGGAGTCTCCTTCTCTGGAGCCTTTCCAGGCTTGTCTGGATGTGTTCCTGTGTGCCCTGAGCTAGATTGGATGGTCCTGCTCTGGCAGGAGAGTTGGACTCTATGATCTCTCTGTGTCCCTTCCAACCCTGAACATCCTCTGCTCCTGTGCTCACCTTGGTCTGGTACCAAGCCTCTGCCTCGGCCCTGCTCCTGTTGGCGATGTCCTCGTACTGGGCTTTGACTTCTGCGATGATGCTGCTGAGGTCCAGGTCCCTGTTGTTGTCCATGGACAGGATGACAGCAGTGTCTGACACCTGAGCACTGAGCTGAGCCAGCTCCTGCAAGGAAGCACCACAAGGTCCCAACTGGCTCCACCTACCCTCTCAGGTGGTGGTCATCATCCAGGAGGAGAGAGCAGGACAGAGGTCATGGTGGGGAGGGAGCCTGTACCGCGTCGTAGAGGGCTCGGAGGAAGCTGAGCTCATCGGTCAGGGCATCCACCTTGGCCTCCAGCTCCACCTTATTCATGTAGGCAGCATCCACATCCTGGGAAGAAGCAAGCAGAGGGATGGGGGCAGCACCTGGGACCTCTAGAGAAGAGCCTGGAGCTGAGGTTGCTCCTCTCACTACTGCAGTGGCACTGCCAGAGCGGGGAAGTTGTGCTGGGCACATCCCCCCTGGAGGAGCACCAAGAGCACAGCTCTGGGCTGTGGAATTTGGTTAGTGGGTCAGGAGGGAGGTGGAGGCCATTTGGTACTGGAGTTCCTGCCACTATCAAACATCTTTGGTCTGTGTGGTTTTGTGGGACAGGAGTGGGATAAGAATCCACTTCCACCTTCCAAGCTCCTCCAGTCTTCCCCCCCAGAAACCACCCTCCAAATGACAGCTTCTAAAGGATGAGGGTGCAGCTCCATGGGATCTGCCATCCTCTAGGACATTCCCAGCCTGTGGAGTGGTCAGGGTTAGCTCAAGACCTCCTCTCTCACCTTCTTCAGCACCACAAATTCATTCTCCGCTGCCGTGCGCCGATTGATTTCCTCCTCGTACCTGCAGGGGGAGAGGGAAGGACTTGCTGGGACACAGCCACCTGCAGGCAGGACTTGTAATGTGCCTAGGCTGGGTGTGGAGCTTCCAAACCCTCAGGCTGGCTCTTGTGGCAGTCCCACTCCTCAAAGGGTTGGAATGGCAGCTTGGGATAATGTGGTGGGAGACTCAGAGTGGCTGAGCCTGGGGAAGGGAGCTCAGAGCTCATCTCCTCCAAGCCCCTGCCATGCCCAGGGCCAGCTCCCAGCCAGACTCAGCTGCTCAGGGCCTCATCCAGCCTGGCCTGGCACAGCCCCAGGCAGGAGGCAGCCACAGCCTCCCTGGGCAGCCTGGGCCAGAGTCTCTGCCCCCTCTGCTGAGCAGCTTCTGCCTCAGCTCCACTCCAGCCCTGCTCTGCCTCAGCTCCACACCCTTGCCCCTGCTCCTGCCTCACCCCCCCTCAGCCAAAGGCTCTCTGCAGCCTTCCTGCAGGCTCCCTGCAGGCTCTGGCACAGCTCTCAGCTGCCCCTGGAGCCTTCTCCTCTGCAGGCTGCACCCCCCCAGCCCCCTCAGCCTGAGCTCACAGCAGAGCTGCTGCAGCCCTGGCAGCATCTCTGTGGCCTCCTCTGGGCTCCCCCCAGCACCTCTGAGTCCTTGTTCTGGGGACAGCAGTGCTGGAGGCAGGGTTGGAGGTGAGGTCTGAGCAGAGCCCAGGGGCACAATGCCCTCTCCTGCCCTGTGCCCACACTGCTCTGGCTGCAGCCAGCACAGGGTTGGCTCCTGGGCTGCATGAGGCCACTGCTGGCTCTTGGGGAGCTTCTCCTCACCCAAGCTCCTCACCAAGCTCCAAGGTTTCAGAGCTGCTGGGGACACCAGAACTGGATGCATCTCAGATGGTTTTGCTTCACAAGAGTCACCCCAAGCTGAGCTCTCCTGCCTGAATCTGCTTTCACTGACTGGAAAGCTGCTGCTGGACCTCCTGTGCTCAGCTGCTTCAGGAAGCCAGGAGAGAAAACCTCACAGGAGTGGCAGACTGGGAGGGGGTTGGCCAGGCTCTGGGTTATGGCCTTGAGCACAAACTGGAGACACTTTTTGTCTCCCTTTCCTGCAGAACCCCTCAGGCTCACTGTTTGCCTTCCAGAACGCTGCATTGGAGGTGTCATAGAGCACTCCAAACCCCTTCCTTCTCCCCCCCACTCTCCATCTTGAATGGGGAAGAGAAGGCAACATGAGAGCTGCTTCCCCTCCCCCCTGAGGGCTTGAAGGGGGAGCAGGAGAAGGAGCCTTTTGGACAGGACAGAGCTTTGGACAGGACAGAGCATGGGACAGGACAGAGACTTGGACAGGACAGAGCATGGGACAGGACAGAGCCTTGGGCGGGACAGAGCCCTGGACAGGACAGAGCTCTGGACAGGACAGAGCATGGGACAGGACAGAGCCCTGGACAGGACAGAGCATGGGACAGGACAGAGCCTTGGACAGGAGAGAGCCTTGGACAGGACAGATCCCTGGACAGGACAGAGCCTTGGACAGGACAGAGCCCTGGACAGGACAGAGCCTTGGGCAGGACAGAGCCTTGGACAGGACAAAGCCCTGGGCAGGACAGAGCCTTGGGCAGGACAGAGCCTTGGGCAGGACAGAGCTCTGGGCAGGACAGAGCCTTGGGCAGGACAGAGCTCTGGACAGGACAGAGCCCTGGACGGGACAGAGCTCTGGACAGGACAGAGCCTTGGGCAGGACAGAGCCCTGGACAGGACAGAGCCTTGGGCAGGACAGAGCCCTGGACAGGACAGAGCCTTGGGCAGGACAGAGCCTTGGGCAGGACAGAGCCCTGGACAGGACAGAGCCTTGGGCAGGACAGAGCCTTGGGCAGGACAGAGCCTGGGCAGGACAGAGCCTTGGGCAGGACAGAGTCCTGGGCAGGGCAGAGCCTTGGGCAGGACAGAGCTCTGGACAGGACAGAGTCCTGGGCAGGGCAGAGCCTTGGGCAGGACAGAGCCCTGGACAGGACAGAGCCTTGGGCAGGACAGAGCCCTGGACAGGACAGAGCCTTGGGCAGGACAGAGCCTTGGGCAGGACAGAGCCCTGGACAGGACAGAGCCCTGGACAGGACAGAGCCTTGGGCAGGACAGAGCCCTGGACAGGACAGAGCCTTGGGCAGGACAGAGCCTTGGGCAGGACAGAGCCTGGGCAGGACAGAGCCTTGGGCAGGACAGAGTCCTGGGCAGGGCAGAGCCTTGGGCAGGACAGAGCTCTGGACAGGACAGAGCCCTGGACAGGACAGAGCTCTGGACAGGACAGAGCTCTGGGCAGGACAGAGCCCTGGACAGGACAGAGCTCTGGACAGGACAGAGCCTTGGACAGGACAGAGCCCTGGACAGGACAGAGCTCTGGACAGGACAGAGCTCTGGGCAGGACAGAGCCCTGGACAGGACAGAGCCCTGGACAGGACAGAGCTCTGGACAGGACAGAGCCTTGGACAGGACAGAGCCCTGGACAGGACAGAGCTCTGGACAGGACAGAGCCCTGGACAGGACAGAGCCCTGGACAGGACAGAGCTCTGGACAGGACAGGCTCCATCTCACCCTCCCTGCTGTGGGGCAGCTGCTGCCGTGCAGCAGCGCTCGGTGCTTGCTCCGTCCCTGCCGCGGGGCTGCTCTGCGGCTCTGCTGCTGCCTCCCCCCACTCCCGCACTGCTCTGTGCACCTCTGCCGGCTCGGCAGCTCCTGGGCTCCGGCGGGGAGAGAGCTGCCGGCGGCACCGGGGCCGGCTCCGCTCGGGCACGCCGCAGCCTGGCTTCGAGGCTGCCCTCACGGCTGGGGCAGGCGCTAAGGGTTTGGCTCTCCCCTGCCGCTGCCGAGTTAAGGAGGCAATACCCAGCTGTGAGGTGACTAAAGGATCCATCATGGAATCACCATCACAGAATCAAGCAGGCTGGAAGAGAGCTCCAAGCTCCCCCAGCCCAACCTAGCACCCAGCCCTGTCCAGTCAACCAGACCATGGCACTCAGTGCCCCAGCCAGGCTTGGCTTCAACACCTCCAGGCACGACCACTCCACCACCTCCCTGGGCAGCCCATTCCAATGCCAATCACTCTCTCTGACAACAACTTCCTCCTACCCTCCAGCCTAGACCTGCCCTGGCACAGCTTGAGGCTGTGTCCCCTTCTTCTGTTGCTGCCTGCCTGGGAGAAGAGCCCAACCCCACCTGCCTACAGCCTCCCTGTAGGTAGCTGCAGACAGCAATGAGCTCTGCCCTGAGCCTCCTCTTCTCCAGGCTGCACCCCCAGCTCCCTCAGCCTCTGCTCATAGGGTTTGTGTTCCAGGCCCTTCACCAGCCTTGTTGCCCTGCTCTGGACACCTTCCATCCACCCTGGGGGAGAGGTGCTTGAGACACTTCTGACTCTGGCAGCTTTTCCACCTGCCTTGGACCTTTGCCCTTTGGATCCAGGATTGGAAGCGTTGGGAGGCAGCAGAGCCACAGAGAAAACCAGCAAGGGATCATCTCCAACCCCTGCCCCCTCCATGCACAAATCCTCTAAACTCAATCAAATAAAAACTAAATTCTATTTGTCTAACCCCTGCCTCCAGGACAGAGGTTAACCCTTTGCTGCCTGCTGCAGCAGCTCAGCCCCTGGCACCCAGCCTCAGCCCAGGGCAGCTGCTGGAGCCACTCACTTGTTCTTGAAGTCCTCCACCAGGTCCTGCATGCTCTTCAGCTCCCCGTCCATGCGGCCCCTCTCATTGAGCAGGTTGCCCAACTGCCTCCTCAGGTTGCTGATGTAAGCCTCGAAGAGGGGGTCGAGGTTGTTCTTGCCTGAGTTGCTCTTTTGGCCCTGCTCCTGCAGCAGAGTCCATTTGGTCTCCAGCACTTTGTTCTGCTGCTCCAGGAAGCGAACCTGAGCGTTGGGAGGAAGAAGAGGCTCAGACAGGAGGCAGCTGTGGGCAAGCTGGCGGCCAGCAAGCAGCTGCTGGGGCTGATGGACAGCACAAGCCAGAGCTTCCTGCAGTGGCTTGGGCTGGAAGGGAGCTTCAAGATCATCTAGACCCAACCTCCCCCAACCCCTTCTAAGGAACTGCAGGGGGGCTGGACTGGATCACCTCTGGGGAGTCCCTTCCAACCCAAACCTTTCCATGATCCCAAGGAAACCCCAAATCAATCCAGCTGTGGATATTCTCCAGGCTGTCCAGGGCTGTGTGAGCCCAACCAGAACTTAAAGTTCCAGGTCTGGAGCTCCTAATACAAGGAAGTGCTGGGAAGTGCCCAGGAGGATGAGCAGAGGGCTGGAGCTGCTCCCCTGTGAGGACAGGCTGAGGGAGTTGAGGCTGTTTGGTCTGAGGAGGAGAAGGCTCTGTGGAGACCTTATTGTGGCCTTCCACTGTCTGAAGGGGGCTACAAAAACGCTGGGGAGAGACTTCTTAGGCTTCAGGCAGTGATAGGACTGGGGGGATGGCTCCAAGCTAGAGGAGGGGAGACTCAGATTGGATGTTAGGAAGAAGTTCTTCACCACGAGGGTGGTGAGAGCCTGGCACAGGCTGCCCAGGGAGGTGGTGGAAGCCTCATCCCTGGAGGCTTTTAAGGCCAGGCTGGATGTGGCTCTGGGCAGCCTGCTCTGGTGTGAGGTGTCCCTGCCCGTGGCAGGGGGGTTGGAGCTGGACGAGCCTTGAGCTCCCTTCCATCCCTGACAGCTCTATGACATCTGCCCTCAGTGGACAGGTCTCTTCAGCAGACAATTCAGCTGAGCAAGCCAAGGAGCAGTGCTTGGGGGATGTGGGTTCAGCTCTTCCATCTCCTGCCTGCTTTACCTTCCCTGGGCTTTGCTTTCTCTGGTGGGAGCTTGAGCTGCCTTCACTGGAGCTGAGATCTGAGCTCTGCAGGGTCAGGGAGCAGCACTCCACTGCCCTTTCTTTCACAGGAGCACAGAAGGATCACAGCAAGGTGAGGCTGGGAGGAATCTCTGGAGTGTATCCAGTCCAGCTCCCCTGCTCCAGCAGGGCACCCACAGCAGCCTGCCCAGGGGCACAATGCCCGGGGGGAGGGGGGGTTGGCAGCTCTGCACACAAGGAGACTCCACAGCCTCTCTGGACAGCCTGCTCCAGGCCTCCAGCAGCCTCACCCCAAACAACTTTCTCCTCCTGCTGAGGTGGAACCTCCTGGGTTCCAGTTTGTGCCCTTTGCCCCTTGTCCTATCTGGGGACACCACTGAGCAGAGTCTGAGCCCTTCCTCTTGCCCCCCAGCCCTCAGATATTTACAGGTAGTGTTAATGTCCCCTCTCAGCCTTCCCCTCTCCAGGCTCACCAGCCCAGGGCTCTCAGCCTTTCTTCCTCACACAGCTGTTCCCGTCCCTTCACCATCCTCACAGCCTCTCTCCAGCAGTTCCCTGTCCCTCCTGAGCTGGGGAGCCCAGAACTGAGCAGTTTTCCAGGTGTGGTCCCACCAGGGCAGAGCAGAGTGGGCAGAGAATCTCCCCAGAGCTGCTGGTCCCTAAACCTCCCTCACATTTACCCAAGCCAAAGGCGAGGAAGGGCTGAAGTTGGCTCAACCAAAGGACTTCAGCTGGCAGGCAGAAGAGCAAGAAGGTCTGAGACACCTGCTGAGATTGCCCACAGAGAGCTGGGGCAAGGACCTGAGGCTGCCCTGCTCCAGGGGAGCTGACTTAGCCCACGTCTCAGGCACAAAACCTGGACCTAAGCCTCTCGTTGCCAGCTTCCAGCTGAGCTTTCTGCCCCCTGAGTCTCCAGAAGGTTCCTTTGTGTGTGTGCACTGAAGACCTGCAGCTAGGAGACAGGCAACAGCTGGTGGAGCTGTGAGGTCCTGCTTCTGGAGCTGGGAGGCTGGAGCTGCCTCCCTGCTGTGGTGGCAGAGCTGCTGAGGAGGTCTCACCTTGTCGATGAAAGAAGCAAACTTGTTGTTGAGGCTCTTGATCTGCTCCTTCTCATCCTTCCGCACCTGCTGGATGCTTGGGTCTATCTCCAGGTTCAGCGGTGCCAGGAGGCTCTGGTTGATGGTCACCTCTTGGATGGTGCCGACCCCATGTGGGCTGCCCCCAAACCCTGCCGGGCTCCGGAGGGCACTGAGCCCTCCGCCGAAGCCTCCCAGCCCCACGGCACCTCCGCCGAAGCCAAAGCCTCCGGGGCCAGCGCCCAGGCCAAGCCCCGCAGAGCCTCCACCGAAGCCGAGGCCACCTCCACCTCCACCGCCACTGCCAAGCGCAAGCCCAAGGCTGCCAGCAGCTCCCCCCCCCCCAGTCCCACAGCCACCAGCAGCAGCTCCCAGCCCGGAGCCAGCTCCGCTCCCAAAGGCCGAGCGGAAGCTGCTTCCCACGCCAATGGAAATCCTCTTGCTGCCGCCAAGGTTGTAGAGGCTCCTGCTGCCAAAGCCTCCTCCTGCTCCTCCAATCAGCCTTCCAAAACCACCTCCACCTCCTCCAGCCCGAGCCACAGTCATGGAGCTGAAGCCAGCCCTGCTGCCACTCGGGACGATGGCCGAGGCGGTGCTGTAGGACCTGCCCCCCCCCTCCTGCTCTCCCGCTGTAGCTTTGCCTGTTCATGGCAGCAGGAGGTCCGAGCCCAGCACTGGTGAGAAGCAGCAAGCAGAGAGTGCAGCTCTCTGCTGGGAGGCTGCTGGGGATGCCCTTTTTATTCCCCTGGAGAGCTGGGCTTGGTTGCAGGGAAGTGCAGTGATCAACTTGGTGCCCTCATGGTTTTGACGTGCCAGGCAGGCAGCTGTCTGCCCACGACTCACTCACACCCTGATGGCCCTGGGGCACACCTCTGGGAGCTGCTGGGCAGCTGCTCAGCTGGAAACGTTATCTAATGCCTGGGCTTGGGCAGGAACAGCCTCTGGAGGCTTGCAGGAGCTGCAGAGCAGAAGAGGAGAAATAAAAAGAGGTGGAAAAGGAGAAGTTGCTGCTCCAGGTCATATCCCCCCCCCCCAGCTGCTGATAGGCTGCAGTGGTGCTCCCCAGGGGACAGGACTGGGGTCAGTCTTGCTCAGCATCTCCACCAATGACCTGGATGAGGGAGCAGTGTGGACCCTCAGCCAGTCTGCTGATGGTACCAAAGGGGCAGGAGTGGCTGACAGCCCCCAGGCTGGGCAAGCTGCAGAGCTGGGCCAGGGGAAACCTCCTGAGGACCAACAAGGGCAAGGGTAAGGTCCTGCAGCTGGGAAGGATCAACCTCCTGCACTGTTACAGCTGAGGAGTGACCTGCCTGAAGACAGCTCTGTGGAGAAGGACCTTGGGGTCTCCTTGGGGCAGCAGCGTCCCTGCTGGCCAAGAAGACCTCGAGGGTCTCCTGGGGGCATTCAGAAGTGTGTGGCCAGCAGGGCAAGGGAGGTTCTGCTCCGCCCTGCTGAGGCCACAGCTGGCACATTGTGTCCAGTTCTGGGCTCCCCAGTCCAAGAGGGACAGGGAACTGCTGGAGAGGGCCCAAAGGAGGCTGTGAGGGTGCTGAAGGGACTGGAACACCTCGGTGAGGAGCAAGGGCTGAGAGCCCTGGGGCTGAGCCTGCAGGAGAGCAGGCCTAGAGGGCCTCTGAGGCAAGAAGCAGGAGGCAAGAAGCTGGGCCCAGGCTCTGCTCAGTGGTGTCCTGATGGCCAATGGAACCTGTCCTGGGTGGCCCTACCCTGGCAGGGGGGTTGGGCTGGATGATCTCTGGAGGTCCCTTCCAGGCCCTAACATCTTGAGACTGTGTGAAGTCAACCTGCAGCAACCAGGACTCAGAGTGGGAAGCTCTGGAGGACCCAAACCTCCAGCCTGAGCATCCCTGCCCTGCTCTGAGCATCCCTGCCCTGCTCTGAGCATCCCTGCCCTGCTCTGAGCATCCCAACTCTCCAGTACAGAACCACAGAATTCCAGAGCCAAGCAGGTTGGCAGAGAGCTCCAAGCTCCCTCAGCCCAACCCAGCCCCCAGCCCTGCCCAATCACCCAGACCATGGCACCAAGGGCCCCATCCTTCAACACCTCCAGCCACGGGCACTGCACCCCCTCCCGCCACGGGCACTGCACCCCCTCCCTGGGCAGCCCATCCCAGTGCCAATCACTCTCTCTGCCAACAACTTCCTCCTACCCTCCAGCCTGACCCTGCCCTGGCACAGCTTGAGGCTGTGTCCCCTTCTTCAGTTGCTGGCTGCCTGGCAGCAGAGCCCAACCCCAGCTGGGCACAACCTCCCTGCAGGGAGCTGCAGGCAGCAATGAGCTCTGCCCTCAGCCTGCTCTGCTGCAGGCTGCACCCCCCCAGCTCCCTCAGCCTCTCCTCACAGGGCTGTGCACCAGTGTGGTTGGACAGGGCTGGGGGCACCCCCCTGGGTCTAGGATTCTATGATCATGTGACCAGCAGCACAGGGAGGGGATTCTGTCCCCAGCTCTGCCCTGCTCACCTGCAGCACTGCCTCCAGCTCTGGGCACCCCTTGCTCCACAAGGACCTGGAGCTGCTGCTGGAGAGGCTCCAGAGGAGGCCAGCAGGAGCAGCAGAGGCTGCAGAAGCTCCCCTGTGGGGCCAGGCTGGCAGAGTTGGGGCTGCTGAGGCTGCAGAGCAGAAGGCTGCAGGCAGAGCTTGGAGCAGGCAGAGCTTGGAGCAGGCTGGCAGGAGCTGAAGGGCTGCAGGAGAGCTGGGGAGGGAGTGGGGAGAAGGGCTGGGGGGGGCAGGAGAGGGCCAATGGCTTGGAGCTGGGGGAGGGGAGAGGGAGAGAGGAGAGGAGGCAGAAGTTGGTGGGAGTGAGGCTGGGCAGAGGCTGGCACAGGCTGCCCAGGGAGGCTGTGGCTGCCCCTCCCTGGCACCATCCCAGGCCAGGCTGGCTGAGGCCCTGAGCAGCCTGTGCTGGTGGAGCTGTCGCTGGGCATGGCAGGGGTTTGGTACTGGCTTTGGTTCTCTTCCCTTCCACGATCCTGTGGCCATGATGCCAGGACACAGCTCTGATGTGATGTCATCCATTGGGATCCTCTGGTTGGAGTTCTGTGCCCTTCAGCCAGGGCTGTGCCCTGCTGGGCTGTGTCTCTGCCAGGGCTGAAAGGGAACCTCTCATGTTTTGGGTGCCAGGAGCTGCGGGAGGGCACTGCTGGCTCCTGGAGAGCTCCTCCTTGCCCAGCACCCCCCAGCCTGCAGAGCTGCTCTCAATCCACAGAGGTTTGCTTCTCTCTGGAGGAAATGTTGCTCTGCAGCTGCCTGGGATGAGGTCTGGGAGCCATCAGCACCTCCCTCCTGGCTGTTGTGGCATGGAATGCCAGGCCCGGGCGGGATGGGAACAGGAGGCTTTTGTCTTCATGCCTCCCTGACCCCAGCTCTGGCCCGAAGCTGCCAAACAGGTTCAGAGCAGATGGCAGAGCCCAGTGAAGGTAATGGGATTAAAGGTGGGGCTGCCAAATTGGCCTCTCAGGCTCCCACACTCTTCTGCCTCCAGCCCACTGTCCACAAGGAATGCCAGCCTGGCAGAGAGCAGCTCCAGCCCTTCCCCAGGGGCAGCTTGGAGCTCTCTGCCAACCTGCTTGTGTCTGATTCTAAGCTCAAGCTGTGGTGAGCTCAGCACCATCCTGCTTGGCCAAGACCCCCATCCCTGGGGACATTCATGGTCAAAACCTGAGCTGGAGATGCTCACTGCAGTAGGATTGGACCAGAAGGCCTTGGAGGGTCCCTCCCAAGCTGAGGCAATCATAGAACCACAGAATGGGTTAGGTTGGGAGGGAGCTCAAAGCTCAGCCAGTGCCAACCCCCCTGTGCCATGGGCAGGGACACCTGCCCCTGGAACAGGTCACTCAGGGCCTCATCCAGCCTGGTCCTGAACACCTCAGGGGAGGTTGTGGAGCACAGAAGCACAGAATGGAGTCTTTGATCTTTGATCACATTGGTTGCTTTTGTGCTCCACAGCCTCCCTGGGCAGCCTGTGCCAGGCTTTCACCACCCTGAATCTGTGCCAGGCTCTCACCTCCCTCACCCTGTGCCAGGCTCTCACCACCTCACCTCTTCCTCACATCCAGTTTCAGTCTCCCCTCTGCCACTCCAAACCCATTCCTCCTCCTCCTCCTCCTGCCATTCCAAGCCTCTGTCCATAGTCCCTCCCCAGCCCTCCTGGAGCCTCCTTCAGACCCTGCAAGGCCACTCCAAGGTCCCCTCCAAGCCTTCTCCTCTCCAGCCTGCACAGCCCCAACTCTCTCAGCCTGTGCTCAGAGCAGAGCTGCTGCAGCCCTCTCAGCATCTTGGTGGCCTCCTCTGCACTGGCTCCAACACTTCCATGCCCTGCCCATGCTGGGGGCTCCAGGACCACCTCTGATCCTGGCACAGGCAGGCTGAGCCTGGCAGGAGGGTTGAGCTCATCCTCCAGCCATGGAGAGGTTGGGGTGGGCAGGGCAGGAGGCAGCAGCAAGGTCCAGGGAGCAGAGTGGGATGCCAGGGGAGAAATGACAACTCCTTGGCCCTTGGAGAAGCTTCTGTGGGGTAAAGCAACCTGCCCCCAGGCTCTGCTGCTGAGCCAGGCTGAGGAGAGAGAATCCTCCAGAGGGCAACTCTCAGGGCCCTTTGGCTGTGCCCAGACAGGCTGTGGCAGGGCTGGCTGGTTCACCTGGCAGCCAGCTGGGCAGCCAGCTGTGATGGGTGCCACCCTGGCAAGCCCTTCCCAGCCATGTAGACACCTTCCAGTGGGAGATCCAGACCTGTCTCTTGGGAACTGGGAGAACCTGGAAACTCAGAGAGGAAAGGCAAGGAGCAAACTGAGCTCAGTCAGCCTCAGCCCTCTGAAGTGGGGGGGAAGGATCTGCCCTGCAGGGATGGTCACAGAGTGATGGAATGGCCTGGCTGGAAAAGACCTTGAGGTAGAGAGCAGTGTGGGCACAGGAGAGGGCATTGTGCCCCTGGGCTCTGCTCTGCTCAGACCTCACCTCCAGCCCTGCCTCCAGCTCTGCTGTCCCTAGCACAAGGAGGACACAGAAGCTGCTGGGGGGAGCCCAGAGGAGGCCACAGAGATGCTGCCAGGGCTGCAGCAGCTCTGCTGTGAGCTCAGGCTGAGGGGGCTGGGGGGGTGCAGCCTGCAGAGGAGAAGGCTCCAGGGGCAGCTGAGAGCTGTGCCAGAGCCTGCAGGGAGCCTGCAGGGAGGCTACAGAGAGCCTTTGGCTGAGGGGGGGGTGAGGCAGGAGCAGGGGCAAGGGTGTGGAGCTGAGGCAGAGCAGGGCTGGAGTGGAGCTGAGGCAGAAGCTGCTCAGCAGAGGGGGCAGAGACTCTGGCCCAGGCTGCCCAGGGAGGCTGTGGCTGCCTCCTGCCTGGGGCTGTGCCAGGCCAGGCTGGATGAGGCCCTGAGCAGCTGAGTCTGGCTGGGAGCTGGCCCTGGGCATGGCAGGGGCATGGAGGAGATGAGCTCTGAGCTCCCTTCCAAGCACTCCATGATTCTGTGGTCCCCAGTCCAGCATCTCTCTGTGCACAGCTCTTAGACCACATCCCTCAGCTCCTCATCCTCATCTTTTAAACCCCTCCAGGGATGGGGACTCCACCACCCTCCTGGGCAGCCTTGGGCCAGTTCCTGATGACCTTTTTGGTGAAGAACATCTTCCCAATATCCAACCTGAGCCTCCCCTGGTCCAGCCTGAGGCTGTGCTGGCTGGGGCTGGCCAGGCACAGCCTCCTGGCTGCTGTTGGTGCCAGTCCCTGTGCTCTGGGCAGATGAGGCTCAGTGAGGCCTCAGTGCTGGCTCCTGGGAAGGTTTCCTTCCCTCCTGCCTTCATTTAAACTCAGCCTGCTGAGGTGAGAGGGTTTCAGGGGCAGGGTTTGGGCTGGGCTTGGTGCTGCTGCTCCCTGGGCAGGTTCTCACTGAGCTCTTTGAACAAGAGCTTGGCTGCTGCCTTCGGTGCTCTGCTTCCAGAGATCCCAGACAAGGCTGAGAGGTCCCAAGGGAGCTGCACAGCCCCAGCAGCACTTCAGCAGCATCCTGCTCGGCTCCACCCTTCCAGACTTCCTTGTGGCCACACAAGGCTCTGGCTGAGCAAAGCTATGCAAAGGTGCAGCACTAAGGAGAGCAGAGAGAGGCTCTGGAAACCTCCTGGTCAAAGCTCCTCTGGCCAGCTGCAGCCACCCTCTGGAGATGCATGCTCGAGAAAGTGCCACAGGTGCCAGCACAGTGAGGCTGGGAGGGACCTCTGGAGAGCATCCAGGGGCACCCAGGAGCCACATCCAGGTGGGGCTCGAAGCTCTCCAGGCCAGGAGCCTCCACAGCCTCTCTGGGCAGCCTGCTCCAGGCCTGCAGCAGCCTCACACCAAACAACTTTCTCCTCCTGCTCAGCTGGAACCTCCTGAACTCCAGCTGGTGCCCACTGCCCCTTGTCCTGCCACAGGGCATGACTGAGAAGAGCCTGCCCCAGCCTCCTGCCCCCCACCCCTCAGCTGTTCAGGGCTCCTCTAAGCCTTCTCCTCTCCAGACCAGACAGAAGAGTTCCCAAATTTCAGATTTAAGTTCAAGATTCAAATGAGGAGCCTGGAAGGGACCTCTGGAGCCAATGCCAGCCCCACTCTGCCCCAGCAGGGCACCCACAGCAGCCTGCCCAGGGGCACAGTGCCCAGGGGGGTTGGCAGCTCTGCACACAAGGAGGCTCCACAGCCTCTCTGGGCAGCCTGCTCCAGGCCTTGGCACCCTCACACCAAACAACTTTCTCCTCCTCCTGCCCTCCACTCTGTGCCCCTTGCCCCTGGGCACCACTCAGCACAGCCTGGCCCCAGCCTCCTGCCCCCCACAGCTCCTTCAGCTCCTGCTGGGCACTGCTCAGATGCCCTCTGGGGCTGCTCTGCTGCAGGCCCTCAGCCCCAGGGCTCAGCCTCTGCTCCTCCCAGAGCTGCTCCAGGCCCTCAGCCTCTGCCCAGCCTCCTCTGGCCTCTGCCCAGCCCTTTCCTGCTCCTCTGCCCCTGGGCAGCCCAGAGCTGGGCACAGGCCTCCAGCTGTGCTCTCACCAGGGCAGAGCAGAGGTGGAGGAGAACTTCTTTGCCCTTCTGGCCACACTCTGCTGAATGCCCCCCAGGAGACCTTTGGCCCTCTTGGCCTCAGGGGCCCATTGCTGCCCCCTGGGGAGCTCATTGCCCACCAGGACTCCAAGGTCCTTCTCCACGGAGCTACTTCCCTGCAGGTCACCCTGCCCCTGCCCTGCTCCCTGGGGTTGTTCCTCCCCAGCTGCAGGGCTCCAGACTTGCCCCTGCTGAACCTCATGAGGTTGCTCTTTGCCCACTGCCCAGCTGGTTCTTGCCTGGGCATGAGAACCAGAGCCCAGAGCTCCTGACAGGCTGGGGCTTGAGCTGCTGAGGGCTTCTTGGGCTGCTGTTGGGCTTCACTCAGAGCCACAGCAGCAGGAGAGCACAGACCCAGAGCAGCAGCCCCAGCCCCCTGGAGCTGGGGAGCCCAGAGCTGGACACAGCACTCCAGATGTGCTCTCACCAGGGCAGAGGCAGAGCAGAACCTCCCCTGCCCTGCTGCCCACACCCCTCTGGATGCTCCCCTACAGCTTGCTCCTTGGGGCTGTCAGGGAGGGAAATCAAAGCCCAGGGAGCAGAAGCTTGGCTTTTGCAGAGTTTATTGAAGGTACAGCTGCAGGTTTGGAGCAAGCAAAGGACAACCACCTCTGTTCACTGACACTTGGGAAGCCTGAAGTCCACCTGCCTGCTGCACACTGAGGGCCCCCAGCCCACGCAGCTAAGGGCAGGGCTGAAAGCTGCTCCTGCCTTGGAATTCAGAGCTGCTCCACCAAAACCTGGCCTAGCAACTCAGCCCAAGTGGCCTGACCCTCACCAACCTGCTCCTGAGCAGGGCAAATAGGGGCTGCTGCTGTCACTGGAGCTGCAGCCCCACCGTGGGCAGTTACAATGTTGGCTGCTCCTAGTGCTGGCCTGAGCCAAGTTCACCTCCTTGCCCTCAGCAGCTGCAGAAGTAGGAGAAGGAAAATCTCTGCTTGAATAGGGTTGAACAGAGAAGATTTGGCTGGAGCAGCTCATCCAGGGCGGTTGTGGATGCCTGGAGGTGTTCAAGGCCAGGTTGGATTGGTCCTGGAGCAACCTGGGCTGGGGAAGGTGTCCCTGCCCATAGCACGGGGGGGCTGGAACTGAATGATCTTTAAGGTCCCTTCTACCCAAACCCATTCCCTGGTTCTGTGCCCGAGGAGCCAAGCAGAGGGACAGGCCTGGGCTGCCTGAAACAAAGCTCTCACCAGGAGGAGACCATGAGGGCTGCTCACCCCCCGGGGGGGACAGGCAGGAGAAGGGAGGTTTGGGTGGTGCAGAGCAGCAGCTGGCTGCTGGCAGGGGCTGGGTGGCAGGGGCTGGGTGGCAGGGGCTGGGTGGCAGGGGGCTGTGCAGGCTGTGTGCCCCCCGGGGCTGGCAGGAGGAAGGGGAACACTGTTGATTCTTACTGCAGAAATGCTGGATTCTTCTCCAAGGTGCTGGGGGGGGGGGGGGTGGGGTGTGTGTGTGTAGGTTCCCTCGGGTGGGTTCCCTCGGGTGGGCTCCCTCGGGTGGGTTCCCTCCCACTCCCTACCGAGCTGTCCTGACCACCCTCACGGCTGTGCTGTACCTGCTGCCGCTGCCGCACAGCCCTGCCCCGGGGATGATGACGGCTCCGGGGCTGCACTGCTCTACCCCCGCGCACATCACATTGCCCAGGTTGCCCACCCCCGTGGCGCACTGGATGCCCCCTTCAGCCGTCAGCACCTCCCGCCCCACGCAGCTGACTGCGCTCCTGGCCCCGAAGCCGGCCCCGACCCGCGGCAGGCAATCCACGCTGCGGGCGCTGAAGCCGCCCCCGCCCACGCCGAAGGAGGAGACCACCCCCAGCCCCGCGGCAGCCCCTCCGGGCTTGACGCTGCATTTGCCTCCCATTCCAGACAGGGACCTGCACTCCCCGACGGTGCCACCGCCGCTGACCACAGCTGGGGGAGAAAAACAGGTTCGGTCACTGCCAGAGCAGGAAAAACCCCAGCAAGGAGACGTCTGAGCTTGGGAGACTGAGAAGGAAACTCCTTAGCTTGAAGGACTTGGGAGGAGACTTTGAAGTCTGAAGGAAACTTCTCAGCTTGAAAAGACTTGAAAAGAAACTTCTGAAGGACCCAGAAGGAAATTGCTAAGTTTGAAGGACACAGAAGGAAACTTCTCAGCTTGAAAGATTTAGAAGGAAACTCCTTAGCTTGAAGGTCTTGGAAGGAGACTCCAAAGTTTGAAGGGCATAGAAGGAAACTTCTCAGCTTGAAGGACCTAGGAGGAAACTTCTAAGCTTGAAGGACCAAGAAGGAGACTTCTTAGCTTGAAAGCATTAGAAGGAGACTTCTAAGCTTGAAGGACTTAGAAGGAAACTGCTAAGCTTGAGGGACTTAGAAGGACCTAGAAGGGTACTTCTAAGCTTGGAGGACCAAGAAGGAGACTTCTGTGCTGGAAGGAGAGAAGGAAGGAAAGGAAGGGAAGTGCTTACCTACACTGACAGGGTTTCCAGTGCATATCCTGTTGAGAAGAGAAAGGTCTCAGAGATGCTTTTCTTCCCCAACCTCCCATGCAAACAGAGGAGCTGCCCAACCACTGCCCCCTGCAGTCACTCCAGCACCTCCCACCCACCCAGATGTGAGGTTTGGCTTGGTCCAAACTGGCCACCAAAGCACTCTGGAGCCCCAGATCCCAGCAGTAACTCAACTTGTGGCAGGAAAAGAAGGGGATGGGACTGCAGCTGTGAGCAGCTGCCCTGGGAGGAGGAAGCAGGGACAACATGGGGAGGGAAAAGGGATGATGGTCTCCTCTGCTCCCATAGGGAAGGAAAAGGGGATGAAGGTCCCCTCTGCACCCACAGGGAGCTGCCTCCACCCAACCCTTCTCACCACCTCTGCCTTCCCCTGCCTCTGCCTGCTGCGGCTGCAAGCTGCAGCCAGCTCCTACCTGCTCTCCTCTCCTTCCAGCAGTGTCCTGTATGTGGCAATCTCGATGTCCAGGGCCAGCTTGACGTTGAGCAGCTCCTGGTAGTCCCTCAGCAGACATGCCATCTTGTCCTTGGCTTGCTGCAGGGCAGTCTGCAGGTCAATCAGCTTCTGCCTGGCATCCTTGAGGGCGCAGTCCCCGCGCTGCTCCGCGTCGCAGATGGCAGTCTGCAGGGCTGCAATCTGGGGGTGGCAACGGCCAAGGGTGGTGACATTAGGAGGCATCTCCACGAGGTTCCTCGTGCACACCCTTACTTCTCAGCTAGGAGCTGCCAGAGAGCCTAGATTAAGGGTGGGCACCTCATGGCCAAGCTGCTTGGGATGAAGATGGTGGTGGACATGTCATGGCCAAGCTGACTGGGGCGAAGGGGACAAGGATGGACATGTGTGATGGGTCTGGAGTGAAGAGGATGGTGGTAGGCATGTGGTGGCCAAGCTGTTTGGGATGAGGATGATGGTGGTGGGCACATGATGGCCAAGCTGTTTGGGATGGAGATGATGGTGGTGGGCACGTGGTGGCCAAGCTGTTTGGGATGAGGATGATGGTGGTGGGCATGTGGTGGCCAAGCTGTTTGGGATGAAGGAGTTGGATATCCATGTTGCAGCCCAACCAAGTGAGGCTAAGTGAGGGATGAGCCTGCTCCTTCTTGGGCAGCTGGAGCTGGGCTGGGAGGCCCTTTGCAGCTCAGCAGGATGGGAGCTGGTGAAGATGAAGGCCTTGGCTGGAGAAGTTGCTCACCCCACCCAGAGCCCAGGCAGTGCCAGCCCTTGGTCCTACCTGTTTCTTGACGTTGTCTGACTCGCACTGCAGCTTCTGGATCATCCTGTTCAGCTCAGCTATCTCGCTCTGGTTGTTCCTCAGGTCATCACAGAACTTGCCCCTGCTGCTGTGGAGCTCTTCCAGCTATGACATGGGAAGAAGATGATTTTAGAAGACCCACAGCAGCCCCTCCAGGCAAGGTGGTGCTCTCCAGAGCCTCTTTGCTGTTGATGCTCCCAAGGAAGCACCTAGACATGACCTCAGCCCAGACAGGATGGCAGTGCTGGGAGGATCCTGGGTGTGTGCCCCTTGGGAGAGCTCACAGAGCCCTCCCTGGAGCACCACCACCATCTGCTGTGCTCTGCTCTTACAGCAGAGGCTCACAGCTCACTTTTCAGCTTGGGCTGGGGCTTCTGCTGCCACTTCCTCTAACAAACCACTGTGGGGTGGCTTGAAGCTGAGTCACAGAGGACAGAAATGGTCCTCAGGGGGTTGGTGGCCAAGGCATTTGTTTGCCACCTGGGCTGGTGCTGTGAACACTCACCCTGGTTTGGTAGAAAGCCTCCACCTCAGCCTTGCTCTTCTGGGCAATCTCCTCATAGCAGCACTCAACACTTTTGATGATGCCTTCCATGTCCAGGTCCCTGCTGTTGTCCATTTGCACGATGACAGAGGTGTCACACAGCTGGCAATCCAGCTGAGCCCTCTCCTGCAAAACCCAGCCCATGTCAGGCCCCTGCCCTCAGCCAGCCCAAACCAGCTACCCCTGGCAAAGGAGGGGCTGGTGAGAAGGTGGAGGTTTGGGAGAGGTTCTCTCATCAACACCCAGCTGGAGTGTGGAGGAGGAGGGGAGACAGAAGGCCATGAAGCAGACCAGGAGGGTCTCCAGCTGCTGACTGCAGTTTCCACCAGGACCTGAGAGTTTGGACCTGCTCTGGTGGCACAATAAGGCGTTGCTGCATGGAGTTCCTGAAGGAGGGGTGGAGAATCCTGGTGGAGCAACTGGTTTGGCTGCAGCTGGGTGGTTCTGGCTCCACCAGCAGTGTTCTGGGCTGTGAATCCCTCAGGGGCAGCAGCTTTGGGGCCCTTTTGCCTCTAGGCTGCTGGTTGGTTGCAGGTGATTGGCAGGAAGAGATGCAGCCTCCTGGAAGGTCTCCCCTGGCGTTTGCTAAAAACAGCCACATTTGGGGCAAAAATTGCTCCAGAATTGGCACAGGCTGCCCAGGGAGGTGCTGGAGTTCACCCACCCTGGAGGGGTTCAAAACCCTGTGGCCATGGCACTCTGGGGCCATGGGTTGGTGGTGATGGTGGTGAGGTTGGGTTGCTGGTTAGACTCTGTGATCTTGGAGGTCTTCTCCAACCCAAACCATTCAATGCTTCTACCAAGTCCTTGGGGTTTGGAAGAGTGAAGGGTTAAGGGGGTGCCAGGGGTGGTCTGGGTTAGAACTGGAGGGGTGTTCTAGAGCAAGAGAGCAACCAAGAGCAGGGTGTACAGTTGGGGGGGTCAAAGACAGGCAAAGAGGATCAGGTCTGCAGGATGAAGCATCAGGATTTGGGGGCAAGTTGCCTTTGCCTGGGCTTAGTTTGGGTGTAAGAGCTCAGAGGAGCAGCAGGTGAGGCACTGCCCCCAGGGCAGTGGCCAAGGAGCTCTCACCTCAGCGTAGATGCACTTCAGGAACTCCAGCTGCTGCCTCAGGAGGCCTACCCTCACCTCCAGCTCCTCCTTGGTCAGGTAGAGGCAATCCACATCCTGCAGAGATGCACAGGTTTGGTGAGGAGAGGGGAAGCCAGGAGGGCTGTGCCCAAGCCCCACCTTGGCTGTTCAGCCTGGAGGAAACATCACTGCAGCAAGATGCCCTCTGAGGTCCCTTCCAGCCCAGCCCAGGCTGTGCCTCTGACTCCAGCCCTTGGGAGGAGGCTCACAGCCTGTGAGGGCTTCTGCAGCTCCTTTGGGTTCCCTCTGTTTCGGGGCTACCTGACGAAGGTCAGGCAGTGCCATGGCTGAAGGGCTTCCCATTCCCCTCCCTGGCCTCACACCCAGGCTTTGCCCACATGCCTGGCACTGCTCTGCCTGGCACTGCCCCCACTGTGGCTCACCTTCTTGAGCACCACAAACTCATTCTCGGCAGCTGTGCGCTTGTTGATCTCATCCTCGTATCTGCAGGAGGAAGGGAGAGGGGAGGGATACTGAGCCCCACAGGCCCCATCCCCACCACCCAAGTGACCAGTGGAGAACATGGGGAGTGGGATTGAACCCAGAGCCTCTCCCCATTGGCTTTGCTCCTCCTCTCTGGTTTCTGCTCTGCTGCTTTTGGCTTCCTCCCCACGCAGCCCTTTGAAGCCATCCACGCCAGCAGCGTCTGGAGTGAGGTGGCAGAAACGAGGCCAAACCACCAGAGAAGCCAAGCCTGGACCTCAGCTGAGGGCTTGGTTTGCTGCTTCTTGCCCTGCTGCTTTGTCAGATGTTCCTCTGAAGCAACAAAGACTCTGCTCTGGGTGTTTGTGGGGAAACTGTGGCCAAAACAGCCTGGAGGGAGGTCAGGAACTTGAGCAACCTCTGCAACTCCCAGGCGCAATGGGAAGGGAAGCCACGACCTGGCCGTCAAGTAATGGGCACCTGGGAGAGCTCTCCAGGGTGATTCCATGAGTCTGACCTCCTTGGGTGCTGGCTCAGCAAGCAGAAACCTGGGAGCTGCTTGGCTGTGAGGTCTCTGGAGTAAAGGTTGCTCTTTGAACCTGTGCTGCTTGCCACCAGCCACCAAGAGCCCTGCTCGGTGGCTTAGCAGGGCACACAGGGAGCTGCGGAGGAGCAGCTGCAGCTTGCATTAAAGAAACAATTCCCACATCCCCTCTGGGAATCCCAACATGGATAAAGCTCCTGGGTGGAGACACAAGAGGCTGAGGGCTGTGTGGCAGCAGGGACAGGGGATCTGGGGCAGCCTCAGGCACGGGTGGTGCTGGGAGGTTTGATATAGCAGCCCTGGTGGGGAGCAGGAGAATCAGGGAGAGGAAAAGTGGTTCCTGTCCCTCTCCCTGGGGAAATCCTGCGGCTGAGGGCTTCTCCCAGTCCATCACAGCACCTGAAGCAGACCCCAGCAGGAGAAGCCAGCCCAGCACCAGTGTTGCCTGCCCTGCTCCCCTCCCTGTGCCCCCCTTTTTGGACGTAGCCAGCACAGCTGCCTGGTTTCAGGCTGAGGAGCAGCAGTCAGGGCCAGTCTGTGCTCTGCAGCTCCTCTCTGCTTGCTACTCACTTGCACTTGAACTCTTGGACCAGGTCCCTGAGGCAACGCTCCTCATTCTCCAGCCTCTCTCTCTCCCCCAGCACACACTCCAGCTGCTTCCTCAGGTTGCAGATGAAGTTCTCGAAGACAGGCTCCAGGTTCCTGCGGGAGGCTGGCAGGACATACTGCTGCAGCAGCTCCCACTTGGTGGTCAGCACTTTGTTCTGCTGCTCCAGCAGTCGCACCTGGGGAGGAGGCAAAAGATGGGAGCAGAGTCCTGCACTGGCCCCATCTGGCCCCCAAGCGAGGGCTCTTGGGGGGAGTTTCTCCACTTGCAGCAGGAGAGAAACCAGAACCAAACCAGAACTGCAAATGGTTGGGAGCTGAGCGAGAGCAGCATCTCCCCGGCGCTGAACCTGCTCCCACCCAGCCCCTGCAGCGCAGGCTGAGCAGCGCCGTGGCGAGGGCAGTCACCTGCCTAACCAAACCCCGGCTCGGCCCAGCGCCACCTGCCCCTGTCGCCACTCTGCTGATGAGCCTCCATGGCACTCAGAGCTCCATCCGGGCTCTCATTTGCCTGCATCTGATCCCGGCTCCAACCCCGGGGACTTGTCCTGCCTCTCACTGTAGATGAAAGAGCTCCGGAGGAGCTTTGTGGGGCATGAATAAATCATCTTCTTTTCCTTTCAAAGGGCAGGCAGAGGAGTTAAGGCTGGTTTGGTTTTTCCAGCTGCAGAACGACTCAGAAGGGGGGGGTGGGGATGGAGATCAAACAGAGCAAAGATTGCTCTGCCCTTTGCAAAATCATTTCCTGCAGCACATCTCAGAGCAGGAATGGAAACCTTTGGGGTCAGCCAAGGAACCAGGGAGAAATCAATCTGGGAGACACCAAATCCTTTCGTTCAGGGGGCAGAGGAGCAAGGAGGTCAGAATTGTTCTTCATGTGAGAGGAGATCTGGGCTGGAGAGGAGGAATAAATTCTTTAGAGCAAGAGCTTAGAGCAGCCTGGCAGGAGCTGGAGGACTCCAGGAGAGCTGGGGAGGCACAAGGGCTGGGAGGGGCAGGATGAGGGCTTGGAGCTGGGAGAGGGAGAGTGGAGAGGAGGAAGAAATTGCTGAGAGTGAGGCTGGGGAGAGCCCCTCCCTGGCTGCCCAGGGAGGCTGTGGCTGCCCCTCCCTGGGGGTGTTCCAGGCCAGGCTTGATGAGGCCCCGAGCAGCCTGTGCTGGTGGAGCTGTCCCTGGGCATGGCAGAGGCTGGAGCTGGCTGAGCTCTGAGCTCCCTTCCAGCCCAACCCATCCTATGGCTCTCTGGCTCCAGACATCTCCTCCTACATCTCCATGATGCAGAAGTCCTTTGGAGCTCAGAGAGCTGCGCTGGCGGTGTCAGAGAATTCATCTGTACCAAACCCTCCTCCTTTGCCCATTCCCATTTCCAAGCCTCCAGCCCTTCTCTCACAGCTTCTCCTTCACTGCATCCCTGCAGCTCCTCCTGGTTCACCTCTTTAGCAGGTTGGTGCCCACCAAAAGGTCAACAAAACCCAACGTGGTGGCCTCGGAGCAAGGCTCAGGTCCCAACAGTCTGCAGCTGATGACCACCAGGGTCTGTCAGAGCCATTTACGACACGAAGGTGCCAGGAGAACCAACTCCTGAGGCCTCCCTGGAGCCAAGTCCATCCCCAGAGCCTGGGGCCGGGAGGGGAGCAGGGTCTCACCTTGTCAATGAAGCAGGCAAACTGATTGTTGAGGTTCTTGATCTGCTCCTTCTCGTGGGTCCTCACTTGGCACTCCTCAGGGTCAACCCCCACGCAGAGAGGCTTGAGGAGCTCCGGGTGGATGCTGACTCCCCGAATGCCTTCGGATCTCCCTCCGACGCCGATGCCCACTCCCACGCCGCCTCCATAGCCTCCCATGGTGACGCCGTCCCCGAGCCCTCTGTAGCTGCCCAGGCCCCCGTAGCTTCCGCAGTTCCCGAACCCCACCACGGTGCCCACGCCGAAGCGGCCTCCTCCGTAGGCCACGCCGCAGCGCCCGGCCCCGCCGTAGACAACTCCTCCACCACCGCCGCGGCAGCTGCCGCCGAAGGATATCCTTTGCCCCCTGCCCAGGTCGCAGACGCTGCGGCTGCTGAAGCCTCCGAGCCCACACCTCCGCCCCACCGCTTGGCACACCGAGGCCGAGCTGGCGTTGCCCCTGCCCAGGGCACAGACGGCAGAGGCGGAGGAGAAGCCTCTCCTGCCCAGCAGGGAGCTGGAGGTATAGCACTGTCGACTCATGGCGGTGGTGGCTGCTGGTGGAAGAGGACCTGAGGTGGCGGCGAGGCGGGAGAGCGAGAGAGGAGCAGGGAGCAGAAGGAGGAGAGCTCCTTTGGCTTCTCTCGGGCTCTGCCCTGCTCCTTTTATACCTTCGAGGAGGTGCCTGAGATGCAAAAAACTTTAATTTCTCTGCTGGGTTTGGCCTTGCCTGGCAGCAAGGAGTTGGCTCCCAACCGCTCCTACCCACAGCCAAACGCTTCCATCGGGCGGCGAAAGGAGGTGGGAATTAGAGCAAACTGCTTTGCTTGCAAGCTTCGGTTTCAGGACTTGCATTTGGCTTAATTAATCTGCTTCCTTATTGTGTAATTAGAAGTGGAGGCAAATCATTCCGGGGGGGGGTTTATGCATGGCCTTGTTTGGGGCCAGCTTGCACCGCAGTGCTCCGCCAGGGCTTCCAGGGGACCTCCCGCCCGACGACGCCTCCCAGCCAGGGGCTCCCTTCTCTGGGCAGCTCGGGGCTGGGTCATGAGCAATGACCACTAGAGATGGTGGGGGAGGAGGAAGAAGAGGAGGAGGAGAAGGAGGAAGGAGGCCCTGCCCAAGCAGAGCAGCAGCTGGTGGAAGCCTTCTGGTCAGCATTCCTCTGGGGGTGAGGCTCATCTGGGCAGCGGTGGCCTCACGGAGCAGAACAACTCAGGAAGGGGTGGGGGGGAAATAATCAAGAGCAAAGAGAGCAAAGATTGCTCTGCCCTTTGCAAAGAGGCTTCCTGCAGCACATCTCAGAGCAGGAATGGAAACCTCTGGGGTCAGCCAAGAAACCAGGGAGAAATCCAGCTGGGAGCCACCAAATCCTTTTTTCTGGGGGGGCAGAGGAACAGGGAGGTTAAAATTGTTCTTCTTGTGAGGGGAGATTTGGGCTGGAGAGGAGAAAGAAGTTCTTTAGAGCAAGAGCTTGGAGCAGGCTGGCAGGAGCTGAAGGGCTGCAGGAGAGCTGGGGAGGGAGTTGGGAGAAGGGCAGGGGGGGCAGGAGAGGGCCAATGGCTTGGAGCTGGGAGAGGGAAAAGAGAGAGAGGAGAGGAGAGGAGAGGAGAGGAGAGGAGAGGAGAGGAGAGGAGAGGAGAGGAGAGGAGAGGAGAGGAGAGGAGAGGAGAGGAGAGGAGAGGAGAGGAGAGGAGAGGAGAGGAGAGGAGAGGAGAGGAGAGGAGAGGAGAGGAGAGGAGAGGAGAGGAGAGGAGAGGAGAGGAGAGGAGAGGAGAGGAGAGGAGAGGAGAGGAGAGGAGAGGAGAGGAGAGGAGAGGAGAGGAGAGGAGAGGAGAGGAGAGGAGAGGAGAGGAGAGGAGAGGAGAGGAGAGGAGAGGAGAGGAGGAAGAAGTGAGGCTGGGCAGAGGCTGGCACAGGCTGCCCAGGGAGGCTGTGGCTGCCCCTCCCTGGCACCATCCCAGGCCAGGCTGGCTGAGGCTCTGAGCAGCCTGTGCTGGTGGAGCTGTTGCTGGGCATGGCAGGGGCTGGAGCTGGCTCAGCTCTGAGCTCCCTTCCAGCCGAACCATTCCATGACTCTGGGTGACAGCTGCTGTCTGGCAGAGAAGGTTTGGTTCTGCAGCTCTGCTGTTGTTGAGGGTGAGGCTGGGGACAGCCTGGCACAGGCTGCCCAGGGAGGCTGTGGCTGCCCCCTCCCTGGGGGTGCTCCATGGGGAGCATGGAGGGTGACCTGCCCCACCGAGGCTTCTGGATTTCCTGTGGCATTTGGTGGTCACTTCACACTGGGTCTGCAGACACAGGGTCCAATCCCAGCTCTAGGGACAGTGAAGTAGCCCCCAAATGCCTGTTTTGGCCCCAAAATGCTGCCTGAAGGCATCTGGAGGTAAGAAGCCAATGAGAGGTCTGGGCTTGGGCTTCTCTTCCCACCTTGCGTGAGACGATGCCAAGGATGGAACTGGTGCTCCTGGGGGGGGTTTAGAGACATGGAGTTGAGGCACTGGTCCAGGTGGGCTTGTATGGCCCTTGGAATGCATGGAACTGGAGAGCACTGTGGGTGGAAAAGACCTTGAAGACCATCAGGGCCAACCCTGCCAGGGCCAGCACCGCACCTAAGGCAGCTTCTAAACACTTCCAGGGTTGGTAGTGAGAGCCTTGGGGCTGCTCAGGCTGGGAAAGAGGAGGCTGAGAGGGGGCCTGATCAATGCTTACAGAGAGCAGGAAAGTGAGGGGAGGAGGCTGGGGCCAGGCTCTGCTCAGTGCTGTCCTGTGATGGGATGAGGGGTGAGAGCCACAAACTGAAGCCAGAAGGTTCCACCTGAGCAGGAGGGGAAAGTTGTTTGGTATGAGGGTGATGGAGACCTGCCCAGAGAGGTTGTGGAGCCTCCTTCTCTGAATGCTTTCAAGCCCCATCTGGATGTGTTCCTGGGTGCCCTGCCCTGGGTGCCCCTGCTCTGGCAGGGGAGCTGGACTGGATGCTCTCCAGAGGTCCCTTCCAACCCCTCACGTTCTGTGAGTCTATGGAAAACCAGGAAAGGGACACTTGGCACTGGCACAGGCTGCCCAGGGAGGCTGTGGACACCCTGGAGGTGCTCAAGGGCAGGTTGGATGAGGCCTCCCTGCCTGTAGTGGGGACGTTGGAGGAGATGATCTCTGAGGTCCCTTCCAACCTGAGCCTTTCCAGGATTTTCTGATGAGGATTTCTGGGAGAGGCTGAGCTGCAGGCAGGAAACTACTGCTGCAGGCAGGGAGCTGCTGCTGCAGGCAGGGAACTGCTGCTGCAGGCAGGGAGCTGCTGCAGGCAGGGAGCTGCTGCTGCAGGATGTGCCTGGGGAAAGTACCAACTGCGTTCAGCAGCTGAGTGTGATGCGACTGCAGCTGACAGGGAGTGGACTGTCACAAACAGGTTGAGAAATGTTAGCTGGAGTCAACTCTTCTTCCCTCCTGCTGCTGTGACACACCTGTTTGACATCCCAGGGTGCCAGCAGGAGTTGTTAATGAGAAGGTTTCTTGCTGGCTTCATTAAAATCCCCGCAGTGATCCTGGGGATTTGCTTGGAAAGAGAGAAAGTTCCTCCTGACTCAGCCAAGGGCTCTGATCTTCCAAGCAGAGCTCAGAGGTCAGGCCTGGCGGAGCCCTGAGCAACCTGATCTAATTTCAGGAACAAGTTCTCTCCTGTGAGGGTGCTGGAACCCTGCAGCAGGCTGCCCAGGAGCTGGCTGAGGCCTTATGCCTGGAGATAGTCAAGGTGAGGCTTGGCAGGGCTCTGGGCAGCCTGCTCCAGTGGAGGATGTCCCTGCTGAGTGCAGGAGGGGGAGGATTGGATGAGCTTTGGGGGAGGATTGGATGAGTTTTGGGGGTGGATTGGATGAGCTTTGGGGATGGGATGGATTGGATGAGCTGTGGGAGTGGATTGGATGAACTTTGGGAGTGGATTGGATGAGTTTTGGGAGAGGACTGGATGAGCTTTGGGGGGGGAATTGGGTGAGCTGTGGGAGTCACTTCCAACCCAGATCATTCTGTGATTCTAAGGAGCAGATGATCCCTAAGGTCCTTTCCAACCTAAGGCATCCTCTGACTCTCTGTCTCTGCTGACTGCAGGGGGTTGGACCAGATGAGCTTTGAGGGTCCCTCCCAGCCTGTGACTCAATGGAAAGCACAGGTGAGGGCAGAGAAGTCCAGGCTGGGGCAAGATGACCTGGTTCTGGGAAGGTTCCTAGGCAGTGGCACTGGAACAGGTTGTCTTGGATTCAAAGCAATGCAAAGGAATCAGGGTGGTTGGGATTTCAGCTCCCTGGAAGTGTTCAAGGCCAGGCTGGATGAGTCCTTGAGCAAGCTGAGCCAGTGGGAGTTGTCCCTGCCTGTGGCATGGGGGTTGGGAACTGGAGGATCTTCAAAGTCTCTCTCAACCCAACCCATTCCATGAACCCATGACTGAGAAGCTTTGTGGAGTCTCTCCTGGTGAAGATCTTCTCCAGCTCCTGTAGTGGGTTGCTGGTTGGACTCCAGGGCCCTAAAGGTCTTCTCCAGATAAAGCAGTTCCATGGCTCTGTGAAATGAGCTACAAAAACCCATCCCTCTGATAGCCCTGCAGTGATAGCCCTGCAGTGATAATGCTGCAGTGATAGCCCTGCACTGATAACCCTGCAGTGATAACCCTGCAGTGATAACTCTGCAGTGATAATCCTGCAGTGATAGCCCTGCGGTTATAACCCTGCGGTGATAACCCTGCAGTGATAACCCTGCACTGATAACTCTGCAGTGATAGCCCTGTGGTGATAACCCTGCAGTGATAACCCTGCACTGATAACTCTGCAGTGATAGCCCTGCCATGATAGCCCTGCACTGATAACCCTGCAGTGATAACTCTGCACTGATAGCCCTGCGGTGATAACCCTGCAGTGATAACCCTGCACTGATAACTCTGCAGTGATAGCCCTGCGGTGATAACCCTGCAGTGATAACCCTGCACTGATAACCCTGCACTGATAACCCTGCAGTGATAGCCCTGCAGTGACACCTCTGCAGTGATAGCCCTGCAGTGATAACTCTGCAGTGATAGCCCTGCCATGATAGCCCTGCACTGATAACCCTGCAGTGATAACTCTGCACTGATAGCCCTGCACTGATAACCCTGCAGTGATAGCCCTGCACTGATAACCCTGCAGTGATAGCCCTGCAGTGATAACCTTGCAGTGATAACCCTGCTCTGATAACCCTGCAGTGATAACCCTGCCATGATAACCCTGCAGTGACAACCCTGCAGTGATACCTCTGCAGTGACACCTCTTCAATGATAACCCTGCAGTGATAACCCTGCCATGATAACCCTGCAGTGACAACCCTGCAGTGATACCTCTGCAGTGACACCTCTGCAATGACAACCCTGCAGTGATACCTCTGCAGTGACACCTCTGCAATGATAACCCTGCAGTGATAACCCTGCAGTGATAACCCTGCAGTGACAACCCTGCAGTGACACCTCTGCAGTGATAACTCTGCAGCCCTATCCCTGCAGTCATGACCCTGCATCCTGAGTGCCTTGGTCCAAGTGTCCGAGGACACTCATTTGAATATCTCCACCGTGCAGCTCATCCTCAGCCTCCAGATCCAGATCCAGCTCTGTCTCCACCTGCAACTCAATCTCAATCTCAACCTTAACCTCAATCTCAATTCCACTCTCCATCTCCATCTCCACCTTCAACTCAATCTCAAACTCAAGCTCAGTCTCAATCTCAGCCTCCATCTCCATTTCCACCTCCAACTCAATTTCAAACTCAAACTTAACTTCAACTTCAAGCTCAGTCTCAATCTTCACCTCCATCTCCATCTCCAACTCAGTCTCAACATCAACCTTAATCTCAATTCCAATCTCCATCTTCAACTCAATCTCAATTTCAGCCTCCATCTCCATGTCCATGTCTGCCTCCATCTCCATTTTCACCTTCAACTCAATCTCAACTCCAATCTCAATTCCAATCTCCATCTCCATCTTGAACTCAGCCTCAGTCTCAACCTCTATCTCCATCTCCATCTCAGTCCCAACCTCAATTTCAGCCTCCATCTCAGTCTCCATTTCAACCTCAGTTTCAATCTCCATCTCAGTCTTCATTTCAACCTCAGTTTCAATTTCCATCTCAGTCTCAACCTCAACTTCAATTCCAATCTCCACCTCCACCTTAGTCCCAACCTCCATTACCATCTCAATCCCAGCTGGAGAGAGCAGAGGAAGTTTTGGGCACTGTCCCTTCCCTGTTGCTCTGCCTGAGGTCACCCAAGCCCCAGCACCTCTCAGCAGTGAGTGGAAGGTGGCAGTGGTTTTGTGCTGGAGTGTTGGTGCAAGAGCTGCAGAGGATGGTTTGGTGCATGGGCTGGAGCCAGACCTGGAGCAGAGGACACTGAGGGGTGGCCTAAAGCAGCTTCTGAAGGGAGCCTGCAGGAAGGCTGCAGAGAGCCTTTGGCTGAGGGGGGGTGAGGCAGGAGCAGGGGCAAGGGTGTGGAGCTGAGGCAGAGCAGGGCTGGAGTGGAGCTGAGGCAGAAGCTGCTCAGCAGGGGGGGCAGAGACTCTGGCCCAGGCTGCCCAGGGAGGCTGTGGCTGCCTCCTGCCTGGGGCTGTGCCAAGCCAGGTGGCTGGCACAGGGGGCAGGGTGAAGCCAGGCTGCCAGGTGGCTGGCACAGGGGGCAGGGTGAAGCCAGGTTGCCAGGTGTCTGGCACAGGAGGCTCTAGTCCTGCTCTGGCACTGGGTTGGTGCAGCTGTGGTTGGGCACAGACAAAGCATCAGGGATGTGACCAAGAGCTACCCAGTTCCAGGCTCTGTCAGGAGCACCCAGAGGGGCTGTGGCTCTTTCCATGGCCAGAGGGCAGAGATCTCACCCCTCAGGGCAGCAGTTGCCAGTTTGCCCAGCTCAGAGCAATCTGCTTCTGCGTTGGGCCAGGTCCTGCTGCCCTCCACTTCTCCGCTTGGCCACCCATCGTGGGGTTCCTTGTGCTGAGCATCTGAAGGCTGCAGACCCTCCAAGCCCCTGCTCTTGTGAGTCCCTGCACCAGCTGAAGGGCCTGGGGTCCCCTCTGACATGGACCCTGCTGCCAGGCTGCTTCCACACAGGCTGAAGGCACCAAGGCTGCACCTCAGCCTCTGGCTGCTCCTGGGTGCCCTAAGCAGAGGCTGCTCCTGGGTGCCCTAAGCAGAGGCTGCTTCTGGGTGCCCAGCCTTGCCCACCAGAGGCTTAGGGCAGTGCCTGTGGTTTGCATCTGCTGAGCTGTCCCCAAGCCAGTCCCAGGCACAGGCTGGAGGCCTGAGCACTGCCTGCACGGACGTCAGAGGGGCAGCAGCCTGCTGGGGATTGGCCTAGCAGGAGAGCTACAGTGGGGCTGACTTCATTGGGCACACACAGGGGCAGCACTGGCTCGAGTCAGGTGGAAATGTCCTCTTTACAGGGACCTCCTTCATGTGTCCCTGTCCCTAGAGGCCCTTGTCAAGGTGTCCCTGCCCATGTCAGGAGGGTTGGAACTGGCTGAGCTCTAAGGTCCCTTCCAAGCCAAACCATTCTCTGATTGTCTCCATGCTGGGTCCTGGAGGGGTGAGGGTCAGAGAGTGTCTGAAGAGCTGTGGCAAGAGGATGACCTTGGTCTTGACAAGGAAGAGGTTCACAGATCAGGGGATGGGATGGGTTGGGCTGGAAGGGAGCTCAGAGCTCAGCCAGCTCCAGCCCCTGCCATGCCCAGCAACAGCTCCACCAGCACAGGCTGCTCAGGGCATCAGCCCTGGGATGGTGCCAGGGAGGGGCAGCCACAGCCTCCCTGGGCAGCCTGTGCCAGCCTCTGCCCAGCCTCACTCCCACCAACTTCTGCCTCCTCTCCTCTCTCCCTCTCCCCTCTCCCAGCTCCAAGCCATTGGCCCTCTCCTGCCCCCCCCAGCCCTTCTCCCCACTCCCTCCCCAGCTCTCCTGCAGCCCTTCAGCTCCTGCCAGCCTGCTCCAAGCTCTGCCTGCAGCCTTCTGCTCTGCAGCCTCAGCAGCCCCAACTCTGCCAGCCTGGCCCCACAGGGGAGCTTCTGCAGCCTCTGCTGCTCCTGCTGGCCTCCTCTGGAGCCTCTCCAGCACCAGCTCCAGGTCCTTGTGGTGCTGTGCCCAGAGCTGGAGGCAGTGCTGCAGGTGGGGGCTGAGCAGGGCAGAGCAGAGGGGGATGAAAGGGCTTTGACCTCAATTCCCAGGAGGAATGGCTGAAGGAGCTGAGGTTGTTTAATGTGGAGGGGAGGAGGCTGAGGGGAGACCTTCTGGGGCTCTGCAAGGCCCTGAGAGGAGGCTGGAGCCAGGCTGGGGCTGGGCTCTTGCTGCATGCAAGTGACAGGAGGAGAGGAAACAGCCTCAGGCTGCACCAAGGCAGGTCCAGGTTGGCCATGAGGAACAAACTCTGCCCAGCAAAGGTTCCCAGGCACTGACCCAGGCTGCCCAGGGAGGTGGTGGAGGCCTCATCCCTGGAGGGTCTCCAAACCCACCTGACAGTGGTGCTGAGGGCAGGGGCTCAGTGGTGCTGATTACTGGCTCAGTGATGCTGGCTGAGCAGCAGGGGTGGGGTTGGGAGCTGTGGGTCAGTGCCTGGGCTGGAGGAGCTCCAGGGGCTCTGCCAGCCTCAGCAGTTCCCTGGCTTTGGGACTCTGTGATCATCTGCTGAATGGCATTGCCCAGGAGCACAGCTCCAGCCCTGGAGGAGCCCAATGCTGCCCTACAACAGTGCCTGGCACAGGACCTATGCAGCACTCCTGGAGCAGGCTGCTCTGTACAGCAGAGAGCAAAGGAAGTGTCCCTATGGGAGAAAGCAGGAGCCTGGGAGGGGGAAGCCACAAAACCTGCCCCATTTTAAGATACTTTTTCAGTTATGGGGGCAAGGACAGAGGGTAGGGGTTGAGGAAAGGGGATTGGGGCCAAGGGGAGACAACTGGAGTCAAGGAGAGGGGATTGGGGCCAAGGACAGAGGATTTGGGTCAAGGAGAGAGGACTGGAGTCAAGAGGTGACTGGGGTCAGGGACAGGGGATTGGGGCCAAAGAGAGGGAACTGGTGCCAAGGGGAGGGGACTGGTGCCAAGGGGAATGGACTGGTGCCAAGGGGAGGGGACTGGTGCCAAGGGCAGAGCAGACATTCTGCACTCTGAGGGTGCTGAGGCACTGGAATGGGTTCCTGGGGAGGCTGTGAGCAGCTCAGCCCTGTGTGAGCAGGCAGGGTGAGGCCCCAGGCAGCCTGGGCTGCAGGCAGGTCCCTGCCCATGGCGCTGGAGGATCTCTAAGGTCCCTTCCAACCCAACCCATTCCATGCTCCAGTGTAACAGAAACAGGCTCTCAAGCCTCAGCTTCTGAGATCTCCAGCTTGGAGCTGAGCCCAGGAGGGAGCCCCAGCAGCTCCTTGGCTCCATGAAATCTGCTCTCAGGCTGCTGGGCTCCAGCAGAGCTTTTGGGCAGCAGCTCCCACCCAGGTCTGTGTGAGCAAACCTTGGAAGTCCTTGGCCTAAGCAGTGCCTGGGCTGTGGGGGCTGCCATGGGATGCACACAGGACCCAGGTGCATCAGGACTAATTAATTCTGCTTAATCACCTCCCCAGATTGGGTCCTCTTAAGCCATCCCTGCAGACAGGGAGAGCCTGGGGGGCACTTTCCAAGCTGCTGCTCCCATTCCAGCCCCCCAAGCCTGCTTCCTCCTGGGCAGACAACCACTCCTGAAGCCCCCTCCTGGGGAATCAGGCTTGGCCTCACTGCTGCTCTCCCTCCCTGCAGCCTGGGCACTTTTGTGGCTCCCTGTGAGAGGGATCCTGCAGCCACCATTGAAATGGCTAATGAGGGCCCTGGGACATCTCCCTCTGCTTTCCCTGGGTCCAGCTCTCCTGAGGGAGCTCTTCCCAGGGCCCTTAACTGCAGCTTAATTCTGCTCCCACATCAAAGCAGGAGGTGGATGTGTGGGGACCAGGGCAGAGCTGATGGCCTGGGCTGCTCCATGGCTCCCTCAGCCTGGCTCATCCCTGTCCATTTCTGCCTCTCTGGGGCAAGAAGAAAAGCTGGAGAAGACAATTCCCTGAGAGCCCTCCCAGGCTGCTGCCAGAGCTCACTGCCCACCTGCCCAGCTGCATCCACAGCGCTGCCAGCCCAGACCATGCCAAGACCTTCCCCCTCCTTCTGCCAGCTTCCTGCAGGGCTGGGGCTGGCCAATGCCACCCAGGTCAGCAGCAGGGATGAGAAGAGGAGCAGCAGCATGAAGAGAATCTCTCCCAAGGGCCATGTCCCATGTGAGGAGCAGAGAGCAACCTGTCAGGCAGAGCTGCTGGGAGCCCCTGGGATGCGCTGGCTGTGCTTGGTGCCCTGGCAGCAGGTCCTGGGCTTCACTCAGGGCAATTTGCTCACACCTGGGACAAGTTTGTCACATTCTGGGCAGCTCTTTCCTCGTGTGGGGGATGCAGAGCTGTGGCTTCCAGGCAGAGCTGCTGTGGCTTCTGGCTGCTTGGCTGCAGGAGGCAGGATGCCAGCAGCAGCACGAGGCAGCTTCTCTGGATTGCATCCAGTTCTGCTGTCCCCATCCCAGTTCTGCTGTCCCCATCCCAGTTCTGCTGTCCCCATCCCAGTTCTGTTGTCCCCAGCTCAGTTCTGCTGTCCCCATCCCACTTCTGCTGTCCCCAGCCAGAGCAGTGTGGGCACAGGGCAGGAGAGGGCATTGTGCCCCTGGGCTCTCCTCTGCTCAGACCTCACCTCCAACCCTGCCTCCAGTGATGCTGTCCCCAGCGCAAGGACTCAGGAGCTGCTGGGGGGAGCCCAGAGGAGGCCACAAAGATGCTGCCAGGGCTGTAGCAGCTCTGCTGTGAGCTCAGGCTGAGGGGGCTGGGGGGGTGCAGCCTGCAGAGGAGAAGGCTCCAGGAGCAGCTGAGAGCTGTGCCAGAGCCTGCAGGGAGCCTGCAGGAAGGCTGCAGAGAGCCTTTGGCTGAGGGGGGGTGAGGCAGGAGCAGGGGGAAGGGTGTGGAGCTGAGGCAGAGCAGGGCTGGAGTGGAGCTGAGGCAGAAGCTGCTCAGCAGAGGAGGCAGAGACTCTGGCCCAGGCTGCCCAGGGAGGCTGTGGCTGCCTCCTGCCTGGGGCTGTGCCAGGCCAGGCTGGATGAGGCCCTGAGCAGCTGAGTCTGGCTGGGAGCTGGCCCTGGGCATGGCAAGGGAGTTGGAAGTGGCTGATGCTGAAGGTCCCTTCCAGCCCAACCCATTCCATGAACCCATAGCTGTTGAAGTCTCCTTTGTGGTTGGTGTCATCAGCTGACCCAGGTCCTTCATGGAATCAAGGAGAGCACTGGGCTGGAAGGGACCCTGCAGCTCATCCTGTCCAGCCCCCTGCAGCCAGCAGGGTCATCTAGAGCCATGGTCTGGGTGACTGGGTAGGGCTGGGTGCTAGGTGGGACTGGCTGAGCCTGGAGCTCTCTTCCAACCTGGTTGATTCTGTGATCTCCAACCAGAGCAGGTTGCTCAGAGCCACATCAAGCCTGACCTGGAATATCTCCAGGGATGGAACCTCCACTGCTACACCTCTGGGCAGCTTGTTGCAGCATTCCCAACCTCTTCCTATCTGATTTTGGAGGAGGCAAAAAGGTTTTGCCCTCAACCCCCACCAGTGGCCTCCTCCTTTGCTGCCTTCTCTCTGCAGAGGAATCCATGAGGCACTTCTGCATCACCTGCCCAGCTCTGTGCCAGCACTCAGGCTGGCTGCTGGACCCTTTGGGCACTAAGGGGGTGGGATTGGCATGGTGAAAGCACAACAGCCACGGGCTGACCATTGGGAATGCCATCACAAAGGGAGGGCAGCCCCATGCCAAGGGCATAGGGGTGGCACTGGGAGCATTTTGCTGGGGCCAGGTGGGTGACCCTGGTCCAGAGCAACCTCAAGAAGCAGCTCTGGGGTTTGGGGTTGGAAATATTGCTGCAGCCTGTCCTGGGGCTCTGGGGAGGTGAAGAGGATGGAGGGGAGGAAGAAATTCTGGAGAGTGAGGCTGGGGAGAGCCTGGCACAGCTTTGCCCAGGGAGGCTGTGGCTGGTCCCTCCCTGGAGGTGTTCCAGGCCAGGCTGCATGAGGCTTTGGGGCAAGCTGTGCTGGTGGGAGGTGTCCCTGCCTGTGGCAGGGGCTTGGAGCTGGCTGAGCTTTGGAGTCACTTCCAACCCAACCCATTCTGTGACTCTGACACAGAGAACCAGAGAATGACTTGGGCTGGGAGGGAGCTCAAAGCTCAGCCAGCTCCAAGCCCCTGCCACAGGCAGGGACACCTCCCACTGGAACAAGTCACTCAAGACCTCACCCAGCCTGGCCTTGAGCACCTCCAGGGAGGTTGTGGAGCAGGGGAGGCTCAGGTTGGGTGTGAGGAACAATTCCTTCCCAGCAGAGGTTCTCAGGCACTGGCCCAGGCTGCCCAGGGAGGTGGTGGAGTTCCCATCCCTGGAGGGGTTGAGAGCTGACCAATGGGGGCAGGGTTTGGTGGCCATGGCAGTGCTGGGTGCTGGTTGGACTGGATGAGCTTGGAGAACTTTTCCAGCCTCAACAATTCTGTGATGTTATGAACCCCAAAGCATCACCCTGGGCAGGGGGCAAGGGGAGGGAGAGGCTCCCCAGAGAGCAGGCCCAAGAGGACAGAACCAGCTCTAGCCTTGGAGTCCTGCACCAAGCTGAAGCTGGAGGCATGAAGAGTGCAGGAGAGAAAGCTTGGGACCATCCAACAGAGGGTTGGTTTGGTGATGTCACCAAGCCCTGGAGAACCTGGAGATGAAGTCAGACTTTGCAGGCCCCTGGGGGCATGAGGTGGGTCCTGGACACAGCTCCCAGCCTCAGCAGAGTAGAAAGGAGCAAGGTGAGGCAGCAGGAACAACAATGCTGCAGTGAGCAGCAGCTACTCATTAAGGTCTCCAGATGGACACTGAGATTGAGGAGATGACAGGAGGCAGAGAGCTCCTAGAGGATGTCCACATCACCCTAATGAGTGCTTGGAGTCACTGCTGTGATTCATTTGGCCACCAACACACACACAAAGCAAGCCCCAGAGCTGGGCATGCATCACTGCAGAGGTGGCAGCTTGGAGGAGAAGCTCTGAGGTGGTTGTCCCCAGCAGGGCCACCCAGCCCAGAGGGAAAGAGCAGAGTTTGGCCAAGGGGAGTTTGCCTCCCTGCTGCTGACCACAGCTCTCCTGCCACAGCCACCTAACGCTGGCAGAGCAGGCAGCAGCAACCCTGAGCCTGCACCACAGCTCAGCCAGCCCACGGGGATGTGACCTGCACTCCCGGGGGTGAAGCCTCTGCAAGGCTGCAAACCAGATCAGGGAGGTGAAGGTGAGCAAGGGTGGTGCTGGCTACACCTTGGGGTGCTGAGCTGTGCCCTGCTGTGTGCCTCTGGGGGTGCAGAGTCATGCTTGGGCTTCACTGTGCTGCTGAGGTGGAGTCTCTTCTGCTGTGGACCTAAACCTCCTGCTCTGGGAAGCTCCTCCTGGGGTGACCCCAGCTGTGCCCACACTGGGTCTGAAATCCACCCAGGCCACTGGCACCAACCCTTGCTCCAGACCTGGGAGCCTGCACTGCAGGCAAATCCAGGACACAACATCAGAGGGTGGTTTGGGCTGGAGAAGGCCTCCAAGGTCATCCACTCCAACCAGCAACTCAACCCCACTATGGCCTCCAAACCATGGCCACAGGCTTCTGGAACACCTCCAGGGATGGGCACTCCACCACCTCCCTGGGCAGCCTGGGCCAGTGCCCAGGACAGAAACTGTTCCTCATGGCCAACCTGAGCCTCCTCTGGGGCAACCTGAGGCCAATTCCTCTCATCTGATCACCAGACACAAGGAAGAAGAAACCAACTCCCACCTGGCCCAACCTCCTTGTAGGTGGTGCCCAGGGACAGAGTTTAGTGCCCAAGGAGAGGGTTGAGTGCCCAGGGACAGGGTTCAGTGCCCAGGGACAGGGTTTAATGCCCGGGCACAGGGCTTAGTGGAGGTGTCTTAGCAGCGGGGGTGGGATTGGGAGCTCTGGGTGAGTGCTTGGACTTGGTGACCTCCAAGGTCTCTTCCAGCCTCCACAGCTCTGTGGTTCTAAGGATGCTCTGAGCCAGGTCACAGGGAGCCATCAGCTGCCCCCATGGCTGGGGGAAGGAAGCAGAGGGAGGACAGAGAGGATCCAGGGGGAAGCCTCCCAGTGACTCCTCCACATTCCACAGCTGTGCCAGCAGGACTCTGTGGCCAGCTGGGAGCACAGAAGCAATCCATGGCCAGGCAAATCTGCAGCTCTCAGGAGGAGCTGCTCTGAGTGGGGCCTCAGGAATGCAGGATGCCACCGAGGCTGCACTGCCTCCTCACGCCGCTGCCAGGCGGTGCCTGGGCACGCAGCTGCCTCCTCCTCACGCCCAGCAGCTTCAGCTGGGCAGCTCTGGTGCCCGTCCTGGCAGCACCCTCCACACAAAGGCATCCTTGTCCCCTTTGTCCTGGTCCCTCTGCAGAGGCTTCCTCTCCTTTGAGCAGCAGGGAGGGCGTTAGGCTGGGGCCAGAAGCTCTTCTGCCTCTCCCCAGAGGGGAGCTGCAGGCAGGATTGGGAGTCTGAGTGGAAGGACAATTCCCAACTGCTCAAAGCAGCACAGGCCCAAGCAGGAGACCCAACACTGCCTGGCACCAGACCTCCACCCTGGGGCTGCCCAAGGGCTCATTGGAAAACAGTGCCCAAGAAACCTCACTCAAGCCAGGGCTCAGGGCCCCAAGCCTCTAAGCCTTGCCTAGCCCCAACACTAACCCAACCCTAAATCTAATCCTAACCCTAACCAAACCCTAACACAAACCCCACCCTTACCCTAAGCCTAACCCAACCATAACTCTAACTCAAATCCAACCCTAAAGCCCCACTCCAACCCAAGCCTAACCCAAACCCAACCTTAACCTCCCATCCTTACCCTAACTCTAATCCTAACCCTAATCAACCCAAACCCCAGCCATACCCTAACCCTAACCCGACTCTACTCCTAACCCAACCATAAACCTAACTTAAATCCAACCCTAAACCCCCACTCTAACCCTAACCAAACCCAATCCTTATCCCCCACCCTTTCCTTAACTCTAACCCAACTCTACCCCTAACCCAACACTACCTCCCCCACCCTTACCCTAACCCTGACTCTACTCCTAACTCTAATCCTAATCCTAACCCTAACCAAACCCAAACCCCACCCTTACCCTAACCCTAACTTTAATCCTAACCCAACCATAAACCTAACTCAAATCCAACCCTAAACCCCCACCCAAACCCAACCCTAACCCAATCCTAACCCAGTCCTAACCCTAAGTCTCACCCTAACCCCTCCACCCCCATCCCAAAGATGCCTCCTGCCCAGGCCTGCAGCAAGAATTAACTCTGCCAGGACCAAGGCAGAGCACAAACCTCTGCCACAAGAGGTAAGGTCCAGCTGGGAGCAGGGACAGAGGGCAAAAGGGGCAGGAGCTGCCTCTGCTGCCAGCTTCTGTAGGGAAGGGAGGTGCAGGAATGTTGGGAATGAAATACCAAAGGGTTGCAGTTTCCAGTGTCCACCTCCTGCCCTATCTGCTCTCTTGGAATTCTGCACTCCATGGCTAAGACATCCCAGTTCTTAAAGCCAGAGCAGCATCCCAAGTCCCTTGGAATTCTGCACTCCTGGAGCACAAACCCTGTGAGGAGAGGCTGAGGGAGCTGGGGGGGTGCAGCCTGGAGAAGAGGAGGCTCAGGGCAGAGCTCATTGCTGTCTACAACTACCTGCAGGGAGACTGTAGCCAGGTGGGGTTGGGCTCTGCTGCCAGGCAAGCAGCAACAGAAGAAGGGGACACAGCCTCAAGCTGTGCCAGGGCAGGTCTAGGCTGGATGTTAGGAGGAAGCTGTTGGCAGAGAGAGTGATTGGCATTGGAATGGGCTGCCCAGGGAGGTGGAGGAGTCACCATGCCTGGAGGTGTTGCAGCCAAGCCTGGATGGGGCACTTAGTGCCATGTTCTGGGTGACTGGCTAGGGCTGGGGGATAGGTTGGACTGGCTGAGCTTGGAGCTCTCTTCCAACCTGCCTGATTCTGTGATTCTTTGATCTCAGTTCTTAAAGCCAGAGCAGCATCCCATGGGGCACTGCCTGCTGGGCACTGCCTGCCAGCCCAGACCTGCTCCTCCTGTGGAATCCTCAATGTCCCAGAGCCAGCTTGGCTGTCCAGGACATCCTCATGGTTGCACTCCAGGAGCTTCCAGCTGCTCCTCAGCTGAACAGGGAGAGCATTTGGTGATCTCTTCTCCCAAGTAGAAGAAGAGGGAATGGCCTCCAGCTGCACCAGGGGAGCTTTAGGTTGGACATCAGGAAATGTGCAGGCACTGGAAGCAGCCAGGGGGGTGGTGGAGTCCCCGGCCCTGAGTGTCATTAGAAGCTTTACCATGAGGGTGCTGGAACACTGCCACAGGCTGCCCAGGGAGGTGTCTGGGGCCTCATCCCTGGAGGTTCTCAGAGTGAGGCTCAGTAGGGCTCTGGGCAGCCTGCTCCGGTGGAGGATGTCCCTGCTGGCTGCAGGGGCTGGGCTGGATCACCTTTGCAGGTCCCTTCCAGGCCAAACCATCCAAGGATGCTTTTTTTTTCCCCTCCCAGGTATTTTGGTGGTTTTGGTTTTGGGTTTGGGTTTGGTTTGGGTTTGTTTTGGTCTGGTCTGGTTTGGTTTGTTCTTTTCCATGCTCAGCATCACAAAGAGCCTCTGCAGACAGAGCTGCTAAAGGCAGACAAAGGCTTGGAGTCTCCCTGTAATTACTGGGCAGGACACGGGGATGGCTTTGCTGGCCTCGTTTCCGTGCAGGGCTGACACCCCCCCCAGGCTCCCTGTCCCCAGAAGGTCACACCCCCTGGCAGGGACTCCTTTCAAGTCCCTCCAAGAGCAGATGATAAAGAGGAGCAGCTCAGGAGGCTGCTGCTGGCTCTGCCGTAATTGCTGGGTTGTTGCTGGCAGCCTTAGCACCTCCTTCTCACCCAGAGCCTTCATCCCTGGCACAGGCAGAGCCCCCTGGGGCTCCCTCCTGGGCTCAGCTCCAAGCAGGAGGTCTCAGAAGCTGAGGCTTGAGAGCCTGTTTCTGTTACACTGGAGCATGGAATGGGTTGGGTTGGAAGGGACCTTAGAGATCCTCCAGTGCCATGGGCAGGGACCTGCCTGCAGCCCAGGCTGCCTGGGGCCTCACCCTGCCTGCTCACACAGGGCTGAGCTGCCCACAGCCCCCCCAGGAACCCATTCCAGTGCCTCAGCACCCTCAGAGTGCAGAATGTCTGCTCTGCCCTTGGCACCAGTCCCCTCCCCTTGGCACCAGTCCTCTCTCCTTGACCCCAAACCCCTGTCCCTGACCTCAAACCCCTCTCTTTGGCCCCAGTGCTCTTTCATTGACCCAAATCCCCTCTCCTTGACCCCAATTGTCTCCCCTTGACCCCAATTCCCTCTCCTTGACCCAAATCCTCTCTCCTTGACCCAAATCCCCTGTCCTTGACCTCAATCCCCCTTTCCTTGACCCAAATCCCCTCTCCTTGAGCCCAATCCCCTGTCCCTGCCCCCAACCCTCTCTCCTCGGCTCCAGACCTCTCTCTCCTTGACCCCAACCCCCTCTCCTTGACCCCTGCCCTCTGTCTTTGTCCCCATAACTGAAAAAGCATCATAAAGTGTGACAGGTTTTGTGCTTCCCCCTCCCAGCCTCCTGCTTTCTCCCATGCATGATTCCACTGCTGGCTCCTGGGGAGCCTCTCCTCACCCAGCCCCCCCCCAGGCCTCTTTCCTCAGGGCTGCTCTCAACCCACTCTGCACCCAGCCTGGAGCTGGGCCTGGGCTTGGCCTGACCCAGCTGCAGGACCTTGCACTGTCACTTGGTGATCCCCATGGAGCTGGCACTGTTCCTCTCCCCCAGCCTGTCAAGATCCTTCTGGATGGATCCTTGGACTTTCAGGATCCTTCTGGATGCATCCCTGGACTCTAAAGATCCTTCTGGATTAATCTTTGAACTCTCAGGACTCTTCTGGATGAATCCATGGTCTCTCAGGATCCTTCTGAATGGATCCATGAACCCTCAAGATCCTTCTGGATCAATCCTTGTACTCTCAGGATCCTTTGGATGCATCCCTGGACTCTAAGGATCCTTCTGGATGGATCCCTGGACTCTCAGGAACCTTCTGGATCAACCTTTGAACACTCAAGGCTCTTCTGGATGAATTCATGATCTCTCAGGATCCTTCCGGATGGATCCCTGGACTCTAAAGGTGCTTCTGGCTGGATCCCTGCCCTCAATGAGCCCAGGCTACCAGCAGCCTGGTGCCACCAGCAGCCCTGCTGCCCCTGGGCACTACTGGGGCAGGAGTTGTGCTTTCCCAACTGTGTCCCAGCTCAGGCTGTTTCCAGCAAGAGCAGAGCCAGAGCCTGCATCTGTGGGCAGCAAGGCTGGAACTGCCTCTTCAAACACAGCTCAGCTGCTCCAGCTCCTGCCTCGATGCCTCCACCCTGCCCCTGGGGCTCTGTGATGCTCCAGGCAGCTGCTGGCACTCAGAGCACCCTCAGCCTGCCCAGCTGCCTTGGGCCTCTCCTCCCCTCCCCTCCCCTCCCCTCTCCGTTGGCAGCTTCCCTGAGCCACCTCAGTGGCACAGGCCCAGAAGGAGGGCAGAAGGAGAGTTCTGGGCTTGGCTTTGGGAAGAGAAAGGCATGGAATGGGCTGGGGGAGGGAAGGACCTCTGAGGTCATCCTGCTGTGCCAGCTCTGCTGCTGGACCACAGCCCTTGGCATGGCTGGAAGGGACCCCAGAGCCCAGCCAGTGCCAACCCCTGCAGTGCCCAGGGACTTCTCCCACTGCCTCAGGCCCTCATCCAGCCTGACATTGCACACCTCCAGGGAGGAAGCATCCACACCCTCCTCGGGTGACCTGAGCCAATGTCTCACCACCCTCTTTGTGCCTTTGAACCCCCCCTCAGGGATGGGGACTCAACCTTCACTTTGTCCCAGTGCAGCTGGATTGAAGCAGCCAAAGGACACTGAGATTTCATCAAAATCACCTTCACAGGAAAGGATTTGTTAGGCAGAGGAGAGCAAAGGCCAGAATGGCCCTGCAGAGAGAGCAGCTGAGCATGGCCCTGCAGAGAGAGCAGCTGAGCATGGCCCTGCAGAGAGAGCAGCTGAGCATAGCCCTGCAGAGAGCAGCTGAGCATGGCCCTGCAGAGAGAGCAGCTGAGCATGGCCCTGCAGTGAGAGCAGCTGAGCATGGCCCTGCAGTGAGAGCAGCTGAGCATGGCCCTGCAGTGACAGCAGCTGAGCATGGCCCTGCAGAGAGAGCAGCTGAGCATGGCCCTGCAGAGAGAGCAGCTGAGCATGGCCCTGCAGTGAGAGCAGCTGAGCATGGCCCTGCAGTGACAGCAGCTGAGCATAGCCCTGCAGAGAGAGCAGCTGAGCATGGCCCTGCAGAGAGAGCAGCTGAGCATGGCCCTGCAGTGACAGCAGCTGAGCATGGCCCTGCAGAGAGAGCAGCAGAGCATAGCCCTGCAGAGAGAGCAGCTGAGCATGGCCCTGCAGTGAGAGCAGCTGAGCATGGCCCTGCAGTGAGAGCAGCTGAGCATAGCCCTGCAGAGAGAGCAGCTGAGCATGGCCCTGCAGTGAGAGCAGCTGAGCATGGCCCTGCAGAGAGAGCAGCTGAGCATGGCCCTGCAGTGACAGCAGCTGAGCATGGCCCTGCAGAGAGAGCAGCTGAGCATGGCCCTGCAGTGACAGCAGCTGAGCATAGCCCTGCAGAGAGAGCAGCTGAGCACAGCCCTGCAGTGAGAGCAGCTGAGCATAGCCCTGCAGAGAGAGCAGCTGAGCATGGCCCTGCAGTGACAGCAGCTGAGCATGGCCCTGCAGAGAGAGCAGCTGAGCACAGCCCTGCAGTGACAGCAGCTGAGCATAGCCCTGCAGAGAGAGCAGCTGAGCATGGCCCTGCAGTGAGAGCAGCTGAGGGAACTGGGGGGGGGTGAGGCTGGAGGAGAGGAGGCTGAGGGCAGAGCTTGTGGGGCTGTGGCAGGGCCTGAGAGGAGGCTGGAGCCAGGGGGGGGTTGGGCTGTGCTGCCAAGGGCCAAGAGGAGATGGCCTCAAGGTGCCCCAGGGCAGGTGGAGCTTGGCCCTGAGCAACAATTCCTGCCCTGGGAGGGTTCTGCAGGCCTGGCCCAGGCTGCCCAGGGAGCTGCTGGGGCAGTGCCCATGCCTGGGGGGGTTCAAAGGCTCCTGGACATGGTGCTGAGGGCTGTGGCTCAGTGGTGCTGGCTCAGCAGCAGGGCTGCGAACTGTGGAGCAGTGCCAGGGCTGGAGCATCCCCAAGGGCTCTTCCAGCCCCAGCAGCTCTGTGGCTCCATGAAAGGCTCAAAGCTTTCTGGGAGCTGAATTCACAGCTCCAAAAGTGGAGAGCAGAAGGAAGCAAACCCAGGGAAGGATTCCTGACCCTGCCTGGAGAATGCCACAAACCCACAGCCTCCTCCTCCTCAGGCCACAGAGCTTCTGCCCAGGAGCCTTCCCCAGCTCCATTGCCCTTCTCTGGCCCTGCTCCAGCTCCTCAAAGTCCTTCTGGCAGGGAGGGCCCCAAAGCTGATCCCAGGATTCCAGCTGTGGCAGAGGGAGGCAATCACCTCCCTGGCCCTGCTGGCCCCAGCACTGCTGATCCAAGCCAGGATGCTCTCCCCTGATTGGCTGCTCCCCCTCTTTAATTAACACATCACTCTCATTACTCCATGATTATTATCACCCTAATTAGTCCTCTCTTTTCCTTCCTCCCAGCACACCAAGGAGGCAGCCGAGGAGGAGTCCTGTGGCCACACAGATGGGAAAGCTCAGGCTGGGCTTTCAGCCCAGCAGCTGCAGCCCCAGGAGGTGGATGGACACTTGGGCAAGGTGGGGTGGGAGGAAATGATCCCCAGAGAGCTGCCAGGGAGCAGAGTGCACTGACAGGGGGAAGAAATTAGGCAGTAATTAGTTCCTGCCCTGAACACTCATCCCTTGCAGCTCCACAACCCACATCAGAGCCAGCAGGGAGTTGGTTCTTCTGATGTGGGCAGTGGGAGGGGAGGGGAAGGCAAAGACCTCACCTGGAAAAGGAGAGGAGGAGGAAGAAGCTCTCAGCTCGTGGGCAGTGGGTGGAGGATTCTCCACCTCCTTGGGTAGAAACAATCCAGACTCATAGGACCAGAGACCTGCCTGGGCCCATCAGGACCAGCCTCACCTCCAGCTCTGATTCCCGAGGTCCCACCACGGCCAAAGCTCCTCCTGCAGCTCCTGCCCGAGCTCACAGCACTCTGCCCTGCCTGGCCCTGCTGCCAGCAGGCAGAGTTTGGCACCTGACAGCTTCTGGCTCCTGGCTGGGGTTGGAAGCCACAAGGTCCTGGCTGCTTTCAAACCCTTTTCCTGCCACAGATCCACCCTGAGAGGCAAAAGTTCAGGGCTTGGCTTTGGGCACCCCCAGGCACACTGCAAGGCTCCTCCGTCGGGACCAGCCTCAGCTCCAGCTCCCATCCCTGCTGTCCCCTGCTGACCCTTGGGGCTCTGGAAGGCAGCTGAGGCCACCTGCTGCCACCCTCGGGCTGCTCCCAGCCACCCAGCTCAGGCTGGAGCTGAGAGCCACAAGGTCAGCTCTGCTCCCTTGCCCAGCTCCATCCCCTCCCAGCCAGCTTGCTGCAGGAGACAAAGGCTTTGGGGGTGGTTTGGCAGCGGAGAGCCTCCGGAGCTCCTCTGGTGGCTTCCTTCTGGTGGGTGGAGCTCAGGACGTTGGGGCCAGAGCAGAGCTGTGCTGGCTGCAGGTCCCCCCCAGGAGGTGGGCACCAGGGCAGGGCTGCCAGGGCTGCTGATGGCACCAGGCTGGGTGGTGTCCTGGGCTCACTGAGGGCCTCTTCTTCAGACCCTTCCCCAGCTCTGTTCCCTTCTCTGCCTCTGCTGCAGCTCCTCAATGCCCTTCTGGCACTCAGCTGCCCAACCCTGCCCCCAGCACTGCAGCTGTGCCCTCCCCAGTGCTGAGCAGAGGCTCCACCACCTCCCTGCACCTGCTGCCCACACTGTAGCTGCTGCTGCCCTTCCTGGCCAGCTGAGCACCCCTGGTCCTGCCTGTCAGTGCCTGGGGGGGCTGCAAGAAAGCTGGGGAGGGACTTTGGAGGCTGTCAGGGAGTGGTAGGCTGGGGGGGATGGAACAAATCTGAGTCACACTGGAGGTGAGGAAGAAACTCTTCAGAATGAGGGTGGTGAGAGCCTGGTAGGGATTGCCCAGGGAGGGGGTTGAGGCTCCATCCCTGGAGGTGTTTGAGGCCAGGCTGGATGGGGCTCTGCACAGCCTGGTCTGGTGTGAGGTGTCCCTGTCCGTGGCAGAGGGGTTGGAGCTGGATGGGCCTCGTGGTCCCTTCCAGCCCTGCCTGCTTCTGTGGCTCTGTGGCTGATTCTGTGCTCAGCTGCCCCTCAGGCAGCAGCCTGAGGTCCTTCCCTGCTGAGCAGCCTCCCTGTCCCTCAGTCTCCCTGAGATGCTGAATGTGCTCTTCCCACCCTCAGCCCTGGTGTGGTGAGAGCAGAGAGCTGCTGCAGGAGCAAGTGACTCAGCCCTGCCTGTGGTCAGGCTGCTGAAGCTTCCCCTGGAAGATGAATGTGTGGCAGAAGCTTCCCAGCTCTGCCCAGGAGGGCTGGCCTGGGAAAGGCTGCCGAGGGAAGGAGCTGCCAGCTCTGCAGCAGCAGAGTCAGCACTGCCTGCACCCTGATGGTTCTCCCACCCACCCAAAAGCTGGTTGGGTTTTGCTCATGGGTGAGGGAGGAGACCTGGGCCATGCACCTGCTCTGGGTGGTTTTGCTTCTCCTCACTTCCTTCACCTCCTTGGCCATGGGAGGCTCTGGTTGGCATCTCTGTGTTGATCAGCCAAGACCTCAGAGCCATGGAATGGGCTGGGGGGGACCTCAAAGGTCAGCCAGTGCCAACCTCTGCTGCCCCAAGGCCTGAACCCTCCTGGCTACACTTCCAAGCTTGGAGTCTCCACTACCTCTCTGGGCAGCTTGTTCCAGTATTTCACCACACTCATGGTGCAGAACTTCCTCCTGGTGCCCAACCTAAATCTCCCTGCTCCAGAGCCAATCCCTTGCCCCACAGCCCCTTCTGAACAATCCCTCCCCAGCTCTCCTGGAGCCCTTCAGCTCCTGCCAGGCTGCTCCAAGCTCTCCCTGCAGCCTTCCCTGGTCTCAACAGCCTCAATTTTCCAAGCCTGACCCCACAGGGGAGGATCTCAAGCCCTGTGATCATCTTGGTGGCCTCCTCTGGACCTGCTCCAGCAGCTCCTGGTCCTTGGAGACTCCGTAGGTGCTCACAGCCCTGCAGCTGAGGTCTGCCTAGAGCAGAGCAGAGCAGAGGGGCAGGATCCATCTCTCTCCAGCTCTGTCCACACTGCTCTGGATGCAGCCCAGGCTGCCCTTGGCCTTCTGGGCTGCCAGTGCCTACTGCTGGCTCCTGCCCAGCTTCTGCCCCCACCAGCATCCCAATATCATTTTCCATCACATCACCTCCCAGCCTGGATTGATGCTGAGGACTGCCCCAACCCTGCTGAGGACTTTGCACCTCAGCTCCTTGCCCTTCATGAGGCTGTGGCTCTGCAGGACCAGCCCAGGCAGCTGCAGCCATGGAGAGCCAAGGAACCAACCTCAGCCTTCATCTTCCTCTGCAGCTTGCTGAAATTGCAGCTCAGAAGGTTTGGGTGTTGGCCCAGCAGGAGGAGGGAAGGAGCTGCCCTCGTTCTGGAGGAGCTGGCATCCATCTGCCTTTCTTCTCTCCGCGTCTGAGGCCACTCAGAGGCAATTATGCTGCCGCTGGAATGAGGCAGTCGCCGACTGCTGCCGCGGCTGGGCTGGGCGCTAATGCCAGGCAGCTGCTGCAGACTCCTGTCTCCAGCTCGGCCCCGGAGCAAGAGGATGAGGCAACTACCTCCAGCCCAAGCTTCTGTCGCCTCTCATCTGGGGACACCTTTGGTGTCCCGACTGGAATGGGCAGGTGGGGAAAGCCGTGGAAGCCCCCGGGGCTGGCTGAGCCTTCAGCCCTTCCAGGCTGGGAATGCAAAGCAGGGCAGGGCCAAGCGGCGGAGCCCAGGAGCAGCTGCTGAGCACCAGCCCAGCTCCCAGAGCTGGCTCCAGCTCCTCTTCCTCCAGCAGAAGCCAGGTTGGAAGTGGCCTCTGGCTCAGAGCCAGGCTGAGCTGTCCTGGCCATGGATGGCAGAGGGATGGCCACAAGGAGAGCCCAGAGCTGGGGCCAGGCTGGCTGCTGGGCACTCCCCCTGGGCATGCCACTGCCCACGGCCCAGAGTGGCATCAGGGACTTGGTGGCACTCAGGCAGTTAACTGGAGCTGCCTGATGCCTCAGCAGGGACCCCAAGCCTTGGCCTCACCTCCTTCCCAAGGGCCAGATGCATGTGGGGGATCCATAAAGCTCAGAGGCAACCCCCCCCGGGTGGGCTCCATCTCCACTACCTGTGGCAATCAAGAGTTTAGACCAACTGCTGAAGGAGATTTGCTGCTTGAGAAGGGAGCTGGGGTGGAGGCTTGGTCCTGCTCAGCCACCCAGAGGGGACCACCTTGGATGAAACTGGTGAGGGAAATGGTTCTGCCCTCTCTGCTCTGCTCAGCCCTGCCCTGCTCAGCCCCCACCTGCAGCACTGCCTCCAGCTCTGGGCCCCCCCAGCACCACAAGGACCTGGAGCTGGTGCTGCAGAGGCTCCAGAGGAGGCCAGCAGGAGCAGCAGAGGCTGCAGAAACTCCCCTGTGGGGCCAGGCTGGCAGAGTTGGGGCTGCTGAGGCTGCAGAGCAGAAGGCTGCAGGCAGAGCTTGGAGCAGGCTGGCAGGAGCTGAAGGGCTGCAGGAGAGCTGGGGAGGGAGTGGGGAGAAGGGCTGGGGGGGGCAGGAGAGGGCCAATGGCTTGGAGCTGGGAGAGGGAGAGAGGAGAGAGGAGAGGAGGCAGAAGTTGGTGGGAGTGAGGCTGGGCAGAGGCTGGCACAGGCTGCCCAGGGAGGCTGTGGCTGCCCCCCCCGGGGGTGCTCCAGGCCAGGTTGGCTGAGGCCCTGAGCAGCCTGTGCTGGTGGAGCTGTTGCTGGACATGGCAGGGGCTGGAGCTGGCTCAGCTCTGAGCTCCCTTCCAGCCCAGCCCATGCCATGATTCCCTGACCCAGTCTCTAACCCTAGCACACAAAAGCCTTCTCCTGCCCAGCCTCCTCCTCACCTCTTCTGCAATCACTTCCTGCTTTATCTGGTGGCTTTTATAGGATCCAGGTGGCAATCAGAGCCTGTGGCAGCAGGGGAGCAGAGCTGCCTTGTGCCCTGTGAGCCTGCAGACAGGGAGGACTTGAGAGCGGTGGTGGTGATGATGATGATGATGGCTGTGAAGCCAGCAGGGTGGGTTTGGCTGAGCAGATGGAGACATCTTGCAGGATGAGATGTCCCTGCCCCAGGCTGCCTGCAGAGCCAGGAGAGACCTGCTGGAAGCAGTCCCAGGGCTCCACTGGGTGCCTGTCTCAGGTCAGGTGAATCATCCCTTGGGAATGCTGGGTTGGAGTTTCCCCCCCCCACATGAAGCCTCAGCCCCTCAGATGCTGAGCTGCAGGTGGGAGGCTTCAGTCCTGAGACAAAGTCCCAGGGGATGGAGCTGGATGAGCTTCCAGGCCCCTCCCAACCCAGTTCCATGAATCCATAAGAAGCTGATCCCAGCACGTTGTGGCCAAGGGATCTCCTCACTGCTCCCTGGGCCTTTTTGTCACCCCTGGTGCCACTGAGGTCCTCTCTGTCTGAAATCCACCCACCCCTGGCATGGCACTGCCCTGCTCACAGCCCCACTGAGCCCAGGATGTCACTGTTGGCATCTTCAACCAACTGCTGTGCCATGGAAGGGCCCAAAGCTGCCACTGAGCTTGCAGCAGTGGATGAAGCTGCAGGGTGGAAAACCTCTGGTGGAGATCACCTGAGAGTGCTCAGAACCTCTTGTGGGGGACACCTTGGAGTGCTCAGAACCTCTTGTGGAGGACACTGTAGAGAGCTCAGAACCTCTTGTGGAGAACACCTGAGAGGTTTCAGGCAATTTTTGCCACCAGTTTGGCCATAAACTGTCTGCAAGGGGATGGGATCTGGGGGGACAAAGCAAGCAGAAGGGGATGGGATCTGAGGGGGATAAAGCAAGCAGAAGGGGATGGGACCTGGTGGGATAAAACAAGCAGAAGGGGATGGGATCTGGGGGGATAAAGCAAGCAGAAGAAACTGCTCTGGGTCCCATCCTGCTCCAGACTGCCTGAAGAGGACCTGAAGTTCTGTTTGGTTTTTTGTTCTTCCTCCCCCAGAGTCTGTGAAAGTTTTTTCTTACTGCTCCTTCCCCAACCCTCTCCAAACTCCACTCAGGGCCAGGTCAGGAGGCAAAGCCTTGGACTTTCGATGCAGTTTATTGAAGGCACAGTGAGAAGCTGGGAGGTGAGGCTGGAGGGGAGGAGGAAGTTCTGCACCATGAGAGTGCTGAGAGCCTGGAAGGGGTTGCCCAGGGAGGTGGTTGAGGCCCCATCCCTGGAGGTGTTTGAGGCCAGGCTGGCTGAGGCTGTGTGCAGCCTGCTCTAGAGTAGGGTGTCCCTGCCCATGGCAGGGGGGTTGGAACTGGCTGGTCCCTGTGGTCCCTTCCAGCCCTGACTGACTCTGTGATTCTGTGAGGTTTGAGCAGCCAATGCAAGCAGCTTTGGTCAGGGGGGGTGGAAGCGGTCAGCTGAACCCATCTGGGCACTAATGACTTCATGGGGGCAGAAGAGGCCAACTCAATCTGGGCACCAATGACTTCATGGGCATGGAAGAGGTCAACTCAATCAATCTGGGCACTAACTTCATGGGCATGGAAGAAGTCAACTCATTCTGGGCACCAATAACTTCATGGGGGTGGAAGAGGCCAACTCAAACAATCTGAGCATCAATAATTTCATGGGGCCAGAAGAGGTCAACTCATTCTGGGCACCAATAACCTCATGGTCACAGAAGAGATCAACTCATTCTGGGCACCAATAACTTCATAGGGGTAGCAGAGGTCAACTCAAAGAATCTGGGCACTAACTTCATAGGCATGGAAGAGGTCAACTCAACCTGGGCACCACTAACTCCATGGGCATGGAAGAGGCCATCTCAACCTGGGCACCACTAACTCCATGGGCATGGAAGAGGTCATCTCAACCTCGACACCACTAACTCCATGGGCATGGAAGAGGCCATCTCAACCTGGACACCACTAACTCCATGGGCATGGAAGAGGCCATCTCAACCTGGACACCACTAACTCCATGGGCATGGAAGAGGCCATCTCAACCTGGACACCACTAACTCCATGGGCATGGAAGAGGCCATCTCAACCTGGGCACCACTGACTCCATGGGGCTGGGGCAGGGAGGGAGGGGTGGGTGAGCTCTTCTACAACATCAGCAGGCTTGCAGCTAAGCCTCCCCCCACCATGCAGAAGCAAATCAAAGGTCTGCCTTGGCACCTGGAAGCAGACCCCAGCAGGAGGCTGTGGCAAGGGGGCTGGAGGTTGGAATTTGCCTTTTGGTAACATTTCAGCTCAGGATTAGTTTTTTTTTAAACTTCTCTGGTGGGAAATGAAAGAAAATTTGTTTAAAAATAGGAATAAGAAGAGATAATTCAAGACTCAAAAGAGGGAGAAGGCTCAAGATCCAAAAGAGTTGCTCCTCAGCTCCTGGAGAAGTCAAACTCATCCCTCCCTTGTCTGAAATGCTTTGGGAAGGGCTGGGAGGGAAAAGAGGCTTTGAGTAGGAAAGAAGAGTGAGGGAAAGGAACCTGCTGGCTGTGGGGAAAGGCAGGAGGAGAGGACAGGACACCAAGCAAAGCCTTCGAGCCGTGAGCCTCTGGGCAGCAGCAGTGTGTGGCGCCTGCTGGAGAAGCTCGGGAGCAGTGCGGTTGGGCTTTGGGACTCCGCAAGCAGCCCTCGGCAGGGCTCAAGCTGACGCTAAGGGAGGTGGGAATGGGTTTGGTGACCCAAACCCTTGCTGCTAATGGGCAGAGGAAGGATCCTGCATCATCTCAGCGGGAGGAGCTCCGCGCCCCGAGCCGGCTGGCAGTGCCACCCGCCCGGCAGCCCTAGGGCACGACACAAGGCTCTCTGACCACGCCGAAGCCCCCTGGCACCACGCCGCTGTTGCACCCCACGACCTCAGGGCCGCTGGCAACCACGACAGGGGAACCTGCCAGCTGCCTGACGACGCAGCCCTGGCTGCCGAAGCTGAGCACCCCTGCGGGCTGGCAGGGCCCCATCCTGGCGCTCAGGGCAGGGCTGCCCGCGCTGAGCAGGGTGCGGGCTGGGTACCCGCCGCTGCGGGAGCTGAAGCCGCCGCTCTTGCAGCTGCCCGCTCCGGCTTGGCAGAAGACCTCCGGCACACACTGCTTGGCCACGGAGCTGAGCACCCTCTTGGGGTGGATGCCAGCACTCCGGGAGCTGAAGCCTCCGTTCTGGGAGCTGTGGCGTCCAGACCTTCTGCCCAGGGAGCCGTAGCCGCAGGCAGCGCCGCCCGCAGCCAGCATCCCGCACTCCTCGGGGAGGTTGTAGCCGCTGCTGACCACAGCTGGAAGACAGCCCCGGGGCGGGGGGGGGGGTTGGTTATGCGGAGAGGGAAGGTGGAAGAGGCTCTGGAGCAGGCAGGTTGTGGCGGGAGTGGCAGAACCAACCCGAGCTGAGCTCCTCTGCTCCAGCAGATCTCAGCTCCGGCAGCTGCCGACTGCCCCCAGCGCATCCCCCAGCACCTCCTCCCACCCCCGCACTGCTCAGCTGCCTCTGCTCCTTCGCAGCTTTGCCTGCTGGGCTCTCCAGGGCACCGAACTGTTGCCTCCAAGAGTAGGAAGGGGTTATGGATGTGACCTTCTCCCTCCAGCCAAAGGCTGATTGTTTAGGGGGGAAGTTAGGTTGAGAATGTTGGGATTAAGCCTTTGTGAGCTGAAATGAAGAAGGGAGGCAGAGGGAGGAGGGACAGACAGAGGGACACAGCTCCACAAACTGAGAGAACCTCAATGGTTGGAGACCTTCAGGTTACTTACAGACACTCACAGGGTTCCCCACACATATCCTGTTAGGGGAGAGAGGAGAAGCAGACATCAGCCTCTGGACCAGCAGCAGCCACAGCTACAAGCATGATGCTCCTCATGCTGCCCCCCCTGAGCCTCTGCTTGGGACACATCTGAACGTCTCCAGGACAGGAGCTGGTTTTGCTGGCACAAGTGTGGCCTCTGCAGCCTTCAGCTGCCTCTCCAGGCTCTGCTTCTGTGAGCTTGGGAGGATCTCTGCTCTGCTCAGCCCTCACCTCCAACCCTGCCTCCAGTGATGCTGTCCCCAGCGCAAGGACTCAGGAGCTGCTGGGGGGAGCCCAGAGGAGGCCACAAAGATGCTGCCAGGGCTGCAGCAGCTCTGCTGTGAGCTCAGGCTGAGGGGGCTGGGGGGGTGCAGCCTGCAGAGGAGAAGGTTCCAGGGGCAGCTGAGAGCTGTGCCAGAGCCTGAAGGGAGCCTGCAGGGAGGCTGCAGAGAGCCTTTGGCTGAGGGGGGGTGAGGCAGGAGCAGGGGGAAGGGTGTGGAGCTGAGGCAGAGCAGGGCTGGAGTGGAGCTGAGGCAGAAGCTGCTCAGCAGAGGGGGCAGAGACTCTGGCCCAGGCTGCCCAGGGAGGCTGTGGCTGCCTCCTGCCTGGGGCTGTGCCAGGCCAGGCTGGATGAGGCCCTGAGCAGCTGAGTCTGGCTGGGAGCTGGCCCTGGGCTTGGCAGGGGCTTGGAGGAGATGCCCTCTGAGCTCCCTTCTAACCTGAGCCACTCTGTGACTCTGTGACAATGGAGCTGCAAAGTGCCTGGGCAGCTCTGGCCTTTGATGTAAAGGAGATAGGGAGAAGGTCTCTGTCACCCACCTGCTCTCTTCACCCTCCAGCAGGGTCTTGTATGTTGCAATCTCGATGTCCAGAGCCAGTTTGACATTCAGCAGCTCCTGGTAGTCCCTCAGCATGCAGGCCAGCTCATCCTTGGCCTTCTGGAGGGCATTCTGCAGCTCAATGTGCTTCTCCCGGGCATCTTTGAGGGCACAGTCCCCACGCTGCTCTACATCACAAATGGAGGTCTGCAGGCAGGAGACCTGGCAGAGAGGGAGATAACAGTGCAGAGGTCATCCAAGCTTTGCTTCCTAATTCCTGGTCAGGCAGGGTTTGGATTCATCCTCTCTTCCACTTAGAGAGGAGAAAGCCACCAGCGCCCTTCTCTCGGGCAGCTTCTCGTCTGTCCTCTTTCCAACCACAGCCTAGAGCAGGTCTTAAGTCTTCTGCAGGCCCTTGTGTGACCTTCCCCATACCTGAGCTGTCCACCCAGACACTGCCCTTTCTGGAGGCATCACCTCCAGGCCTCCCATACCTGCTTCTTGGCGCTCTCCAGCTCGCACTGCAGCTTCTGCACCATGCGGCTCAGCTCGGAGATCTCACACTTGTTGCTCTGCAGATCGTCACAGTATTTGCCCCTCTTGTCCTGCAGCTCCTGGAACTGCAACCACCAAAGGCAAGGGTTGGGTTTGTCCTGCAGCCTGCTCAGTGGGCACCACCCAGCTGCCAGCTCCTCACTCACCCTGGTTTGGTAGAAAGCATCAACTTCCTCTTTGCTCTTCTGAGCGATCTCTTGGTACCAGCACTCCACGTTCTTGATGATGCTCTCCATGTCCAGGTCGCGGTTGTTGTCCATCTTGACGACGACTGAGGTGTCACACAGCTGCCTGTCCACCTGGGCTCGCTCCTGTGGGGGAGGGAGGCCTCCTTCAGCTCTCAGCAGCAGCCCTCAGGCTTTGCAGGGAAGGAGGAAGGGCTGAGACAAGCTCCACCACCCGCTGGTGGCTCTCACAAGTCAGAGGTGTCCCTCAGGGCAGCTCAGCAGAACGCCCTCCCTGCTGGACAGGTTGCAGCCTGCCAGCTGCTGACCTGCAGCAATTCTGTCCACATCAAGGGCAGGGCATTGGAGTGACTTAACCCTTGGCATCCTGTCATCTTCAGCTGCTTTGCTGCTGCTAATGACAGGATTCAGCTGGCAGCTTCAGCCTTCATCAGGCAGCAGCGAGCTGGAGGAACTGGCCAGACACTTGCCTTGGCTCAGGGCAAGAGGTAGGACCTGGAGCTGTGTCAAGCAAGGGGGAACCACCCAACCTCCAACATAAGGGTGCTGATGTGATAACAACCTCCTGCTTCAAGCTTGGGCTGAGGCCCAGCTACAGAATGGGTTGGGTTGGGAAGGGACCTTAAAGGCCATCTTGTTCCAACAGAGAATCATAGAAGCCTTGAATGGGTTGGGTTGCAAGGGGCCTTGAAGACCACCCAGATCCATCATGGAATCCTAGAAGGGTTTGGGTTGGAAGAGATCTTGAAGATCACCCAGTTCCAACATGGAATTCAGAATGGGTTGGGTTGGAAGGGCTTAAAGACCACCCAGCTCCAGCACAGAATCCTAGAAGGGTTTGGGTTGGGAAGGGACTTTGAAGACCACCCAATTCCAACATGGAATTCAGAATGGGTTGAGTTGGAAGGGACCTTGAAGACCACCCAGATCCATCATGGAATCCTAGAAGGGTTTGGGTTGGGAAGGGACCTTGAAGACCACCCAATTCCAACATGGGATTCAGAATGGGTTGGGTTGGGAAAGGACCTCAAAGGTGATCCAACTCACCCCCCCCTGCAATCAGCAGGGACATCCTCCACTAGAGCAGGCTGCTCAGAGCCTCCTCGAGAGGGCTCTCAAGCTGGAGACATTTGGGACACCTGCAGGGTGAGCCCCAGCAGGGTCCAGGAGCAGAGCAGGGCCTCACCTCCTCGAACACACACTTCAGCAGCTCCAGCTGCCGCCTCAGCAGATCCACCTTCACCTCCAGCTCTTCCTTGTTCAGAAAGATGCAGTCTGCATCCTGAAAGAGAGGAGACAGCCCCAGCCTGGCTGAAAATGCTGGAGAGAGGCAGAGAAGGCAGAGCCAGGAGAGCAGAAACCTGCCTGGACAGGACTCCAGGAGCAGGGAGGTGTGAGAGGATGAGTCAGGATGGTGCCTCCTGAAGGAAAACAAAACCTTTCCAACGTGACTGGCAGGAATTGCTTTGGCTCATTTACTCCTCCAGACTAAAGCTGCCAGCTCAGGACTGAGGCTTTCAGCATCACTTTTGTGTCTCTTTTTCTTCCTCCCTTTTAATATTGTTCAAATGGTTTCTGCTTTTCTGATGTCCAAGAAGAAAGGATGTGAAGAGGCAGCTGGAAAATAGCCAACACCTTAGACAGCAGCTGGCCCAGACTGACCTCTCCCACTCCAACCTTCCCTTGGCTAACAAATTCCTGCTGGGGTGGGGATGGTGGAAGAGTTGAGAAGAAATTCTTTTGTCTCTCCACTTCCATTTTCCCTAGGGAAAGGGAAATGTCACTCCCCAGAAGGTGTTGTGATGAACAACAACAAGCAAAGAAGTCAGGAATCAAAGGCCCTGAAACTGAAGAGGAGCAACAGGCACAAACTGGGCCACCAGAAGCTGCATCTAAACACGGGGAGGAACTTCTCTGCTGTGGGGGTGGAGGAGCCCTAGAGAAGGCTGCCCAGAAAGGTGGTGGAGTCTGTGTCCTTGGAGTCATTCCAAGCCCACCTGGATGCCAACCTGTGCAACCTGCTCTAGGAGCTGTGGAGATCAGCAGCTGGGGGGGGGGGGTTGGACTCAGTGGTCCCCACAGGTCCCTTCCAACCTCCACCGTTCTCTGGCTCCAGTTGCCTCTTTTTCTGCCCCTGTGCCTCTCTATCACAGAACCACAGAACAGTAGGGGTTGGAAGGGACCTCTGGAGATCATCCAACCCCATGCCAGGGCAGGGTCACTCAGAGTAGGTCACTCAGGAACACACGCAGGTGGGTGTGGAAGGTGTCCAGAGAAGGAGGCTCCACAACCTCTCCAGACAGCCTGCTCCAGACCCTCAGCATCCTCCCAGAGCTTTTCCTTCTGTCCACATGGAGCCTTCCCTGGCTCTCCTCTCTGCTCATTCTATCAGTTTTGTGGCTGCTGCCCCATTTCAGCCAAGTTTGGCACCAAGTTAAGCCTGTGCTGGGTTCAGTGCTTGCTCTGCTGGGAGCTCCTCACCTTTTTGAGTGCCACGAACTCGTTCTCCACCGTCGTGCGCCTGTTGATCTCCTCCTCGTACCTGCGGGGCAAGGAGAACACAGGGGCTGGGGAGCAGCTTCAGCCACACAGCAAATCACAGCCTTGGCTGGCCCCAAGGCTGCCACCAGGGCGTCTGCAGAGCAGACATTAGCCCAGCCGAGATCAGAAGCTTCCTCATGAGCAACAGCATTACCAATGCAAAGAGTCTGCAAGCCAGACAGAGGAATGTGGCAGCCCCCAGGGGGTGCGCCACAGGCCCGGGAGGCGCCGCCTGAGATGGAGCAGAGAAGTGAAATGCCAACGGCCAGGGGAGACCTGAGGGTCCTTACTTGCACTTGAACTCCTCCACCAGCTGGCTGGTGGCACACTCCTCACTGCCCAGCTTCTGCTTCTCGCAGAGCAGGCAGTCCAGGCGCTTCCGCAGGTCGCAGATGTAGTTCTCGAAGTAGAGCTCCAGGTTCTTGCCTTTCTTGGGCAGGACATATTGCTGCAGGAGGCCCCACTTGGTCTCCAGCACTTTGTTCTGCTGCTCCAGGAACCTGACCTGCAGGCCAAACGAGAGCAGTGCTTCAGATCAAGAGATGGGGGCAATAAAGTCAACGTCTGAGGAGCCACAGGGGTAAGGTTCCCCTGGATGGGGCCTCTGAGGTGGCTCAGGATGAGAACCTCTCAGGGGAGGTTTCTACAAAGGGATCCTGAAGTGGCAGCTGAGAAACATTCAGGTTAGAAAAGACCTTTGGGATCATCAGGTTCAGCCTGAAAGAACAGCCCAGAATAATCTGGGTTGGAAAAAAGCCTTGAGAACATCAGGTCCAGCCTGAAAGAACAGCCCAGAATAATCTGGGTTGGAAAAGAGCCTTGAGAACATCAGGTCCAGCCTGAAAGAACAGCCCAGAATAATCTGGGTTGGAAAGAGCCTTGAGAACATCAGGTCCAGCCTGAAGGGACAACTCAGAATCTCAGAATCATTTGGGTTGAAGAAGGTCTTTCAGATGACCAAGTTTATGAGCTCTGAGGCCAACCATGAGCTGACTCTACCACATCTGGTGCTAACTCAGGTATCTAACCCAGCCTGAACCAAGATGAACCTCCCTGGCCTCCAGGAATGGTTTTGGAAAGATGCTGAAAGAGGGAGGAAGGGTTCAGGGTAGGACACAAAGCTGAGTCCATCAGGGCTGTGGCTTCTGTCTGAGCTAGACCAAGGCTGCAGTGAGAAAGGAGCTGTGTCTAGACGGGACCCCCCACGACAAAGTCCACTTATGCCATGGCCATGATACAAGCACCAGCAAGCAACAGGAGCAGTGTGTGGCCAAGACCAGCCCTGCTCAGCACTGAAGACCTCCCTCTGACCCAGCATAGCTCTGTGGACATCTGGGCCCTTGGGTGGACCCAGCTCAGCCAGCTCTTGGCTGGGGTTTGGGAGGAGCTTGGTTCTGTTCCCTTTCCCTCCTGTGGGCATCTGGAGCCTTGGATGGACCCAACTCAGCCAACTCTTGGCTGGCATTTGAGGAGGGCTTGGTTCTGTTCCCTTTCCCTCCTGTGGGCATCTGGACCCTGGGATGGACTCAGCTCCTGGCTGGGGTTTGGGAGCCTTTGGTTGTGTTCCCTTTCCCTCCTGTGAGCATCTGGAGCCTGGGATGGACCCAGCTGGCTGGGTGGGGGAGGAGCTGGGCTGTGCCCGGAGCAGGCTGCGCTCACCTTGTCGATGAAGCAGGCGAATTGGGTGTTGAGAGTCTTGATCTGCTCCTTCTCCTGACAGCGGATCTCATGCTCCAGGGGGTCAACCCCAACGCAGAGAGGCTTCAGCAGCCTCTCGTCGATGCAGATCCCTTGGATGCCCTCAGCCTTGCGCTCGGGGTAGCCTCTGACGATGCTGTAGCCCCTGGGGCCGCAGAGCCCAACCCTGCCTCCGGTGCTGCCGCAGCCGGCGCCACTGAAGCCCAACTCCCCGAAGCATCCAGCGCCGCAGCCCCCATTGACGTAGGAGATTCTCCTGCTCCCACCCAGGTTGCAGACACTTCTGCTGCTGTAGGCTCCAGCTCCACACCTCCCAGGCTGGCAGGCAGAGGCTGCATAGCTTCGGCCGCAGATCTCCGAGGCCGAACTGAAACCTCTTCGCCCCAGCACGGACCTGACCGTCGGCGCCTGCCTGCTCATGCTTGGCTCCGGCTCGAGGGGTGGAAGGTGCAAGCTGTGGGGCAGCTCTTCTGCAGGACAGGAACAGAGGCTCCCACTGGAGTGACAGAAGGCTGCTGGTGGCCTTTATATACGTTCAGAAGCTTGGCCTTGATAGGATCAGGACCTTAATTTGAAGAGCTTCAGGCTTTGGTTTGCCTGGCAGCAATAAAAGCTCCTCCGAATGCAAAGCAGCCTAAGCAAACCTTAACTACTGAGGACATGAAAAGGGAGCTAAAAGTGCTCTGCTGGCAGGTTGGCTCAGAACAGATTAGGGTTTGAAGTGTTCCCTCTAATGATAGCTCAGGCAACCTTGTTGTTGGGTTTGGTTTGTTTGCTTTGTTGGGTTTGTTGTTGTTGTTTTTTCTTTCTGAAGGGAGCTCTTTGTGATTTCTTTGCAGTCTGTGGCTTGGGGTTGGGTGTCCCCTGGGCTGGTGGAGCCTGGTGGAGGCTGGTGGAGGCTGATGGAGGCTGGTGGAGGCTGGTGGAGGCTGATGGAGCCTGGTGGAGGCTGGTGGAGGCTGATGGAGGCTGGTGGAGGCTGGTGGAGGTTGGTGGAGGCTGATGGAGGCTGATGGAGGCTGATGGGCATCTGCTGCTGGCTTGGTGGAGGGGCTTTAGGAATGGAGAGGTGAGGAAAAGGAAGCAAGAGAAAGGGAGAAAAGAGAGAGTAATGAAGAGCCAAGAGTGGGAAAAGAGGATGGAGGTTGGGTTGTGGGTGGATGGGTGGAGGGAGGGATGAGTGGGTGGAGGGAGGGATGGATGGAGAGATGGAGGGATGGATGGAGAGATGGAAGGATGGATGGATGGATGGATGGATGGATGGATGGAGAGATGAGTGGAGGGATGGAGGGATGGATGTGTGGAGGGATGGGTGGAGGGAGGGATGGATGGATGGAGGGAGGGAGGGATGGAGGATTGGAGGGATGGGTGGAGGGAGGGATGGATGGAGGGAGGGATGGATGGAGGGATGGGTGGAGGGATGGGTGCAGGGATGGAGGGTTGGAGGGAGGGATGGATGGAGGGATGGGTGGAGGGATGGGTGCAGGGATGGAGGGTTGGAGGGATGGATGGAGGCATGGATGGGTGAATGCCTTAGTGGCCATGCTTGTGTTGGATTCAATGATCTCAGAGGGCTTTTCCAACCCAGACAACTCCATCTTCACTCACCCCCTCCCTGGGGGTGTTCAAGGCTGGGCTGCAGGAGGCCAAGAGCAATCTGGACTAGTGAGAGGCACCCCTGGGCTAGTGGGAGCTGTCCCTGCCCATGGCAGTGGGGTTGGAGCTGGATGAGCTTTAAGTTCCCTTCCAATCCATTCTCTGAAGGTCTTGCCCCAAAGTCCACCTGGCACAGTGGGAGCTTTGCTCTGCTCTGCATGGGAGGCTCCACCAAGCTACATCTCAGTGACCTTTTCTGATTCACCTTCTGGCAGCCTCTACAGGGACCCAGAGCAGAAGAGCAGCACACTGCAAGCTGCTGAGCTCCTCCTCACTCATGCAGTGACACCTCCCAGCTGGGTGACTTTGCCAGTCATGTCCTTGACACCCCATGGACATGCACCCCAAGAGAACCAAGCCCTAGGTCCATCCCTGGGGGACCTGGGCTGACTCACTGCCCACAGGCACTGCTCTTTCTCCATCAACAGAGGAAGTCACAATGAGGGGATTGGAGTGGACACCAGAGATGACTTTGACTCACCCTGGCCAGATGAACCTCTCCCTCCCCTAATCACCAGCCCGGGGAGATGAAAGAGGGACCCAAAGCAGCCAAGCATCTTGGGGCCTCCTCCAAACTGATACTTGGGAAGGCAAAACAATAGGAGCTGCTCCAGCTCCAGGAGAGGGAATTGTTGGGAGCAAAAAGGGACATTGTGCTGCAAACGACCCAATGACCTCAGCCCTTCCTAGCTGAAGGGGAGCAGAGATCTGCAGGTTACACAGGCAGGGATGGTGCCTGCAGGCACCTGGGAGCTGTGATCCCTCAGCCTCTCTCTTCCCACATAAATCACTTCCCAAAATGATAAAATCCACCATAAAGCTCCTGGATGCCTGAAACCTCACCCTGCAGAGGCAGAAACTTGGGCAGGTTGGAAGGGACCTCAGAGCTCATCTCCTCCAACCTCCCTACCGTGTCCAGGGACACCTCCCAACCAGAGAGGAGGTGAGCAGCACTGCAGCCCTGGCTGGGCAGGGGGCAGGGGGCAGACCTTGGCACTCTTCACTTGAGCCAAGGGGGCTGGCAAAGGCCAGAAGTGCTGCCAGGGGGTGGGTAACCTTCTGACCTTCTCCCCTGCAGGATCTACCTTGGGAGCCCTGTGAGAGTCTGTGAGTAAGCTCAAGGTCTTCTGTCCTCCTGCCGGCCCTAGAGAGGCACAGAGGGGAGGAGGAGGGAGTTGGAAGGGACCTCAGGGCTCAGCCAGCCCAAACCCTCCTGCCAAAGCAGGGCACACAGGGCAGGGCAGGGCAGGGAATCACAGAGTGGCTCAGGTTGGAAGGGAGCTCAGAGGGCATCTCCTTCACCCTCCTGCCATGCCCAGGGCCAGCTCCCAGCCAGACTCAGCTGCTCAGGGCCTCATCCAGCCTGGCCTGGCACAGCCCCAGGCAGGAGGCAGCCACAGCCTCCCTGGGCAGCCTGGGCCAGAGTCTCTGCCCCCTCTGCTGAGCAGCTTCTGCCTCAGCTCCACTCCAGCCCTGCTCTGCCTCAGCTCCACACCCTTCCCCCTGCTCCTGCCTCACCCCCCCTCAGCCAAAGGCTCTCTGCAGCCTCCCTGCAGGCTCCCTTCAGGCTCTGGCACAGCTCTCAGCTGCCCCTGGAACCTTCTCCTCTGCAGGTTGTCCCCCCCAGCCCCCTCAGCCTGAGCTCACAGCAGAGCTGCTGCAGCCCTGGCAGCATCTCTGTGGCACTCAAGCTCTTTAGCAGGAGGCAGAGCTCTGGGACATGCAGCAGGAGGTTCATCAGGCTACTAATTGAAGAGGTAATTGCAGCCCCTGGAGTTCGAGGGGCTGGTGGTAGGAATTAGGAGCCTAAACTGATACTTTTGCCCTATCCACCTGGGATAACTCAAGCATGACTTTCAGGTTCCACCTTTGTTGACAGCACTCCAGGCCCTCAGCTCACTCTGGGTGCCAGCAAGGTTGGCACTGTCAGCTAAGCCTAACATTAAAAGCTCCAAGGAAAAGCTTTGTTGACTTCCCAGACCCTTCAGGTGCTAAACAAAGAACACCAGAAGCAGAAAGCAGATTTGGATCTGAAGGAGAAGACAAAAGGCTCCAGGTGGGAAAACTACCTCCTGAGAAGCCAGGCTGAGGAGGTGTCACTGCTGCCTTTCTGCACCCCATTATCCAGCTGGGATGTGTGGGAGCCACCTGGCTGCAATTCAGTGTCTGTGAGCCACGGGACTGCAGCAGCTCCAGCTCCAAAACCCTTCACCTTAGAGCCATAGAACCTCAGACCCAAGAAGGTTGTCAGAGAGCTCCAAGCTCCCCCAGACCAACCCAGCCCCCAGCCCTGCCCAGTCACCCAGGACATGGCACCAAAGGCCCCATCCAGGATTGCCTTCAACATGTCCAGGAGTGAGCACTGCACCCCCTCCCTGGGCAGCCCATTCCAGTGCCAATCTCTCTCTGGGCACAGCTTCCTCCTACCCTCCAGCCTGACCCTGCCCTGGCACAGCTTGAGGCACAACCTCCCTGCAGGCAGCAATGAGCTCTGCCCTCAGCCTGCTCTGCTGCAGGCTGCACCCCCCCAGCTCCCTCAGCCTCTCCTCACAGGGCTGTGCTCCAGGCCCCTCCCCAGCCTTGCTGCCTTGCTCTGGGCACCTTCCAGCACCTCAACATCTCTCTGCAATGCAGGAGCCCAGAACTGGACACAGCACTGCAGGGGTGGCCTGAGCCGTGCTGGGCACAGGGGCACAAGAACCTCCCTTGTCCTGCTGCCCACACTGCTCCTGATACCAGAGCCTTTGGCTTCCTGAGAAGGAAAAGAAGTTAGAATCAGAGAGCTTGGGGTGGAGAAGACCTCTGGGATCAATCCCAATCATCCACCCAGCACCACCAGGGCCACTGAGCCATGGCCCCAAAGTCCACACTCTTGGTGAGCACCTGCAGGTTTGGTGACTCCAGCACCCCCCAGGCAGCCTCTTCAGCTGCTGAAGCTCAGTGGGAAGGGAGCTGTGCACAAAGGTCACTCCTTGCCTTTTGGCTCTTTCCAAGGAGCAATGAGTGGTTGATAGGACCTCAAGAACCAACAGTTGGGCATTGTGAGCATGGGGAGTGGGAGCTGCCTCTGCCCATGGGAAGGGTGGAACTAGAGCACTTTTAAGGCCCTTTCCAACCCAAACCAGGCTGGGGGTTGGACTCCATGATCCAGGGAGGTCCTTTCCAACCCCTAACGCCCTCTGAGTCTCTCTGACTCTGTGTTACAAGTGGGGAAATGACTCCCAAGACAAAACTGAATCTTCTTGACTCAGGAGAGCAAAGGAAGGGGAGAGAGGGGGAAGAGAGACAGTGGGAGGAAAAAAAGAAAAAGAAAAAAAGACAAAGAAAAAGAAAAAGAAAAAACATAAAGAGAAAGAAAGAGAAAGAAAAAAAGAAAAAGAAAGGGAAAATAAAAATAAAAAAGAGAAAGAGAAAGAAAAAGGAAAAGAAGAAGAAAAAGAAGAAAAAGAAAAGGAAAAAGAAAAAGAAAAGGGAAAATAAAAAGAAAAACAGAAAGAAAGAAAAGAAAAGAAAAAGAAAAAAAAGGAAAATGAAAAGGAAAGGGAAAATAAAAAGAGAAAGAAATAAAAAGTAAAAGAAAATGAAAAAGAAAAACAAAAAGAAAAATAAACGGAAAAAGGAAAATAAAAAGGAAAAGAAGAAAAAGAAAAAGAAAAAGAAAAAGAAAAAGAAAAAGAAAAAGAAAAAGAAAAAGAAAAAGAAAAAGAAAAAGAAAAAGAAAAAGAAAAAGAAAAAGAAAAAGAAAAAGAAAAAGAAAAAGAAAAAGAAAAAGAGAAAGAGAAAAAGAAAAAGAAAAAGGTAAACGAAGCCCAAGAGGCAAATCTGCTGCTGGGGGCTGGAGGAGTCACTTTGCAGCCTGAGTCCTGCCTGTGTCAGCAGTTCCTGTCCCTGGCTGTGCAGCTGGGGAAGGGATCCACGACCACAACCTGTGAAGTTCACTAATGTGTTTGTTGCCTCTGGGGCTGGAGCTGAAGTAGGTCTTCAAACGCTGCTGCTGTGATAGTCAGAGCTGAGCTGCAGCTCTGTAATTAGCCCCAGCCGGGGAGGCCTCCGTGGGCTCAGACAGGACAGTGGCAGGAGCCTCTCTGTGCCTGGCACCAGCTGATGGAGCTCAGGCTGGGCCCTATCCTGCCTCTTCACACAGCTCCTGGGCTCTCAAGGACTCGTGGCCATGGCCCCCAGGAGGTGTTTGGGAATGGATTTGATCAGTGCAGCCTTGATCCCTTGGGTCCTAAAGCCAAAGGTGTCCAAGGAGTTTTCTGGGTCCCCCAATTCAAGAGAGCTGTTGAGGTGCTGGAAGGTGCCCAGAGCAGGGCAGCAAGGCTGGGGAGGGGCCTGGAGCACAGCCCTGTGAGGAGAGGCTGAGGGAGCTGGGGGGGTGCAGCCTGCAGCAGAGGAGGCTCAGGGCAGAGCTCATTGCTGCCTGCAGCTGCCTGCAGGGAGGCTGTAGCCAGGTGGGGTTGGGCTCTGCTGCCAGGCAGCCAGGGGCAGGAGAAGGGGACACAGCCTCAAGCTGTGCCAGGGCAGGGTCAGGCTGGAGGGTAGGAGGAAGTTGTTGTCAGAGAGAGTGATTGGTACTGGAATGGGCTGCCCAGGGAGGGGGTGCAGTGCTCACCCCTGGACGTGTTGAGGGCAATCCTGGATGGGGCCTTTGGTGCCATGCTCTGGGCGACTGGGCAGGGCTGGGGGCTGGGTTGGGCTGGGGGAGCTTGGAGCTTTCTGCCAACCTGGATGATTCTAAAGCCAAAAGTGTCCAAGGAATTCTCCTAAAGTTGTCCAAGTGAATTCTCCTAAAGCCAAAGGTGTCCCAAGGGATTATCCTAACACCAAAGGTGTCCCAAGGAACCCTCCTAAAGCTAAAGTTGTCCAAGGAATTCTCCTAACACCAAAGTTCTCCAAGAAGCTGCTCCAAGCCCAAGGCTCTCAAGGGCAGCCCAACCTGGCAGCATCTGCTCCACGCCAGAAGCCAAGGTTGGATCTTCCAAAGGCTGCTCCTCATCAAACCCTTCCAGGCCCGGGCCTGGCTGCTCTGCCTCCCTGCTCCAGCCGCTCAGCTGCCCCTGCATTCTAATTTCCTCTTTGAAATGAGACTTCTCCTTCCTTCCCCTGGCTGCTGGCAGCAGATAGGCATCTCCAGACAGTGACTCACCGCAGCCTGAAATAGGCAGCGAAGGGCAGGAGGGAGGAGCCCACCTCTGGGGGTGCTTTGCCTCTCTTCTCGTGGGCTACCAGAGGCTGTCTAGACAAGCAGACATCTCGCCCAGGCGCCCCACTTCTGCCTGCTTGAGGTGAGGTGGAATTGGTCCCACCCTTTGGGCGTCGAATTTCTCCTGCCCCTTTGAAGTCCTGATGAGAGTCCAGGGGAGCCCTGACCCTGCTGCCGGCCCTGCGGCTCCTCCCCGCTGCTGCTGCTGCTCAGCTCAGGCTCGCAGCACAGCACAGGCTCGGTTGGATCTTTTCTTTCCTGTTGGTGTTCTTCTTCCCACAGGATGGAGAGGTGGAAATGGCTGTGGGCTGCGTGGGAATGCAGGTTCCGGAGTGGGGGTGGGATCAGACTGCCTGGGAGAGCAAAACCAGAGGAGAAAAGGGAGGGGTGGAGAGGAGGGAGGTGCACAGAAAGACATCGAAGCTGTTGCTGGTGGCAGGAACTTCTCTACAAAACACAGCTTGGGTCGGAAGGGACCTCCAGAGGGCATCCAGCCTGAGCCCCCCGGTGCCCAGCAGGGACATCCCAGAGCCTCGCTGAGCCTCACCTTGGATATGAGGGCCTCAGGCACCTTCCAGGGCAGCCAGGGGCAGGGTCCCAGCACCCAGGTGCAGAGCTTGTGGCTCACATCCAATCCAAACCTGCTCTGCTCTCCTCTCAAGCCATTTTCCCTCATCCTAAGTCCACAGCAGCTCTCATCCCTTCCAGCTGAAGCTTTTCTCCTGGCTGGAAGAGATGTTCTGATTCGTACAAGAAGGAAGGAGTTGTCCATGGAAGTTGGGTCAGATCCTCCTGGAAGCAGGAGGGAAACTCTTCCTTTTGCTCTACTGCTTTGGTTGATTTGAGCTTTGGGACCTGCTGCTGGGCTGCTGCTGAGGACCAAGCTCTGGCACCCAGGAGCTGCTCCCAAGCTTCCCACGTGAAGCTAAATGAATTTATCAGATCTTGAACTGGTGACAAGGGGCAGGGGGTAAGGGGGAGGTGAGAAATCCTCCCACATTCCCTGGCATTTCCCTGCCTTATTCTTCTCTGGCTTACACAAGAGAAGTGCCAGGGTCTGGGGCTCTGCTTCCAGGGAGCAGCAGAAGCTGCAGCAGATGCTCAGAGCCCTCCTGGTGAACGTTTATGGCTGCTCCACTGAGCTCTTCCTGTCCCATCCTGCCTGTGGTTGTGTTTCACTGCATCCTGGGCCTGCTTCCCTTTGTGCTCCTCCTGCTGGCTTGGGAAATTGCTTCCTATCACTTGGGAACTCTGAGGAGAGGAAAAGCTCTTCTAGGTCTGAGCCAAGGTAATTGCTGTGGGTGGGAAAGGATTTCCCTCTGGATTCCACCCAACACCCAACCTGTGTGGTTCCTCTCTCTGTTCTGCTCCTTGGCCTCTCCCAGCTCCAAGCCATCCCCCCTTATCCTGCCCCCTCCCAGCCCTTCTCCCCACTCCCTCTCCAGCTCTTCTGCAGCCCTTCAGCTCCTGCCAGCCTGCTCCAAGCTCTGCCTGCAGCCTTCTGCTCTGCAGCCTCAGCAGCCCCAACTCTGCCAGCCTGGCCCCACAGGGGAGCTTCTGCAGCCTCTGCTGCTCCTGCTGGCCTCCTCTGGAGGCTCTGCACCTTCTTCAGGTCCTTGCGGTGCTGTGCCCAGAGCTGGAGGCAGTGCTGCAGGTGGGGGCTGAGCAGGGCAGAGCTGGGGGCAGAATCCCCTCTCTGTGCTGCTGCTCTCCCTGCTCCTGCTCAGCCAGCACTCAGCTGTCCCTGGGGTGCGAGCAGCAGCCCAGGAGTCTGGTCCCATTTGGGGGTGGGCACTTGGGGGTCCTTGGCAGGCACCAAACACAGCAAGTGGCAACAGCTTTGTTCCTCATGCAGTTTACTGGGGAAAGAGCAGAAAGAAGCCTCAAGCTCTTGAGTCAGCAGGATGGGAGTGAAGGTGCAGGGGTGGGTGGAGGGCAGCAAGCAAGGAACCTCCCGGGAGAACAAAGGATGCAGCTCTGCCTTCGCCGGCTCCAGAGGGTGAGTTGTGGCTTTTGGCTGTGAGATCTCCTTTATGACTTCCCCTGCATGTGAATGACTTAATTCCCCCAAAGGAGCCAGCAAAGAGCACTGCAGCCCTGCCTCTCCCCCCTCTGGCCCCACTGCAGCTCCACTGACTGGCTGCAAATTCCCTCAGGGATTGGCTTTGATGAGTCCTGGAGAGCTCATTTCCAGAAGTGCTTCCCAGAGGACTCCAGGGGAAGGATTCTGGATCAAACACAGAGCTGGTTCCATAGACAGCAAAGGCTGCACCGGGAAATCAGAGCAGAAGGGTGGTGGGAAGCAATGGTAGGAAGCTGAGCCCCGACAGCAGCAGCAGCAATCAGAAGGAGCAGGCTCGCAGAGGGCCTTTGGGATGGGATCCACCTCTGAGGTGGTTTCAGGATGCTGTGATGTGCTTGGACCCAGAACGCCTCTCGCTGGGCTGAGAGGAGGAGCTGAGGACACTTCCAGCACCGGAGAGGGGAGCAGAGCTTGCAGCTTTCTGCTCCAGGGCTCAGCTTCAGCTCGTCCTGACCCCACAGCTGCAGCTTAGGTCTGGCTGCTGCTGGGGCAGCGAGGTCCGCCCGGAGCCCTCCCCCCGGCGCAGCACAGCCCCTGGGGGGGCGCTGAGCTCTCGGCAGCTCCGCAGCTCTCTCCGCAGCTCCCTGTGGCAGGCTCCGGCGGTGCCCGCGGGGGCTGGGGGCTGGCAGGAGCAGCCTCCAGCTGCAGCCCGGAGTTGCTCCCCGCTGGGGCTGCGGCTGGGAGCTGCAGCAGCAGCAGCACTGCGCTGCCTGCCCGCGGAGCCGGCGGCGCTGCTGCAGCTCGGTCCCTGGCGGGAGCCGGAGCCGCGGGGACAGGCAGCAGCACCTCGGGCTCCAGCAGCGCCGCAGGAGGAGCTGCAGCCCTTGGGCTGGTGACCAGATCCACGGCCCAGGTCCCCTTCCCAGCCGGAGATGGTGCCGCAGGGGGTGGTGATCACTGCGGGGAGAGCACAACCTGCTCAGCCCCGGGCTGGGGGAAGCCTTCACCTCCCCCGCACAAAGCAGGACCTGCTGAAGGTGCTGGAGGCCAGGGGCAGGCTGCCCAGGGAGGTTGTGGAGTCTCCTCCTCTGGAGACTTTCAAGAGTCATCTGGACACATTACTCTGCTCAGACCTCACCTCCAACCCTGTCTCCAGTGATGCTGTCCCCAGAACAAGGACTCAGAGCTGCTGGGGGGAGGCCAGAGGAGGCCACAGAGATGCTGCCAGGGCTGCAGCAGCTCTGCTGTGAGCTCAGGCTGAGGGGGCTGGGGGGGTGCAGCCTGCAGAGGAGAAGGCTCCAGGGGCAGCTGAGAGCTGTGCCAGAGCCTGCAGGGAGCCTGCAGGGAGGCTGCAGAGAGCCTTTGGCTGAGGGGGGGTGAGGCAGGAGCAGGGGCAAGGGTGTGGAGCTGAGGCAGAGCAGGGCTGGAGTGGAGCTGAGGCAGAAGCTGCTCAGCAGAGGGGGCAGAGACTCTGGCCCAGGCTGCCCAGGGAGGCTGTGGCTGCCTCCTGCCTGGGGCTGTGCCAGGCCAGGCTGGATGAGGCCCTGAGCAGCTGAGTCTGGCTGGGAGCTGGCCCTGGGCATGGCAGGAGGGTGAAGGAGATGCCCTCTGAGCTCCCTTCCAACCTGAGCCACTCTGTGATTCCCTGCCCTGCCCTGCCCTGTGTGCCCTGCTTTGGCAGGAGGGTTTGGGCTGGCTGAGCCCTGAGGTCCCTTCCAACTCCCTCCTCCTCCCCTCTGTGCCTCTCTAGGGCCGGCAGGAGGACAGAAGACCTTGAGCTTACTCACAGACTCTCACAGGGCTCCCAAGGTAGATCCTGTAGGGGAGAAGGTCAGAAGGTTACTCACCCCCTGGCAGCACTCCTGGCCTTTACCAGCCCCCTTGGCTCAAGTGAAGAGTGCCAAGGTCTGCCCCCTGCCCAGCCAGGGCTGCAGTGCTGCTCACCTGCTCTCTTCACCCTCCAGCAGGGTCTTGTATGTTGCAATCTCAATATCCAGAGCCAGTTTGGAGTTCAGCAGCTGCTGGCAGTCCCTCAGCATGCAGGCCAGCTCCTCCTGGGCCTGCTGGAGGGCATCCTGCAGCTCAATGTGCTTCTCCTGGGCATCTTTGAGGGCACAGTCCCCACGCTGCTTAGCACCACAGACTGCTGCTTGCAGAGAGGACACCTGGCAGGAGAGGCAGAAGAAGTCACAGTCTCACAGTATCACCAGGGTTGGAAGAGACCTCACAGACCATCAAGTCCAACCCTTTACCACAGAGCTCAAGGCCAGACCATGGCACCAAGTGCCACGTCCAGTCCTGCCTTGAACAGCTCCAGGGACGGCGACTCCACCACCTCCCCGGGCAGCCCATTCCAGTGTCCAATGACTCTCTCAGGGAAGAACTTTCTCCTCACCTCCAGCCTAAATCTCCCCTGGCACAGCCTGAGGCTGTGTCCTCTCGTTCTGGTGCTGGCCACCTGAGAGAAGAGAGCAACCTCCTCCTGGCCACAACCACCCCTCAGGTAGTTGCAGACAGCAATAAGGTCTGCCCTGAGCCTCCTCTTCTCCAGGCTAACCAATCCCAGCTCCTTCAGCCTCTCCTCGTAGGGCTGTGCTCAAGGCCTCTCCCCAGCCTCGTTGCCCTTCTCTGGACATGCTCAAGCATCTCAATGTCCCTCCTAAACTGGGGGGCCCAGAACTGAACACAGCACTCAAGGTGAGGTCTAACCAGTGCAGAGTACAGGGGCAGAATGACCTCCCTGCTCCTGCTGACCACACCATTCCTGATGGAGGCCAGGATGCCACTGGCTCTCTTGGCCACCTGGGCACACTGCTGGCTCATGTTCAGGTGGGTATCAATCAGTACCCCCAGATCCCTCTCTGTTTGGCTGCTCTCAGCCACTCCGACCCCAGCCTGTATCTCTGCATGGGGTTGCTGTGGCCAAAGTGCAGCACCCTGCACTTGGATCTATTGAACCCCATCCCATTGGACTCTGCCCATCTGTGCAGGTGGTCAAGGTCCTGCTGCAGAGCCCTTCTGCCTTCCAACCCAGTCACATCTGCCCCCAGCTTGGTGTCATCTGTACACTTGCTGATGACTGACTCCATGCCCTCATCCAGATCATCTATGAAGATGTTAAAGAGGATGGGGCCCAGCACTGATCCCTGAGGGACACCACTAGTGCCAGCTGCCAGCTGGATGTGGCACCATTCACCACCACTCTCTGGGTCCGGTCCTCCAGCCAGTTCCTAACCCAGTCCTGTCCCCTGGCCTCTTCCTTCCCACACTCACCTTGGGGAGAGAAATTCTCCCTTCTTGGCAGAGTCTCAAAGTGGGGAATTAGAATCCTGGAAGGGTTTGGGGTGGAAGGGACCTCACAGACCCAGGCAGGTTGGCAGAGAGCTCCAAGCTTCCCCAGCCCAACCCAGCCCTGTCCAATCACCCAGACCATGGCACCAAGTGCCCCATCTGGGACTGGATTCAACACCCCCAGGGATGGGCACTGCACCTCCTCCCTGGGCAGCTCACTCCACTGCCTGAGCACTCCCTCCTCATGCCCAACCTAACCCTTCCCAGCCTCAGCCTGAGCCCATTCCCCCCTGTGCTGCCTCCAACTCCCTGTGAGCAGAGCCCAGCAGCAGCCTCTCCTCAGGGTCCCTTCAGGCAGCTACAGGCATCAATGAGCTGTGCCCTCAGCCTCCTCTTCCTCACACTGCCCCTCCCCAGCTCCCTCAGCCTCTCCTCAGCAGATTTACTCTCCAGGCCCTTCCCCAACTCTGTTGCCTTCCTCTGGAGCTGCTCCAGCACCTCCACAGCTCTCCTGGACTGGGATGCCCAAGGCTGAGCACAGCACTTGAGCTGTGGCCTCACCAGAGCAGAGCCCAAGGGCACAATCCACTCCTGCCCCTGCTGGGCACAGCAGTTGGACTCCAAGCCAGGGTAGCATTGGCCTTCTGGGCTGCCTGGCACACTGCTGGCTCACACTCAACTGCCTGAGCACACAGCTGCCTGGGCACACTGCTGGCTCACACTCAGCTGCCCTTCTATTACAGCCCCAGGTCCCTTTCTGCCAGCAGCTCCCAGCCACACTGCCCCAGGCCTGTCCCCTCCACACCTCCCTTCTGAGCAGTCCCTCCCCTGCCTCCCTTGGGTCCCCTCCGGGCACTGCAGTGCAGTTCTGAGTCCTGCTGGAGCCTCCTGCTCGCTCCCCACCTGCTGCCTCATGTTCTCCAGGTCCTGCTGCCTCCTGTGGAGCACCAAACTCAGCTCCTCCATCTCCTTCTGGTGGGACTTGAGCTCATCACAGCCTCTCCCCTTTGCCTCTGCCAGCTCCTGGAACTGGTGGTGAGGAAAGAGAGAGATGGGAGCTAGGGCTGGGAATGTCCAGGGACCAGAGCTCTGCTCCTGCCCAGAGTGCAGCAAACTTGGCCCAGGGAAGCCCTCAGGACTCTGCAGCTCCTGCAGCCTCAGGTGGAGCTTTGCTTCTGCTCAGCTAACCTGCAGCCTCCCCACTCCTTGCACCAGCAAGTCCTGCCCCTGTGCTCCCTGAGGGTCTGCTCCACATCTGGGGGCTCAGAGTCCAGCACCAGAAGTTGAATGGTGAAGGCAGAAGAGAACTCTCCAACCTCTGCAGTGCTGCCTGGGGCAGTGGGAGGCTGAGGATCATGGCACAGGCTGGAAGGGAGCTCAGAGGGCATCTCCTCCAAGCCCCTGCCATGCCCAGGGACAGCTCCCAGCCAGACTCAGCTGCTCAGGGCTTCATCCAGCCTGGCCTGGCACAGCCCCAGGCAGGAGGCAGCCACAGCCTCCCTGGGCAGCCTGGGCCAGAGTCTCTGCCCCCTCTGCTGAGCAGCTTCTGCCTCAGCTCCACTCCAGCCCTGCTCTGCCTCAGCTCCACACCCTTCCCCCTGCTCCTGCCTCACCCCCCCTCAGCCAAAGGCTCTCTGCAGCCTCCCTGCAGGCTCCCTGCAGGCTCTGGCACAGCTCTCAGCTGCCCCTGGAGCCTTCTCCTCTGCAGGCTGCACCCCCCCAGCCCCCTCAGCCTGAGCTCACAGCAGAGCTGCTGCAGCCCTGGCAGCATCTTGGTGGCTGCCACAACTCACCCTGGGTCTGTACAATGCCTCCAGCTCTGCTTTGGTCTTCTGGGCCATGTGCTCATAGCAGCCCTCAATGCTCCTGAGGATGCTCTCCACGTCCAGGCCTCTGCTGTTGTCCATTGTCACCACGACAGAGGTGTCAGAGGAGCTCCTCTCCAGCTCAGCAAGCTCCTGCAAGCCATGGGCAGTGCCATGGGCAGTGCCTGTCAGCACCTCCCTGCCCTTGCCCCTTCTTTCCAGCAGAAGCTGCACCACCACCAGCAGTGTGAACCAGGAGGCTGCATCTGGGCACCAGGCAGCCTGAGGGGCTGGGGGGTGGGTTTGAGACCCCCCCAAGTCTTCCCATCTGGGATCCCCTTTGCCCCCCAAAGAGCCTTGATGGACTGAGGAGATGCTGAGGATATCCTACCACTCCCTGACAGCCTCCAAAGTCCCTCCCCAGCTTTCTTGCAGCCCCCCCCCAGGCACTGACAGGCAGGACCAGGGGTGCTCAGCTGGCCAGGAAGGGCAGCAGCAGCTACAGTGTGGGCAGCAGGTGCAGGGAGGTGGTGGAGCCTCTGCTCAGCACTGGGGAGGGCACAGCTGCAATGCTGGGGGCAGGGTTGGGCAGCTGAGTGCCAGGAGGGCAGTGAGGAGCTGCAGCAGAGGCAGAGAAGGGAGTGGAGGTGGGGAAGGGTCTGGAGGAGAGGCTGGGGAGGAGCAGCTGAGGGAGCTGGGGGGGGGTGAGGCTGGAGGAGAGGAGGCTGAGGGCAGAGCTTGTGGGGCTGTGGCAGGGCCTGAGAGGAGGCTGGAGCCGGGGGGGTTGGGCTGTGCTGCCAAGGGCCAAGAGGAGATGGCCTCAAGGTGCCCCAGGGCAGGTGGAGCTTGGCCCTGAGCAACAATTCCTGCCCTGGGAGGGTTCTGCAGGCCTGGCCCAGGCTGCCCAGGGAGCTGCTGGGGCAGTGCCCACCCCTGGATGGGTTTCCAAGCCCTGCAGCTGTGGTGCTGAGGGCAAGGCTCAGCCCCAGCTATGGAAGAGCTGAGAATGGTTGGATTGGAGGAGCTGAAGGCCTTCCAGAAGGATTCTGTGTCTCTGCCTGGCAGGGCTGGAAGGGCTCTGCTCTGAGGGCAGGCTGAGAGCATTGGGCTTGGTCAGCCTGGAAAGCAGAAGGCTCCAGGGAGACCTCCTGGTGGCTTTCCAGGGCTTGAAGGGGCTGAGCAGAAAGCTGGGGACAGGCCCTTGAGCAGGGGCAGGAGAAGGGAAGAGCTTTTGGACTCAAAGAGGGAGGTTCAGACTGAGGAGAAGGGAGAAACTTTTGACACTGAGGGGCATGAGTCCCTGACAGGCTGCCCAGAGAGCCTTGGAGCTGCCCCATGCCTGGCACCATTGCAGGTGGTTTGGGCTCTGAGCAACCTGCTCTGGTTGGGGCTGTCCCTGCTGGCTGCAGGGGGTGGCTCTGGGTGAACTTTGATGGCTCCTTCCAACCTGAAGCCCTCTCTGAGTCTACAAATCCAATGGAGAAGAGCAGTTGGTGGCTTCCAGCAAGCAGTTTTGGGCCAGGAGCTTCCATACCAGAGCAGAGACCTGGCTCAGGAACTCTATCTCCTTCCTCAGGTTCTTCACCTTTGCTTCCAGCTCCACCTTGGCCAAGTAGCCACAGTCTGCGTCCTAGGAGAGTCCCAGGCCTTGGCAGTCAGAATGCTGCCAGGGGGCAATGTCCTGGGGGCTGAGAGGACATCCCTGGGGAGCTCAAACAGCCCTGAGGAGCAGCAGCTGAGGGAGGCCCAAAGGCTTCTGCCAGCTGTGTGGGCAGCAGGACAGCCAGGGCAGAGAGAGGCCAACTCTGTGCCAGGGCAGAGGCTGGAGCTGTTCTGGCACCCTCTGCCCCTGCCCCTGCTGCCAGGCTCTGCCCAGAGGCTATGAACAGGGTCAGGACCTGACCCTTGCAGCTCTCCAACCCTCCCACTCACAGCATCCTCACTGCACCCAACCCTCCCACCCACACCCTCCTCACTGCTCCCAACCCTCCCACCCACAGCATCCTCACTGCACCCAACCCTCCCCCCCACAGCATCCTCACTGTTCCCAACCCTCCCACCCACAGCATCCTCACTGCTCCCAACCCTCCCACCCACAGCATCCTCACCTTTCCCAGCAGCACAAACTCCTCCTCGGCTGCTGCTCTTCGGCTGCCTTCCTGCTGGAACCTGGGGGAAGGGCAGGGGAAGGGAAAAAGAGGAGGAAGGGGAAAAGGAAGGGGAAAGGGAGGAGGAAGGGGAAGAGGAAGGGGAAGGAGAAGGGGGAATGGGAAAGGGAAAGGGAAAGGGGAAGGGGAAGGGGAAGGAGAATGGGAAGGGGAAAGGGGAAGGAGAAGGGGAAGTGGAAGGGGAAAGGGGAAAAGGGGAAGGGGGAAGGGGAGAAGGAGAAGGGGGAAAGGGAAAGGGAGGAGGAAGGGGAAGGGAAGTGGTCAGTGGCTCACTCTGGGGCTGGAGCTGTTGCTTTTCAGGTGTTCAGGGTGGGTTTGGACCTCAGAGCTTTGCTTTCAGGAGCAGTCCCGTGGGAGGGTTCCCAGCCCGTGGCAGGAGGTTGGGTCTGGATGGGCTTTAAGGTCCCTCCCAGCCCAGCCCTGCCTGGGGCTCTGTGCTGGCTCTGCTGAGAGGGCCCAAGAGAGAAGTGCCAGCAGGGGAGGCTGCAGCCTCTGGCTGCTCTCTGCTCACTCACTTGCGTCTGAGCTCCTCCTCCACCTTCTCCACCTCCTGCAGCTCCGGCTCCAGCTGCCCCCTCTGCAGCAGCAGCAGGTCCAGACGCCTCTGCAGGCTGCAGATGAAGCTGCCAAAGACATTCTTGGTGCTCCCCTGGCGTGGCAGGACCTGCTGCTGGAGCAGGGCCCATTGGGTGCCCAGCATCCTGTTCTGCTGCTCCAGGAGCTGCACCTGCACCCAGAAAGCAAAGTCACCTCCCTGGGGCCACTCCTTGCATGGCACCAGAGCAGTGTGGGGAAGAAGTCATCTTCTCTTTTGAGCCACAGCTCCAGGGCCCTGCTCTGGTTTGAAGGGGATGAGAGGACAGAAGGGAGGCAATGAGAGCTCCATCCATGAGGGAGGGGATCCTGCTCCTCTGCCCTGCTCAACCCCCACCTGCAGCACTGCCTCCAGCTCTGGGCACAGCACCACAAGGACCTGGAGCTGGTGCTGCAGAGGCTCCAGAGGAGGCCAGCAGGAGCAGCAGAGGCTGCAGAAGCTCCCCTGTGGGGCCAGGCTGGCAGAGTTGGGGCTGCTGAGGCTGCAGAGCAGAAGGCTGCAGGCAGAGCTTGAAGCAGGCTGGCAGGAGCTGAAGGGCTGCAGGAGAGCTGGGGAGGGAGTGGGGAGAAGGGCGGGGGGGGGCAGGAGAGGGCCAATGGCTTGGAGCTGGGGGAGGGGAGAGGGAGAGAGGAGAGGAGAGGAGAGGAGAGGAGAGGAGAGGAGAGGAGAGGAGAGGAGAGGAGAGGAGAGGAGAGGAGAGGAGAGGAGAGGAGAGGAGAGGAGAGGAGAGGAGAGGAGAGGAGAGGAGAGGAGAGGAGAGGAGAGGAGAGGAGAGGAGAGGAGAGGAGAGGAGAGGAGAGGAGAGGAGAGGAGAGGAGAGGAGAGGAGAGGAGAGGAGAGGAGAGAAGAGGAGAGAAGAGAAGAGAAGAGAAGAGAAGAGAAGAGAAGAGAAGAGAAGAGAAGAGAAGAGAAGAGAAGAGAAGAGAAGAGAAGAGAAGAGAAGAGAAGAGAAGAGAAGAGAAGAGAAGAGAAGAGAAGAGAAGAGAAGAGAAGAGAAGAGAAGAGAAGAGAAGAGAAGAGAAGAGAAGAGAAGAGAAGAGAAGAGAAGAGAAGAGAAGAGAAGAGAAGAGAAGAGAAGAGAAGAGAAGAGAAGAGAAGAGAAGAGAAGAGAAGAGAAGCCCAAAGACCCCAGGCAGGAAAGGTTCCCTTCACAGCCAGACCTCACTGCGGCCCTGGCCCAGCTCTCACCTTGTCAGCCAGAGAGGCAAAGTGGCCGCGGAGGCTCTCCAGCTGCTCTGTCTCCCGTGCAGGCTCCACGGGCAGCGGCTCCGGCAGGCTCTGGCCGCTCCGCAGCGCTCCGGCACCTTCACTCCGCAGGCTCCTGCCCGGCAAGCCTGGAGCCCCTCTGCCACCTGCGCTGCTGCCGCGGCTGGCCCTGCCCCCGCAGCCTCCCCGGAGGCCTTGGCCAGGAGAATTCCTCTTTGCCCCAGCGATGGTTTGAAGGCTTTGGCTGCTGTGGCTCCATGCTCCGAGAGCCCTGCCCGGGGGAGCAGCCGCGGGGAAGGCTCTGCTCCGGCAGCAGCTCAAGCCACTGGCAGCAGAGGAGGAGGAGAAGCATCTCCTGCCACCACAGGACCCCCTGGCTGACAGCTGCTGGCTCATGGCAGCAGGGTGGAGGCCAGCAGAGTGCTCAGCTCCACAGAGGGGCTCCTCATCTCCACCACCCCTGAGCACCTCCTTTATAGGCAGCCCCAAGCAGGGCTTGGTCAATGCAGCTGGATGGGCTCCTGGGGTTTGCCTCCCCCTGGGCAGCAGTTTGCAGGTCAAAGAATGCAACAGCAAAGCAGGTTTGGAAATCCTCTGGAATTCTGCTGGGCCCAAACTGCTTCCTTGGCGTGCTCAGCTCAGAGCATCCCATGGGCTGGGCTTTGAGAGGGTTGCTCTCTTTGGGTTTGGCTTCTCCTCCTTCCTGCCCTTAATTAGAGCTTGACAAATGGCCTCAAGAGCATCTCCCTCTCTCAAGGGCAATCTGGGATGGGACATTCTGCTGAGCAGCAAACCTGAGAGGGGGTTCTGAAGGTTCTGCTCTTTGCAAAGGGCAGGGGGAGTCCATGAGGCACAGGGACCGGGAGCTGGGAACCTCCCCAGGGGCTGAACACTTCAACCTCCTTTCAGAATGCCTCATGCTGTAAAGAGCCTTCCACAGGCCACAGGATCAGAGGCTCAGGCTGGAAGGGAGCTCAGAGGGCATCTCTGAGGATGAGGAGCTGAGGGATGTGGTCTGGGTTGTGCACAGGGAGATGCTGGGCTTGGTGATCACAGAATGGTGGAGTGCTTGGAAGGGAGCTCAGAGCTCATCTCCTTCACCCTCCTGCCATGCCCAGGGCCAGCTCCCAGCCAGACTCAGCTGCTCAGGGCCTCATCCAGCCTGGCCTGGCACAGCCCCAGGCAGGAGGCAGCCACAGCCTCCCTGGGCAGCCTGGGCCAGAGTCTCTGCCCCCTCTGCTGAGCAGCTTCTGCCTCAGCTCCACTCCAGCCCTGCTCTGCCTCAGCTCCACACCCTTCCCCCTGCTCCTGCCTCACCCCCCCTCAGCCAAAGGCTCTTTGCAGCCTCCCTGCAGGCTCCCTTCAGGCTCTGGCACAGCTCTCAGCTGCCCCTGGAGCCTTCTCCTCTGCAAGCTGCACCCCCTCCAGCCCCCTCAGCCTGAGGTCACAGCAGAGCTGCTGCAGCCCTGGCAGCATCTCTGTGGCCTCCTCTGGGCTCCCCCCAGCAGCTCCTGAGTCCTTGTTCTGGGGACAGCATCACTGGAGGCAGGGTTGGAGGTGAGGTCTGAGCAGAGCAGAGCCCAGGGGCACAATGCCCTCTCCTGCCCTGTGCCCACACTGCTCTGGCTGCAGCCAGCACAGGGTTGGCTCCTGGGCTGCACTTTGGTGAACCTCACAGCTCAGGACTCCCTCAGAGGAGGTGGATCTGGATGGAGCTCTGAGCGACCTGCTCTGGCTGCAGATGTCCCTGCTGAGTGCAGGTGACCCCAGCCCAAGCATTCCATGCTCCCAGGGCAATCAAACGGCCTGGGGAAAGGGAAGCTCAGAGCTGTGCTGGGTGTTTGTTACTCACTGAGCTGGAAACAGTCACCTTGGTGGCCACAGTGCTCCTTGGTGCCCCCCAGAACCCCCTCACTGCTGCAGCTGCTCTGCTCCTGCCCTTTCTGTCTCAGCTCCTAAGGAAAACCTTTGGATACCTCAAGGCAACTGAAGCTACCCCAAAGGATTTATCAGAGCTGATGGCAGATGGGGAGGGGAAGGCTGAGAGCTGAGGGGAGCTGAGAGAGGCTCACAGAGCCTCAGAGGTGGAGCCCAGAGGGCAGCTCAGAGCTTGGGGCTCCTTGCCACAGTCTCTTTCCAGGCAGGGGCCAAGGCTCTGGTCTCAGCTGGTTTCCCACCAGGGACTTCTGTCTTCTCCTGAGTTTCCATGGAACCCTTGAATAGGTTGGGATGGACCTCAAAGCTCAGCCAGTGCCAAGCCCCTGCCACGGGCAAGGGCATCTCCCACCCACCCAGGCTGCTCCAAGCCTCATCCAACCTGGCCTGGTCCTGAACTTTCAACAGGCTCAAACCTTGCTCAGGGTTTTTTTGGTCAATGAAACATTAAAGTGCTTTGGATTCCCCAAGGAGCCTCAGGATCATGGAACTGTTTTGGTGGGAAAAGACCTTCAAGGTCATCAAGCCCAACTGTAGTCTCATGCCAGCAAGTCTGGCAGAGATGATTCCTGCCCTGGCAGAGATGATTCCTGCCCTGGCAGGGATGTTTCTTGCCCTGGCAGAGATGTTTCCTGCCCTGGCAGAGATGATTCCTGCCCTGGCAGGGATGTTTCTTGCCCGGGCAGAGATGTTTCCTGCCCTGGCAGAGATGTTTCCTGCCCTGGCAGAGATGATTTCTGCCCTGGCAGAGATGTTTCCTGCCCTGGCAGGGATGTCTGGGCACCTTCTGTCCTCCCTGCTCCCTGCAGGGGCTCTGTCAGCGCTGGGGCCAGCAGCCCTGCTGGTATCCTGCTGCAGGGGCAGCTGCTGCCAGGGGCCTGTCCTGTGCCTCGGCACTTGCAAACCTTCTCCACTGGAGCACTTTGCCCTCAGCCCAGGCGGGAGGTGACTGATGGGAGGAAGCAGCAGGGAAGACAACTGCGCTAATTGCAGGCTGCTGCCAGCAGCATCGCTCACACCCAGGCCAGGAGCAGCCAGCGAAGCCCTCGGCTGCCTCACCTGGCTGCTTCCATGGCAATCCCAGCTGGAAGAGCAGGCTTGGAGCCCGGGAGGAGGGCACCTGGCCGGGAGCTGCTTCCACTTAGCCTCCACTTTGTGCTGCCTGTTTGTCTCTCTCTGGTCTCTGCCTGCTGCTGCTGCATCCGCAGGGTGCTGAGGTCCCAAAGCTCCTCCTGCAGCTCCTGCCCGAGCTCACAGCACTCTGCCCTGCCTGGCCCTGCTGCCAGCAGGCAGAGTTTGGCACCTGACAGCTTCTGGCTCCTGGCTGGGGTTGGAAGCCACAAGGTCCTGGCTGCTTTCAAACCCTTTTCCTGCCACAGATCCACCCTGAGAGGCAAAAGTTCAGGGCTTGGCTTTGGGCACCCCCAGGCACACTGCAGGGCTCCTCCATCGGGACCAGCCTCAGCTCCAGCTCCCATCCCTGCTGTCCCCTGCTGACCCTTGGGGCTCTGGAAGGCAGCTGAGGCCACCTGCTGCCACCCTCGGGCTGCTCCCAGCCACCCAGCTCAGGCTGGAGCTGAGAGCCACAAGGTCAGCTCTGCTCCCTCGCCCAGCTCCATCCCCTCCCAGCCAGCTTGCTGCAGGAGACAAAGGCTTTGGGGGTGGTTTGGCAGCGGAGAGCCTCCGGAGCTCCTCTGGTGGCTTCCTTCTGGTGGGTGGAGCTCAGGACGTTGGGGCCAGAGCAGAGCTGTGCTGGCTGCAGGTCTCCCCCAGGAGGTGGGCACCAGGGCAGGGCTGCCAGGGTGGTCCCAGCTCAGTCCTTTGCTTCTGGGCACCAAGCAGTTGGGAAAAGGGCAGGTGAGAGGCCCAGAACTGAGGGTGCCCCATGGAGAGTCAGGGAAAGGTTTGGGTTGGAAAAGCTCTCTGAGATCATCCAACCCAACTTCCAGCTCAGCCCCACCATGGGCACCAACCCACGGGCACAGTGCCATGGACACAGGTTGCTTGGACACCTCCAGGCATGGGCACTGCCCCAGCAGCTCCCTGGGCAGCCTGGGCCAGGCCTGCAGAACCCTCCCAGGGCAGGAATTGTTGCTCAGGGCCAAGCTCCACCTGCCCTGGGGCACCTTGAGGCCATCTCCTCTTGGCCTTGGCAGCACAGCCCAACCCCCCCCTGGCTCCAGCCTCCTCTTAGGCCCTGCCACAGCCCCACAAGCTCTGCCCTCAGCCTCCTCTCCTCCAGCCTCACCCCCCCCAGCTCCCTCAGCTGCTCCTCCCCAGCCTCTCCTCCAGACCCTTCCCCACCTCCAGTCCCTTCTCTGCCTCTGTTGCAGCTCCTCACTGCCCTCCTGGCACTCAGCTGCCCAACCCTGCCCCCACCTCTGCCTTCCCCACTGCCCACTGCAGGGGCACAGTCCCTGCCCTGCTCCTGAGCCTTCTCTCATCTCACAGCTTCTTGCTGCAGAGTCAGGAGGGAGATTTTTGCCTGCCCCAAAGAGAGCTCAAGCCCAAGACTCCAGCAGCAGGGCTGAGGGTTCTGTGCCTGGGCAGTGGACCAGGTGGGCCCAGAGTCAGAGTGCAGAATGCCCAAGAGGAGCTGGGATGTGGAGAGAGCCCAGCAGGGCTGAATGGTGTGGAGAAAGGATTTGGTGGAGATTGGCAAAGTCTTCCTGGCTGGGAAGTGAGGCTGAGGCTGAGGCTGGAGCTGGCTGAGGACTTGGACCTTGCAGGTCTGAAGTGGTTCAGGGAGGGCTGCAGGAGCCAGGACCAGGCTGAGCAAATCAGCTCTGGAGTCTCTGAATGGAATGGGCTGGAAGGGAACTCAGAGCTGAGCCAGCTCCAGCCCCTGCCATGCCCAGCAACAGCTCCACCAGCACAGGCTGCTCAGGGCATCACCCAGCCTGGCCTGGAGCACCCCCAGGGAGGTGCCAGGGAGGTGCCAGGCTGTCCCCACCTGATTTCACTCCCAGCAACTTCTGCCTCCTCTCCTCTCTTCCTCTCCCCTCTCCCAGCTCCAAGCCATTGGCCCTCTCCTGCCCCCCCCAGCCCTTCTCCCCACTCCCTCCCCAGCTCTCCTGCAGCCCTTCAGCTCCTGCCAGCCTGCTCCAAGCTCTGCCTGCAGCCTTCTGCTCTGCAGCCTCAGCAGCCCCAACTCTGCCAGCCTGGCCCCACAGGGGAGCTTCTGCAGCCTCTGCTGCTCCTGCTGGCCTCCTCTGGAGCCTCTGCAGCACCAGCTCCAGGTCCTTCTTGTGCTGGGGCCCAGGGCTGTTGGAGGGCAGCTCTGGAGGGTGTTTCACAAGCCAGGGGAGGCTCACACCACCCACACACTGCAGCTGAGGCAGAGGAGATGCAAACTCAGCCTGATCTCAGCAGGCTTTGCCCACACAACCTGCAGGTTTCACTCTCACAGCTGATGACTTCCCTGGGGGCTTCCTGCAGGCGATGAGGGTTGGAGACTGAAATGCAGTGTCCAGAGCTGCCCACGGGCAGGTAACTCAGAGTGACTGGGGGCAGGGTTGGGCAGCTGAGTGCCAGGAGGGCATTGAGGAGCTGCAGCAGAGGCAGAGAAGGGACTGGAGGTAGGGAAGGGACTGGAGGTAGGGAAGGGTCTGGAGGAGAGGCTGGGGAGGGGCAGCTGAGGGAGCTGGGGGGTGCTGTGGAGGAGGATTTCTGTCCCTAGGCCTACTTGGCAGAGGTTAGAAATTAATTTGAGGCAATATAAATTTTATAGAAAAAATATAATTAATTAAAATGAATATTCATGAACTCTGCCACCCCCAAGCACTGTGCTCTGAGCTCTTGTGCAAGATTATGACAACAATTCAGGACAGAGTCTATGCAGGGATCTGGTCAGTACCTGGCAAAACATTCAAACTACAAGCAGAGAGAGAAGTTTCCCCTTTGGCTTAGTGCTGCTTGGGAGCTTCTGCTCTTTGCCCAGCAGGGGCTGAAACTCTTCCTGCTCTAAGGCAGAGGTAACTTATTGCAGAGGGATTGAAGCTTTACTTGTGAGTGTTGCTATTAATTATTAGTCACCCTCTGGGGCTGTGTCACAGCCTGTGCCCAGTGTCCAGACTTCAGGGGCTCTGCCTGTGGACTTTGTGGGGCTGGAATCTTCCTGGCTTGAGGGGAGATAGGTGAATCTTCCCAGTCTCTGGGGTCTTAGGTTTCTCTAACCTTTGTTCTCCTGGGGTGGGATGATCTCTGCCTCAATGCTGATGCCTTCTTCTGGATACTGCATCCAGAGATTATTGGCTTGGCAGGGTCACAGGAACAGGAGGAGAATGTCCCTGCTGGCTCTGGCATGGTTCCCTTCACAGAGTCAGGCTGTGGGTGTGTGGGTGCAGACAATCCAGAAGTCTGCTTCCTGCTCCTCTTAGCTGCTGTGGCTTTCACCAGGCAGTGAGCTGGGAGTCTGAGCTCTGTAGACAAAGCAATGTGGCTTGCAGCTATGCACAACTGGTGCTAGTTTGGGAGGCTCTTGGCTCCTTACATATGTGTGTGCAGGCTGGAGTGAGCTCTGCCATAAAGCACCCAGGCAGGTTAGCTGGGGTTGAATCAGTGCATGAGGCCTGTGTGGGTGTGAGCAGCTGAGTGCTGCAGGTGCAGGGCAGAGCTTAGCTGATCCTTGCAGGGGGCTCAGAGAGCTGAGCTGAACCTGAACTCGTGGCTCTCCTGTGCACCCCTCTTTATGGGCTGAGATTAATGTTCCCTTTGGCCACCAGAGTGACCAATGGGGCTGGCAGTGAGCCAGATCTTACCATAATAGGCAGGAGGCTCCTGCCTGGACTCTCCCTGATATGGGGGTCACAGGGGTGTGCCCCAGGGATACAGGAGCTGGGGGTGTGTTACACAACCTATTCACAACCAGGGCTCCTGGCAGAAAAACATGTCCAGGCATGTAGGGGCATAAAGAAGCCTCTGTTCAGGCCTACAGGCCCTCCATGACAGGGGGATGAGGCTGGAGGAGAGGAGGCTGAGGGCAGAGCTTGTGGGGCTGTGGCAGGGCCTGAGAGGAGGCTGGAGCCGGGGGGGGGGTTGGGCTGTGCTGCCAAGGGCCAAGAGGAGATGGCCTCAAGGTGCCCCAGGGCAGGTGGAGCTTGGCCCTGAGCAACAATTCCTGCCCTGGGAGGGTTCTGCAGGCTTGGCCCAGGCTGCCCAGGTAGCTGCTGGGGCAGTGCCCACCCCTGGAGGGGTTTCCAAGCCCTGCAGCTGCAGTGCTGAGGGCAAGGCTCAGCCCCAGCCTTGCAGAGCTGCAGCAGGTTTGGGCTGGATGATGCTGAAGGTCTTCTCCAGCCACCCTCTGGGTTCTGTGGCTCTGTGACCTGTCCCCAGTTATTCAATGGGAGACTCCTGGGGGGACGAAGGGACTGAGATGCAGCCCGGAGCTGTGGCTGCCTGCCTGGCCTGGGGCAGTAGAACTCATGCCCTGAGCCTCATTTCCACAGCAGAGGCTCAGCATCTGCACCCCCTGCCCCCCCCCCCCCCCCCCACCCCCCCCCCAGCCATTTTAAACCTCTCTTCCACCAAAAGGGTTCTCAGCACTGGTCCAGGCTGCCCGGGGAGGTGGTGGAGCCCCCAGTCCTGGGGGTGTTTCAAAGCCACCCAGAGGTGGTTCAGGGCTGGGCAGCTCTCGGGGCTTGGCTGGGTGACCTCTGAGGGCTCTTCCAGCCCCAGCAGCTCCGCAGCTCCCAACCTGATCCCCACCTGCAGAGCTCCTCCAGCCCTGCAGCAGCCAGGTGGGGTCCTGCCCTCCCACAGAGTGAGGCACACACAGAGCAGGGCAGAGAGCTTCAAGCTTTAGTGAGCACAGACAGGAGCCAGGGGGCCTGAGCTGGAGTGCTCAGGGCAGGTGCAAGGACAGAGTAGCAACCCTCACGCCACAGAGTGGCCCAGAGCTGTGTGCCCAGAGGGGGCTGTGCAGGGAGCAGAGGGCTGGGGGGCACCGGAGAGCCAGTGGTGGGCAGGAAGCCAACCTGCCCCTGGCAGGGAGGGGAACTCTTCCCACCCCACTGGCAGCTTCCTCCAGCCAGGTGCCAGCTGTGGGCAGCAGCTCCAGGGCCCCTGAGCCGCTCCCTTAGGCAGCTCTGTGATCCTCTCCCCGGGAGCAGACTCCCTCCCAGCTGCACTCTGCAGCCTCCTCCCCAGCTCCACAAACTCCTTCCCCTTCAGAGCAGCTCCCAGCCCCAGCACCTGACCAGCAGGCGGCTCCGGAGCTGGACCCATCCCACCCAGAGCCCCCAGACCCTGCGGCTGAGCCTCCTCCTCCTCCAGAGGCAGAACCTCTCCAACCAGAGCTCCCCCCCCCACCTCTGGAGCCCCACCCACCAGAGCCTCCTCCTCCATAGCCTGAGCCTCCTTCATACCCTGAGCCTCCTCCCCCTCCAGAGACGGAGCCTCCACTGCCATAGCCTCCTCCTCCCCCATTCCCTGAGCCTTCTTCACCTCCTCCTCCAGAGATGGAGCCTCTCCTGCCAGAGCTAATTCCACCTCCATAACTCATCCCCCCACTGTGGGGACTGCATCTGCCACTGCCAGAGCTGGACCCCCACCCTCCAGAGCTGCCCCCTCCATACCCTGAGCCTCCTCCCCCTCCAGAGGTGGAGCCTCCACTGCCATAGCTTCCTCCCCCTCCAGAGATGGAGCCTCTCCTGCCCGAGCTTCCTCCCCCATATTCTGAGCCTCCCCCAGAGATGCCCCCACCAGAGCTGGAGCCCCACCCTCTGCAGCTGCCTCCTCCAGACATGGAGCCTCCACTGCCATAGCTTCCTCCTCCATACCCTGAGCCTCCTCCTCCTGAGGTGGAGCCTCTCCTGCCAGAGCTGCTGCCACCTCCATAACCTATTCCTCCACCATGGGGACTGCATCTGCCACTGCCTGAGCTGGACCCCCAACCTCCAGAGCTGCCTCCTCCATACCCTGAGCCTCCTCCACCACCAGAGATGGAACCCCTTCTGCCAGAGCTTCCTCCACCATATTCTGAGCCTCCCCCAGAGATGCCCCCACCAGAGCTGGAGCCCCAACCTCCAGAGCTGCCTCCTCCAGACATGGAGCCTCCTCCTCCATATCCTGAGCGTCCTCCACCACCAGAGATGGAGCCTCCACTGCCATAGCTTCCTCCTCCTCCTCCAGATATGGAGCCTCTCCTGCCAGAGCTGCTGCCACCTCCAGAGCTCATCCCCCCACTGTGGGGACTGCATCTGCCACTGCCTGAGCTGGAGCCCCAACCTCCAGAGCTGCCTCCTCCAGACATGGAGCCTCCATATCCTGAGCCTCCTCCATACCCTGAGCCTCCTCCACCACCAGAGATGGAGCCTCCACTGCCATAGCTTCCTCCCCCTCCTCCAGAGGTGGAGCCTCTCCTGCCAGAGCTGCTGCCACCTCCATAACCTATTCCTCCACCATGGGGACTGCATCTGCCACTGCCTGAGCTGGACCCCCAACCTCCAGAGCTGCCTCCTCCATACCCTGAGCCTCCTCCACCACCAGAGATGGAACCCCTTCTGCCAGAGCTTCCTCCACCATATTCTGAGCCTCCCCCAGAGATGCCCCCACCAGAGCTGGAGCCCCAACCTCCAGAGCTGCCTCCTCCAGACATGGAGCCTCCTCCTCCATATCCTGAGCGTCCTCCACCACCAGAGATGGAGCCTCCACTGCCATAGCTTCCTCCTCCTCCTCCAGATATGGAGCCTCTCCTGCCAGAGCTACTTCCACCTCCATAACTCATCCCCCCACTGTGGGGACTGCATCTGCCACTGCCTGAGCCTCCACTGCCATAGCTTCCTCCTTCATACCCTGAGCCTCCTCCTCCAGAGGTGGAGCCTCTCCTGCCAGAGCTGCTGCCACCTCCATAACTCATCCCTCCACCATGAGGACTGCATCTGCCACTGCCAGAGCTGGAGCCCCAACCTCCAGAGCTGCCTCCTCCAGACACTGAACCTCCACTGCCATAACTACCTCCTCCTCCAGAGGTGGAGCCTCTCCTGCCAGAGCTAATTCCAGCTCCATAACTCATCCCCCCACTGTGGGGACTGCATCTGCCACTGCCTGAGCTGGACCCCCAACCTCCAGAGCTGCCTCCTCCATACCCTGAGCCTCCTCCACCACCAGAGATGGAACCCCTTCTGCCAGAGCTTCCTCCACCATATTCTGAGCCTCCCCCAGAGATGCCCCCACCAGAGCTGGAGCCCCACCCTCTGCAGCTGCCTCCTCCAGACATGGAGCCTCCACTGCCATAGCTTCCTCCTCCTCCAGAGATGGAGCCTCTCCTGCCAGAGCTTCCTCCTCCATACCCTGAGCCTCCTCCACCTCCAGAGATGCACTCACCACTGCCAGAGCTGGAGCCCCAACCTCCAGAGCTGCCTCCTCCAGAGATGGAGCCTCTTCTGCCAGAGCTGCTGCCACCTCCAGAACTCATCCCCCCACTGTGGGGACTGCATCTGCCACTGCCAGAGCCTCCTCCTCCAGAGATACCTCCACCACTGCCAGAGCTGGAGCCCCACCCCCCAGAGCTGCCTCCCCCAGAGCTGGAGCCTCCACCACATGAACTTCCTCCTCCCCCATAGCCTGAGCATCCTCCACCTCCAGACATGGAGCCCCAACTGCCAGAGCTTTGCCCACCTCCAGACATGGAGCCTCCTCCACCTCCAGACATGGAGCCTCTCCTGCCACAGCTGCTGCCTCCACCAGAGCTCATCCCCCCACTGTGGGGACTGCATCTGCCACTGCCAGAGCTGGAGCCCCAACCTCCAGAGCTTTGCCCACCTCCAGAGCTTTGGCCACCAGACATGGAGCCTCCTCCACCTCCAGACATGGAGCTTCCTCCACCTCCAGACATGGAGCCTCTTCTACCACAGCTGCCAGAACTGGAGCCCCAACTGCCAGAGCTTTGCCCACCTCCAGAGCTTTGCCCACCAGACATGGAGCCTCCTCCTCCACCTCCAGACATGGAGCCTCCTCCACCTGAGCTTCCTCCACCTCCAGACATGGAGCCTCTTCTACTGCCACTGCCAGAGCTGGAGCCCCAACCTCCAGAGCTTTGCCCACCTCCAGACATGGAGCCTCCTCCACCTCCAGACATGGAGCCTCCTCCACCTGAGCTTCCTCCACCTCCAGACATGGAGCCTCTTCTACTGCAGCTGCCAGAGCTGGAGCCCCAGCCTCCAGAGCTTTGCCCACCTCCAGAGCTTTGGCCACCAGACATGGAGCCTCCTCCACCTCCAGACATGGAGCCTCCCCCTCCTGAGCTTCCTCCACCTCCAGACATGGAGCCTCTTCTACTGCCGCTGCCAGAGCTGGAGCCCCAACCTCCAGAGCTTTGCCCACCAGACATGGAGCCTCCTCCTCCACCTCCAGACATGGAGCCTCCTCCACCTGAGCTTCCTCCACCTCCAGACATGGAGCCTCTTCTACTGCCACTGCCAGAGCTGGAGCCCCAACCTCCAGAGCTTTGCCCACCTCCAGACATGGAGCCTCCTCCACCTCCAGACATGGAGCCTCCTCCACCTGAGCTTCCTCCACCTCCAGACATGGAGCCTCTTCTACTGCAGCTGCCAGAGCTGGAGCCCCAGCCTCCAGAGCTTTGCCCACCTCCAGAGCTTTGGCCACCAGACATGGAGCCTCCTCCACCTCCAGACATGGAGCCTCCCCCTCCTGAGCTTCCTCCACCTCCAGACATGGAGCCTCTTCTACCACAGCTGCCAGAACTGGAGCCCCAACTGCCAGAGCTTTGCCCACCTCCAGACATGGAGCCTCCTCCACCTCCAGACATGGAGCCTCCTCCACCTGAGCTTCCTCCACCTCCAGACATGGAGCCTCTTCTACTGCAGCTGCCAGAGCTGGAGCCCCAGCCTCCAGAGCTTTGCCCACCTCCAGAGCTTTGGCCACCAGACATGGAGCCTCCTCCACCTCCAGACATGGAGCCTCCCCCTCCTGAGCTTCCTCCACCTCCAGACATGGAGCCTCTTCTACCACAGCTGCCAGAACTGGAGCCCCAACTGCCAGAGCTTTGCCCACCTCCAGACATAGAGCCTCCTCCACCTCCAGACATGGAGCCTCTCCTGCCACAGCTGCTGCCTCCACCAGAGCTCATCCCCCCACTGTGGGGACTGCATCTGCCACTGCCAGAGCTGGAGCCCCAACCTCCAGAGCTTTGCCCACCTCCAGAGCTTTGGCCACCAGACATGGAGCCTCCTCCCCCTCCAGACATGGAGCTTCCTCCACCTCCAGACATGGAGCCTCCTCCCCCAGACATGGAGCCTCCTCCTCCTCCAGACATGGAGCCTCTTCTACCACAGCTGCCAGAACTGGAGTCCCAACTGCCAGAGCTTTGCCCACCTCCAGAGCTTTGGCCACCAGACATGGAGCCTCCCCCTCCTGAGCTTCCTCCACCTCCAGACATGGAGCCTCTTCTACCACAGCTACCAGAACTGGAGCCCCAGCTGCCAGAGCTTTGCCCACCTCCAGACATGGAGCCTCCACCTCCAGACATGGAGCCTCTTCTACCGCAGCTGCCAGAGCTGGAGCCCCAACCTCCAGAGCTTTGCCCACCAGACATGGAGCCTCCTCCACCTCCAGACATGGAGCCTCCTCCACCTGAGCTTCCTCCACCTCCAGACATGGAGCCTCTTCTACTGCAGCTGCCAGAGCTGGAGCCCCAGCCTCCAGAGCTTTGCCCACCTCCAGAGCTTTGGCCACCAGACATGGAGCCTCCTCCACCTCCAGACATGGAGCCTCTCCTGCCACAGCTGCTGCCTCCACCAGAGCTCATCCCCCCACTGTGGGGACTGCATCTGCCACTGCCAGAGCTGGAGCCCCAACCTCCAGAGCTTTGGCCACCAGACATGGAGCCTCCTCCCCCTCCAGACATGGAGCTTCCTCCACCTCCAGACATGGAGCCTCTTCTACCACAGCTGCCAGAGCTGGAGCCCCAACTGCCAGAGCTGCCTCCTCCTCCAGAGCTTCCTCCTCCATACCTTTTGCCCCCTCCAGAAATGGAGCCTCCACTGCCAGAGCTGGAGCCCCACCCTCCAGAGCTGCCTCCACCTCCAGAGCCTTTGCTTCCTCCTCCACCACCACCACAGATGGAGCCTCCACTGCCAGAGCTGGAGCCCCACCCTCCAGAGCTGCCTCCACCTCCAGAGCCTTTGCCTCCTCCTCCACCACCACCACAGATGGAGCCTCCACTGCCAGAGCTGGAGCCCCAACTGCCAGAGCTGCCTCCTCCTCCAGAGCTGCCTCCACCTCCAGAGCTGCCTCCACCCCCATAGCCTTTGCTTCCTCCTCCTCCAGAGATGCATCCTCCACCTCCAGACATGGAGCCTCCACTGCCTGAGCTTCCTCCTCCTTTGCAGATGGAGCCACCACTGCCAGAGCTGGAGCCCCAACTTCCAGAGCTGCCTCCACCTCCAGAGCCTTTGCCGCCTCCTCCTCCACTGCCACCACCGCAGATGGAGCCTCCACTGCCAGAGCTGGGGCCCCAACCTCCAGAGCTGCCTCCACCTCCAGAGCCTTTGCTCCCTCCTCCTCCTCCAGAGATGCTTCCACCTCCAGAGCCTTTGCCTCCTCCTCCTCCTCCACCACCACAGATGGAACCTCCACTGCCAGAGCTGGAGCCCCAACTGCCAGAGCTGCCGCCTCCTCCTCCTCCAGAGCCTTTGCCTCCACCTCCCTCTCCTCCTCCTCCACAAATGGAACCTCCACTGCCAGAGCTGGAGCCCCAACCTCCAGAGCTGCCTCCACCTCCAGAGCCTTTGCTCCCTCCTCCTCCTCCAGAGATGCTTCCACCTCCAGAGCCTTTGCCTCCTCCTCCTCCACCACCACAGATGGAACCTCCACTGCCAGAGCTGGAGCCCCAACTGCCAGAGCTGCCTCCACCTCCAGAGCCTTTGCTCCCTCCTCCTCCTCCAGAGATGCTTCCACCTCCAGAGCCTTTGCCTCCTCCTCCTCCACCACCACAGATGGAACCTCCACTGCCAGAGCTGGAGCCCCAACTGCCAGAGCTGCCTCCACCTCCAGAGCCTTTGCTCCCTCCTCCTCCTCCAGAGATGCTTCCACCTCCAGAGCCTTTGCCTCCTCCTCCTCCACCACCACAGATGGAACCTCCACTGCCAGAGCTGGAGCCCCAACTGCCAGAGCTGCCTCCACCTCCAGAGCCTTTGCTCCCTCCTCCTCCTCCTCCACAGATGCTTCCACCTCCAGAGCTTTCTCCTCCTCTACAAATGGAGCCACCACTGCCAGAGCTGGAGCCTCCTTGGCCTGAGCTTCCTCCTCCTCCAGAGATTGACCCTTTTCTGCCACCAGAGCTCATCCCCCCACTCTGGGAACTGCAGCTGCCACCGCCAGAGCTGGACCCCCATCCTCCAGAGCTGCCTCCACCTCCAGAGCCTTTGCCTCCTCCTCCTCCTCCACCACCACAGATGGAGCTGCCAGAGCTGGAGCCCCAACTGCCAGAGCTGCCTCCTCCTCCAGAGCCTTTGCCTCCTCCTCCTCCACCACCACAGATGGAGCCTCCACTGCCAGAGCTGGAGCCCCACCCACCAGAGCTACCTCCTCCTCCAGAGCCTTTGCTCCCTCCTCCTCCACCACCACAAATGGAGCTGCCAGAGCTGGATCCTCTATGACCTGAGCTGCCTCCTCCTCCAGACATAGATCCTTTCCCACCAGAGCTGCCTCCACCCCCAGAGCCTTTACTTCCTCCTCCTCCACCACCACCACAGATGGAGCCTCCACTGCCAGAGCTGGAACCCCAACCTCCAGAGCTGCCTCCTCCTCCAGAGCTGCCTCCACCCCTATACCCTTTGCCTCCTCCTCCACCACCACCACCACAAATGGAGCTGCCAGAGCTTGAGCCCCAACCTCCAGAGCTGCCTCCTCCTCCAGAGCCTTTGCTCCCTCCTCCTCCTCCAGAGATGCTTCCACCTCCAGAGCCTTTGCCTCCTCCTCCTCCTCCACCACCACAGATGGAACCTCCACTGCCAGAGCTGGAGCCCCAACTGCCAGAGCTGCCTCCTCCTCCAGAGCCTTTGCCTCCACCTCCCCCTCCTCCTCCTCCACAAATGGAGCCTCCACTGCCTGAGCTGGAGCCCCACCCTCCGGAGCTTCCTCCTCCTCCAGAGCCTTTGCCCCCTCCAGACATGGAGCCTCCACTGCCAGAGCTGGAGCCCCAACCTCCAGAGCTGCCTCCTTTTCCTCCTCCACTGATTGAGCCTCTCCTGCTCATGCTGCCCCCATCAGAGCTTGGCCCCCCCTTGGTTCTTTGCCAGCCTCCAGGTGCTGCTCCAAAGACTCCAGTGGCAGTGGTGCTGTGGTCAGTGACACCTGCAAGAGAAGCCAACATCACCACCTGGCTCTGCTACCCCCAAAGCTGCCAGGCACAGCTGGCAGCAGAGCTCTGTGTGGCCACCATCCTCTGGAGGTCACAGCCATGTCCCTGGAGACAACAAGGACCTCAGAGATGGAGGCTGGGGAGAGGCAGCTGAGGAACCTCCAGCCTGGAGAAGAGGAGCCTGAGGGGAAAGCTTTTGGCTCTGGGCAACTGCCTGAGAGGCTGCACCCCCCCAGCCCCCCCCAGCCTGAGCTCACAGCAGAGCTGCTGCAGCCCTGGCAGCATCTTTGTGGCCTCCCCCCCCGCAGCTTCTGTGGCCTCCTTGTGCTGGGGACAGCAGAGCTGGAGGCAGGGTTGGAGGTGAGGTCTGAGCAGGGTTGGCTCCTGGGCTGCATGAGGCCACTGCTGGCTCCTGGGGAGCCTCTCCTCACCCAGCCCCCCCAGGCCTCTTTCCTCAGGGCTGCTCTCAATCCACTCTGCACCCAGCCTGGAGCTGGGCCTGGGCTTGGCCTAACCCAGCTGCAGCACCTTGCACTGTCACTTGGTGACCCCCATTGAGCTGGCACTGCTCCTCTCCCCCAGCCTGTCAAGACCCTTCTGGATGCATCCCTGGACTCTCAAGATCCATCCTGATGGATCCCTGCCCTCAGTGAGTCCAGGATCCCACCCAGCCTGGTGCCAGCAGCACCCTGCTGAGGGTACCCCAACCCCAGTGCCCCTCTGTCTGGCAGAGACATGAAGGGGCACTGCAGCCAGGGAGACCCTCGAGGACCTCCACTTGTCTCTGGTCTCCCTCTCCTGCAGGTGCTGCCTGCAGCCACCAGGCTCTGCTGGGGGAGCTGGGGGGAGCCAGGGGAGGTTGTCCCTGGGGGTGAGGCTGCAGCCAACAGAAGCAGAGTGCTGAGGTACTCACAGATGGTGGCAGGGGACCCCTCCTGGAGCCTGTGGAGGCAAAGTGACAGAGAGGTGATGAGGCCACTGCAGGCCAGAGGCAGGGCAGGCTGCAGCAGTGAGCCAGGGGAGGGATCCCTGCTCCCAGCCTGGAGAGCTGAGCGATGGAGCAGAGCAGCTCAGGCACAACTCCTCGGGTGCAGGGGGAGCAGTCTGGACCCACCTGGTCTCCTCCTCCTCCAGCAGTGACCTGTACGTGGCAATCTCGATGTCCAAAGCCATCTTCACCCCCAGCATCTCCTGGTAGTCGTGCAGGAGGTGACTGAGGTCCCCTCTGGCCTGCTGCAGGACACTCTCCAGCTCCTGCAGCTTCTCTTGGCCATCTCTGACAGCAGAGCTCCCACGCAGCTCAGCAGCCCTCAGGGTCTCCTGCAGGTGGTCACTCTGCAGAGGGCACAGACACAGCTGTTCAGAAGTCTTCTATGGGCAGTGGGGAGGGCACAGCTGCAATGCTGGGGGCAGGGTTGGGCAGCTGAGTGCCAGGAGGGCAGTGAGGAGCTGCAGCAGAGGCAGAGAAGGGAGTGGAGGTGGGGAAGGGTCTGGAGGAGAGGCTGGGGAGGAGCAGCTGAGGGAGCTGGGGGGGGTGAGGCTGGAGGAGAGGAGGCTGAGGGCAGAGCTTGTGGGGCTGTGGCAGGGCCTGAGAGGAGGCTGGAGCCAGGGGGGGGTTGGGCTGTGCTGCCAAGGGCCAAGAGGAGATGGCCTCAAGGTGCCCCAGGGCAGGTGGAGCTTGGCCCTGAGCAACAATTCCTGCCCTGGGAGGGTTCTGCAGGCCTGGCCCAGGCTGCCCAGGGAGCTGCTGGGGCAGTGCCCATGCCTGGGGGGGCTCCAGAGCCCTGTGCCCATGGCACTGTGCCCATGGGTTGGTGCCCAGGGTGGGGCTGGGTTGAATGACTTCCGAGAGCTGAAACCCTTCTGGAAGTGAAGAGCTGCCCCTGAGGGGACTCAGCAGGTGCCTCAGGCTGGCTCCATTCACCCAACTGAAGTCCCAAACCCAAACCTGCTTCATCCTGAAGAGCCAAATCCCCTCTGGGTTTGTCCCCAAAGGGCAGGTGCAGGCAGCAAGCCCCCGGGCAGGAGGCACTTCCCTGCTCTGGGACCTGGTCTCTGGTACCTGCTTCTTTGCCATTTCAACCTCTGTTTGCAGCCTGTGGATCTGCCTGACCAGCTCCTGGATGTCCTTGTAGCTGCTCTTGAGCTGCTCCTGTTGGCTGGCCCAGAGCTTCTGCAGGTCCTGGAACTGATGGGTGCAGAGCAGAGCATTTGTGAGACCCTTCCTTGAACCCTGCCTCCAGCTCTGCTGTCCCCAGAACAAGGACACAGAATCTTCTGGGGAGAGCCCAGAGAAAGCCACAAAGATGCTGCCAGGGCTGCAGCAGCTCTGCTGTGAGCTCAGGCTGAGGGGGCTGCAGGGGTGCAGCCTGCAGAGGAGAAGGCTCCAGGAGCAGCTGAGAGCTGTGCCAGAGCCTGAAGGGAGCCTGCAGGGAGGCTGCAGAGAGCCTTTGGCTGAGGGGGGGTGAGGCAGGAGCAGGGAGAAGGGTGTGGAGCTGAGGCAGAGCAGGGCTGGAGTGGAGCTGAGGCAGAAGCTGCTCAGCAGAGGGGGCAGAGACTCTGGCCCAGGCTGCCCAGGGAGGCTGTGGCTGCCTCCTGCCTGGGGCTGTGCCAGGCCAGGCTGGATGAGGTCCTGAGCAGCTGAGTCTGGCTGGGAGCTGGCCCTGGGCATGGCAGGAGGTTGGAACTGGATGTTCTTGAGGCTCCCTTCCAACCTGAGCCCTTCTGTGGTTCTGTGAGCTGTGGCTTGTGCCCCTGAGCAGCCTCCCTGCTGCTGGGCTCTACTCACCCTGCCCTGGTACAAGGCTTTCACCTCAGCTTTGCTCCTCTCAGCAATGGCCTCATACTCCTGCCTGACCTCTGCCGCCACAGCCTCCAGGTCCAGCTCCCGGTGCTTGTCCAGGGACAGGACCACGTTGGTGCTGCCCACCACAGCCTGCAGCTGGGACAACTCCTGCAGGAGAACAAAGCTGTGGCTGTGAGGAGTCCATGGGGGAGGCCCAGGCTGGGCTATGGGGGGAGAGATGAGACCCTCTGCCCACCCCCACTGGCAGTCCCCTCCCTGCCCCCTCCAGCCTCACTCAAGTGTCCCTGCCAGGCTCTGTGCCACATCAGAGCCTCCTCCTCACCAGCAGGTCAAGGAGGAGCTCAGGAGACCAAAGGCCAAGGGAGGTCCACTCTGCACACCCAAAAAACGTCCTGTGGAGGCCATTCTGGGAACCTCCACAGCCTGCCCTGGCCTCAATCCAGGCTGGGTGCAGAGGGGGTTGAGAGCAGCCCTGAGGAAAGAGGCCTGGGGGGAGGCTGGGTGAGGAGAGGCTCCCCAGGAGCCAACCCTGTGCTGGCTGCAGGCAGAGCAGTGTGGGCACAGGGCAGGAGAGACTCCAGAGAGGCTGCCCAGGGAGGCTGTGGCTGCCTCCTGCCTGGGGCTGTGCCAGGCCAGGCAGGATGAGGCCCTGGGCATGGTGGGGAGAGATCAGAGATGCTCTCTGAGCTCCCCTCCGACCTGAGCCTCTCTCTGGCACTCTCCAGAGCCTTCAAACCAATCCAGCTCTGTGGCTCCCAGAGGCAGGGCTCAGGTTGCAATCTCAGCAGCACACTCACAGCTTCGTGCAGGCACCTGAGGAACTCCAGCTGCTGCTTCAGGATCTCCACCCTCACATCCAGCTCTGTTTTCCCCATGTAGGCACTGTCCAGCTCCTGGAAGAGAAGGACCTGTTGGCATTTCTGTGACCCAAGACCTCCCCCCAGCTCCAGTTCTGCCCAGAGCCTTTGTTCCTGCAGCCAAATGGAGGTCCCCAAACCTCAGATCTCATTTGAGAGCCAATTGGCAGCACAGGGAAAGGTTTGAACTCCAGTCCCAAGGGGGGGGGGTCGGAGCTGGATGATCTCCAAGGTCCCTCCCAACCCAACCCATCCTGTGGAGCTCTGAGCTCGTGGCAGGAGCCCACAGCTTGGAAATGAGGGAAGTGTCCACGGCAGGAGAAGTGCTGCTGGAGGAGCCCAAAGTGCACAGCAGAGCTCAATAACTCCTCCAGATCATCCATCCTGGCCAGGCCTTGGCTGGACACCATCTGCCCCCCCCCCAGCTACACCCCCCCTGGGCTGTGTTCAGTGACCAGAGGCAGAGCAGCACCATGGAGAGAATCACCCTGCAAAGGAGTCAGCTCGGGCAGGGCAGGCACTGCCCCCTGGGCTGGGTGCTGGAGGGGCCACAAGGGGAAACCTGAGGTCAGGCTTGGTGGCAGCAGCTGGAGCTGAGCCAGAGAGTGCCCAGGAGGGCAGCAGCAGCCTGGGCTGGCTCAGCAGGAGCAGGGCAGGGATTGTGCCCCTGCAGTGGGCAGTGGGGAGGGCAGAGGTGGGGGCAGGGTTGGGCATCTGAGTGGCAGGAGGGCAGTGAGGAGCTGCAGTAGAGGCAGAGAAGGGAGTGGAGGTGGGGAAGGGTCTGGAGGAGAGGCTGGGGAGGAGCAGCTGAGGGAGCTGGAGGGGGTGAGGCTGGAGGAGAGGCTGAGGGCAGAGCTTGTGGGGCTGTGGCAGGGCCTGAGAGGAGGCTGGAGCCGGGGGGGGGTTGGGCTGTGCTGCCAAGGGCCAAGAGGAGATGGCCTCAAGGTGCCCCAGGGCAGGTGGAGCTTGGCCCTGAGCAACAATTCCTGCCCTGGGAGGGTCCTGCAGGCCTGGCCCAGGCTGCCCAGGGGCAGTGTTGGAGTCTCCATGCCTGGAGGTGTCCAAGCAACCTGTGCCCATGGCACTTGTGGCCAGGGTTTGGTGGCCATGGAGGGGCTGGGCTGGAGGTTGGACCTCATCTCTTGGAGTCCTTTTCCATCCTTAGTGTTTCTCTGCCTCTCTTCTCCCATTGCAAGGCTCAGGCTCCAGGGGCTCTGATTCCCTCCAGCCCTGCAGCCCAAGGCTCAGGCTTCCAAAGGCTTTGATCCCAAAGCTCTCTTCTAGCCTCAAGAGTTGGAAGAGACTCCTGGAGGAACTTGAAGGCTCTTCCAAGGAGCTCTTTTGCTTCATTTAGAGAGATAAATCTGAGACCCTGCTTATGAAACCCTCATCCAGCAGCAGCTGCTTCTCTTCTCAGGCCCTGAGCCTCCCTTCTTGGCTGACTTCACCTTTTTGAGCTCCACAAATTCCTCTTCTTTTGAGGTCCTTTTGTTGATCTCATCCTCAAATCTGTGGGAGCAGAGAAGAGCAGGAGTTAGCTCCTTGCCTATCCCAACTTCCCAGGCAAGTGGCTCAGGCACCAAAGGGAGCCCCCCAGAATGGAAGCCCCCCCAAAATAGGAGCCCCTCCTTTTCTCCCTGCAGTTTCTGACAGCAGCAGAGGAGGTGGCAAAGCTCTGCCAGGCTCTGTGCTGGGGCAGCCCCCACATGGGGCAGGAGTAGCTCAGGTCCAGCATCCTCTCACTGAGCTTGGGTGCAGCTAAGCCAGAAGAAGGGAAAAGTCTCCTCCCAGAATCCCAGCACGGAGAAGGGAGCCTGAAAGGGACCTCTGGAGCGCCCCCAGTGCCAGCCCCACCCTGCCCCAGCAGGGCACCCACAGCAGCTTGCCCAGGGGCACAGTGCCCAGGGGGGTTGGCAGCTCTGCACACAAGGCGACTCCACAGCCTCTCTGGGCAGCCTGCTCCAGGCCTTGGCACCCTCACCCCAAACAACTTTCTCCTCCTCCTGCCCTCCACTCTGTGCCCCTTGCCCCTGGGCACCACTCAGCACATCCTGGCCCCAGCCTCCTGCCCCCCACAGCTCCTTCAGCTCCTGCTGGGCACTGCTCAGATGCCCTCTGGGGCTGCTCTGCTGCAGGCTCTCAGCCTGTTCCAGCTTGGCTCAGCTCTGTGTAACTCCAGCCCCAGCAGCAGGAGGAAGGACTCCTGAGTCACTCCTGCCCGGGCAGGAAGGGCTCGGAGCAGGACAGCAGGAGAGGACTCATGGAATGGTTTGGGTTGGAAGTGACCTCCGAGGTCCATCCTGTCCAAGCCCCCTCAGCAGGGACCTCCTCCACTAGAGCAGGTTGCTGAGAGCTTTGCATATCTCCAGGGGTGGGACCTCAGCCCCTCCCTGGGCAAGCTGTGCACTGTTCCAGCACCCTCATGGGATGGACCTCCAGGGCCTTCATCTTCCTCTCACTGCTCTGGGTTCTGCCCTCCCCAGAGCTGCCTTAGCCTCCTGGTGCCCAAGCCAGGCCCCACCAGAAGCCTGCTGCAGAGCACTTCTGTGCTGGCTGCAAGGTCAGAGCTGAGCTGAGCCCTCCCAGGATGTGATGGAGTCCTGCAGCAGGTTCAGCTCCCACACTGGAGAGGTTTTGTCACCTGTTCTTGTAGTCTTCCACAAGCTGCAGCAGGTTGTAGGCTTCGGGGTCCAGCTGATCCTTCTGGCTCCGGAGGGTCTCCAGCTGCCGCTGCAGGTTGCTGATGTAAGCCTGGAAGAAGGAGGTGATGCTCCTGCGCTCCTCGGGGCCGGAGCTCTGCTGCTGCAGCAGCTGCCACTTGGCCAGCAGGGCCTGGTTCTGCCTCTCCAGGCACTGCACCTGAGGGGCAAAGGCAGGAGAAGGCTCAGCCACGGGGAGGGGCTGGAGGAGAGACCAACACCAGCAGCTGCCAAACCCAGGAGAGGCTCAAGCAGAGCATCAGGAGCTGCTGAGGCTGGCAGAGACCTCTGAGATCAGCAGGTTCAGCCCAAAGCCTCCTGCACAGCAACAGCTGCAGGGTTCCTCAGGTGGGACCAGCTGCAGCAACGCAGCAGAGACTCCAGAGCAGGGCAGGGACTGTGCCCCTGCAGTGGGCAGGGCAGAGCTGGGGGCAGGGTTGGGCAGCTGAGTGGCAGGAGGGCAGTGAGGAGCTGCAGCAGAGGCAGAGAAGGGAGTGGAGGTGGGGAAGGGTCTGGAGGAGAGGCTGGGGAGGAGCAGGTGAGGGAGCTGGGGGGGGTGAGGCTGGAGGAGAGGAGGCTGAGGGCAGAGCTTGTGGGGCTGTGGCAGGTACAAGCTTGGAAGGAGGAGGAGATGCTCCTGCACTCCTCTGGCAGGCACTTTGCTGCTGCAGCAGCTGCCAAACACAGCCAAGCACAGCAGAGCCTCAGGCAGAGCTCAGGAGCTGCTGAGGCTGGGAGAGATCTCTGAGATCATAGATCCACAGAGCCAAGCAGATTGGCAGAGAGCTCCAAGCTCCCCCAGCCCAATTCAGCCCCCAGCCCTGCCCAGTCACCCAGAGCATGGCACCAAGGGCCCCATCCAGGATTGGCATCAGCACCTCCAGCCACGGGCACTGCACCCCCTCCCTGGGCAGCCAATCACTCTCTCTGACAACAACTTCCTCCTAACATCCAGCCTAGACCTGCCCTGGCACAGCTTGAGGCTGTGTCCCCTTCTCCTGCCCCTGGCTGCCTGGCAGCAGAGCCCAACCCCACCTGGCTACAGCCTCCCTGCAGGCAGCTGCAGGCAGCAATCAACTCTGCCCTGAGCCTCCTCTGCTGCAGGCTGCACCCCCCCAGCTCCCTCAGCCTCTCCTCACAGGGCTGTGCTCCAGGCCCCTCCCCAGCCTTGCTGCCCTGCTCTGGGCACCTTCCAGCACCTCAGCATCTCTCTGCAATGGAGGAGCCCAGAACTGGACACAGCACTGCAGGGGTGGCCTGAGCAGTGCTGAGCACAGGGGCACAAGAACCTCCCTTGTCCTGCTGCCCACACTGCTCCTGAGCCAGCCCAGGATGCCATTGGCTCTGCTGCCCACCTGGGCAATGCTGCCTGCTCTTCAGCTGGCAACAGCACCCCCAGATCCTTCTCTGTCTCCAGCCTGTAACACTGACACAGGTTGCCCAGGGAGGTTGTGGAGCACTTTTTGTCCCAGCAGGACTGGCAGGGAGTGGGCACAGCCCTGGCAGCACAAAGCCATTGAGGCTGGGAGCCTCCAGGCTCAGGAGTGCAACAGTCTCATGGCTGGGCTGGAAGGGACCTTGAAGGGGACCCAGTCCCAACCCCCTGCCATGGGCAGGGACACCTCCAGCTTGCTCCAAGCCTCACCCAACCTGGCCTTGAACACAAGCAGAAGGATCAGAGAATGCTCTGGGCTGGGAGGAGACCTCCAAAGCTCATCCAGCCCCAGCCCCCTGCAGCAGGCAGGGACATCCTCAGCGTGGCTCAGACACTTTATCCCAGCAGCACTGCCCAGGGAGTGGGCACAGCCTTGGCACCACAGAACCATTAAGGCTGGGAGAGACCTCCAAGGTCACCCAGGCCAAGCCTCAACCCAGCCCCACCATGGGCACAGGGCTCTGGAGCAGCTCCAGGCCTGGGGACTCCGCTGCCTCCCTGGGCAGCCTGGGCCACACCCTGCCCACTCCTGCAGGCCACCAACTGCTCCTCATGGCCAAGCCGGAGTGCCCCCGAGGCAGCCTGAGGCATCTTTCAGCTGCACTGCAGCACAGGAGGGCAGGAAGACAACTGCCATGGAGCACAGACTGGGCTGGGCTGGAAGGGACCCCCAAAGCTCCTCCAGGCCCACCCCTCCTGCACTCCGCAGGAGCATCCTCAGCTCCAGCAGCTGCCCAGAGCCCTCTTGAGCCTCCCCTTGAGCACCTCCAGGCAGGGAAGATATTCCCAACCATCTCCCAGGCAGCCTCTGCAGTGCTCCAGCACCCTCCTGGTGCAGAATTTGTTCCTCACATCCAACCTCTGCCTCCTCTGCTCTCCCTTCAAACCTTTGGAGCAGACCTAGAAGTGAGTGGGCTCAGCCTGGGTGCCAGGAAGAAGTTCCTCAGCCTGAGGGTGCCGAGAGCCTGGCAGAGGCTGCCCAGGGAGGTGCTGCCAACCTCATCCCTGCAGGTTTTTAAGGCCAGGCTGGATGTGGCTCCAAGCAACCTGGAGTAGGTGAGGTGTCCCTGCCCGTGGCAGGATGAGCTTTGAGCTCCCCTCCAACCCTGGCAGTGCTGTGGCTCCATGGTTCAGATTCATTGCTCCTTGTCCCTTTGCAAACAGCTCCTCTGCAGCCTTTGGCATCAGCTGCCAGGCACTGGGATGCTGCCAGCCAGGCAGAAATCCTCCTGGAGAGCAGAGAGAGTCAGCACCTTGGTGTGCTCCCAGCAGGTTGCCACTGAGCCATCAAGCAACGAAAGAGACACCTTGGGGATGCCTGCCCCAGGGCCAGGCAGCAAAGCCTCAGCAGAGCTCACAGAGAGCTCTGAAGAGCTTCCCCAGCAGCATGAGGCCACCTGGGCATGGCCATAATGGGCACAAGATGCCAGCTGAAGAGGTCCCCAGGGCCAGGCAGCAGTGATTGACTCATTCAAGTTTATAGCAAGCTATAAAGAGCCTCCCCAGCAGCATGAGGCCACCTGGGCACAGCTGTGGCCACAAGGGGCACAAGATACCACCTGAAGGTGCCCCCCGCGGCCCCCCAGGCACAGCAGCCCCCCCAGCCCTGGGCTGCCCGGGGGGAGGGGCAGGAGCCTCACCTTGTCGATGAAGACTGCAAACCTGTTGTTGAGAGCCTTGATCTGCTCCTTCTGCTCCGAGCAGGCTCGCTGCAGCTCAGGGTCCACCTCCACTGCCACCGGCCTCAGCAGGTCGCTGTTGACTCTCACCCCCTCGATGCCCCTGCTGCCCCCTGCCTGCCCCAGGCCCTCTCCAACAGCCTGCCCACCAAAGGAGCCCCTGCTGAAGCCTCCTCCAAGAGCCTCCCTGCCCAGACTCCTTGTGCCAAGCCCTGGGAAAGCCTCCCCCAAGCCTCTCCTGGCAAAGCCTCTGTTGAGGTGTCCCCAGCAGCCCCCAGTCACCAGGCACCTCCCATAGCCTCTTCCTTCTCCTCCATAGCCTCCACCAGCAGGAAGAGTCCTAAAGCCTCCCAGGCTGTAGAGGCTCCTGCTGCCATAGCCAAAGCCAAAGCCCCCACATCTGCCTGCCCCTCTGCTGTCTTCATAGCACCTCAGAGGTGCACTTGGCCCACTCAGGGTGCCACAGTGGGCAGAAGAGGAACTGAAGTTCCCATCCCCAAACCTGGAGAAGTAGCAGCTCATAGCTTCCCTCCCAGGGCCTGGAGAGCAGGGGCAGAAGGTTGGCAGAGCAGGAGGAGAAAGGAGGGTGCAGGTTGCTCAGCTCCTCTGCTTGGGGGTGGGCAGAGGCAGCTCCTTTATATGTCCTGGAGGAGTTGATCTCCATTCCCTGGTAATTAGCAGGTCTGAGGATGTTGTGATTGGGTTTGCTTCATCAGCAGCAATTAATGGAGGAGGCCTGGAAGAGAGGTCAGAGTAAACAGCAGAGTGGGGCAGCAGCTGGGAGCCTCCCCAGCTCCTGCCTGAGTCATCAGCTCTGCTCAGCTGAGGCTTCCTTCCCCCACCAGGCTGCCTCCAGCCTCACCCACAGCTCCCCCGGGGGGTCCTGCACAGCACCAAGGCTGCCCCTGCCCCCCAGTGCCCCCCAGCAGGCACAAGACCTTGGTGTGGTCCTCAGCTTGACTTGGAGCAGCTAAACCTTGCTGCAGAGCAGCACCTGGAGAGCCTCAGAGGGAGAGCAGAGAGCAGCTCTAGCTTGGCCACGAGGAGAAACTTCTGCCCTGGAAGGGTCCCCCAGGCCTGGCCCAGGGAGGTGGTGGTGGAGTTCCCATCCCTGGAGATGATTCAAAGGCCAAGGCTCAGCCCCAGCCCTGGCAGAGCTGGAGCAGGGCTGGGCTGGGAGAGCTCCAAGGTCTTCTCCAGCCAGAACAATTCTGTGATTCTCTCTTCTCTTGTTCCCAATGGATCCAGCCAGGAGAAGGAGAGGCAGAAGGAAGGGTCTGGCCCAAAAACATCTGGCACAAAAACTCTGCCCATGGCTCATGAGGCAACAAAGAAATTGTTGCTCAGGGCCAAGCTCCACCTGCCCTGGGGCACCTTGAGGCCATCTCCTCTTGGCCTTGGCAGCACAGCCCAACCCCCCCCTGGCTCCAGCCTCCTCTCAGGCCCTGCCACAGCCCCACAAGCTCTGCCCTCAGCCTCCTCTCCTCCAGCCTCACCCCCCCCAGCTCCCTCACCTGCTCCTCCCCAGCCTCTCCTCCAGACCCTTCCCCACCTCCACTCCCTTCTCTACCTCTGCTGCAGCTCCTCACTGCCCTCCTGCCACTCAGCTGCCCAGCCCTGACCTGACACATCTGGCAGCAGAACCATCCCCAGCCCTCTGGGAAGGTTTCCCAAACAGCAGGAGCTGACTCCAGAATCTTTCCTCTTCTCTCTCAGTTGGGTTCAAATTCTCTTGATGGAGCAGCTCAGGAGCAGCTTGCCTAGGAGGTGGTTGGGAATATCTTCCCTGCCTGGAGGTGCTCAAAGGGAGGCTCAAGAGGGCTCTGGGCAGCTGCTGGAGCTGAGGATGCTCCTGCTGAGTGCAGGAGGGGTGGGCCTGGAGGAGCTTTGGGGGTCCCTTCCAGCCCAGCCCAGTCTGTGCTCCATGGCAGTTGTCTTCCTGCCCTCCTGTGCTGCAGTGCAGCTGAAAGATGCCTCAGGCTGCCTCGGGGGCACTCCGGCTTGGCCATGAGGAGCAGTTGGTGGCCTGCAGGAGTGGGCAGGGTGTGGCCCAGGCTGCCCAGGGAGGCAGCGGAGTCCCCAGGCCTGGAGCTGCTCCAGAGCCCTGTGCCCATGGTGGGGCTGGGTTGAGGCTTGGCCTGGGTGACCTTGGAGGTCTCTCCCAGCCTTAATGGTTCTGTGGTGCCAAGGCTGTGCCCACTCCCTGGGCAGTGCTGCTGGGATAAAGTGTCTGAGCCACGCTGAGGATGTCCCTGCCTGCTGCAGGGGGCTGGGGCTGGATGAGCTTTGGAGGTCTCCTCCCAGCCCAGAGCATTCTCTGATCCTTCTGCTTGTGTTCAAGGCCAGGTTGGGTGAGGCTTGGAGCAAGCTGGAGGTGTCCCTGCCCATGGCAGGGGGTTGGGACTGGGTCCCCTTCAAGGTCCCTTCCAGCCCAGCCATGAGACTGTTGCACTCCTGAGCCTGGAGGCTCCCAGCCTCAATGGCTTTGTGCTGCCAGGGCTGTGCCCACTCCCTGCCAGTCCTGCTGGGACAAAGAGTCTGAAGCAGACTGAGGCTGGGAGCCCTGAGAGACCTCCAAGTCATTGGCAGACTGAGGGAGAGGTGAGGAGGACATCAGCTGAGATCCCAGCAGGAGGAGGTGAGCCCCCATGGGCATCCCCCTGGGCTGTGCTCCTGAGCTCAACCCAAGCCTCCCTTCTGCTGAGCCAAGGACTCCTCAGCAGCACTCACAAGAGCTTGGGAAGGGTTTGATGCTCTCCAGCTGCCTGTTGGCTTCCTGGGCTGGAACTCCTCTTCAGCTGCTCTCTTCTCACAGAGCCATGGAATGGTTTGGGTTGGGAGGGAGCTCAAAGCTCAGCCAGTGCCAAGCTCTGCCGTAGGCAGGGACACCTGCCCCTGGAACAGGTCACTCAGGGCCTCATCCAGCCTGGTCCTGAACACCTCAGGGGAGGTTGTGGAGCACAGAAGCACAGAATGGAGTCTTTGATCTTTGATCACATTGGGTGCTTCTGTGTTCCACAGCCTCCCTGGGCAGCCTGTGCCAGGCTCTCACCACCCTCACCCTGTGCCAGGCTCTCACCACCTCACCTCTTCCTCACATCCAGTTTCAGTCTCCCCTCTGCCACTCCAAACCCATTCCTCCTCCTCCTCCTCCTCCTCCTCCTCCTCCTCCTCCTCCTCCTCCTCCTCCTGCCATTCCAAGCCCCTGTCCATAGTCCCTCCCCAGTCCTCCTGGAGCCTCCTTCAGACCCTCCAAGGCCACTCCAAGGTCCCCTCCAAGCCTTCTCCTCTGAGCACAGCCCCAACTCTCAGCCTGTGCTCAGAGCAGAGCTGCTGCAGCCCTCTCAGCATCTTGGTGGCCTCCTCTGCACTGGCTCAAACACTTCCATGCCCTGCCCATGCTGGGGGCTCCAGGACCACCTCTGATCCTGGCACAGGCAGGCTGAGCCTGGCAGGAGGGTTGAGCTCATCCTCCAGCCATGGAGAGGTTGGGGTGGGCAGGGCAGGAGGCAGCAGCAAGGTCCAGGGAGCAGAGTGGGATGCCAGGGGAGAAATGACAACTCCTTGGCCCTTGGAGAAGCTTCTGTGGGGTAAAGCAACCTGCCCCCAGGCTCTGCTGCTGAGCCAGGCTGAGGAGAGAGAATCCTCCAGAGGGCAACTCGGAGAGAGGCTTCTGTGGGGTAAAGCAACCTGCCCCAACCCTGAGCAGCTCCATCCAAGGGTGTCTCATTCCAACACCTGCCTGCAGCAGGATCATCCACATGGATCTTGGAAGGAAGTGTCCTGGCCTAGAGGAGGGTCCTCTGAGTGTGGATGGTCTGGGAGATGCCTACCCAAAGCCACTGCCCTGCGGCAAGAGGCTGCCTGAAGCCAAGCAGTGGCCATGAGTGGAGGATCCTGCACTGCTCCCTGAAGCAGCTCTGCCCTGCTGGGAGGGGACCAGGGAGTGCCAGGACTGGGGGGGATGGAGCAGAGCTGCAGCTGGGGAGAGTCAGCCTGGGGTGAGGAGGAAGTTCTGCACCAGGAGAGTGGTGAGAACCTGGCAGGGGCTGCCCAGGGAGGGGGTTGAGGCTCCATGGCTGGAGGGGTTTGAGGCCAGGCTGGGTGAGGCTGTGTGCAGCCTGAGCTAGGGCAGGGTGTCCCTGGGCACGGCAGGGGTTGGCACTGGCTGCTCCCTGTGGTCTCTTCCAGCCCTGACTGATTCTGTGGTGCTTAGAGGAGCTCCTGCCGAGCAGCCACCCAGCCCCACCTGCAGCTAACCCACGGCAGCCTGCGTGGGCTGCTGTTGTGCTCAGCTCTGCCTCGGCTCAGCCTTGGCGCAGCAGCCACGCCCGGACCTGTCGAGCTGGCTCCAGAGCCAGGGAGATGTTCCCTCTGTGCAGCTGAGGGGGAGAGCTTCCTGTGCCACCTTCCTCTTCCTTGCCATGAGCTGGCACTGCCCTTGGATGTAGTGCCCTTGGATGTGGTGCCCTTGGATGCCATTGCTCTTGGGTGCTCTGCCCTGGGGTGCTCTGCCCTGGGGTGCTCCGCCCTGGGGTGCTCTTTGCTTGGGTGCTCTGCCCTGGGGTGCTCCTCCCTGGAGTGCTCTGCTCTGGGGGTGTACCTGGGGACCATCCACTCCAAGCCCTCAGCAGAAACACTCCCAGCACAGACCCACAGCAAGCCCTGGGCTGGAAGGGGCCTCCAGAGCTCACCCAGTCCAAGCCCTTCTGCAGCCAGCAGGGACCCCCTCAGCTGGCCCAGGATGTCCATGTGCTTGGACCAGGAAGAGCCACATGGCCAAAGAGCATCCATAGCTTGGAGCTGAGTTGTCTCAGCATCTGCCAGGCTGAAGGAGTCCTCAGGAGGCACTCAGCAGTGCCAGGGCCAGCCTGGCTTGTTGGGTCTGGCAATTTCAATTGGCCAAATTACTGATGCAAAATTGGCTGCCTGAGCTTCTCCTCCAGCTGTGGAGCAGGCACAGTTGTGCACCTGCCCCTCCATCCAGAATGTTACAGCATCACAGCATCACAGCAATGCAGCATCACAGCACCACAGTACCACAGCACCACAGCATCACAGTCTCACAGCATCACAGCAACGCAGCATCACAGCATCACAGCATCACAGCACCACAGCACCACAGCACCACAGCACCACAGCACCACAGCACCACAGCATCACAGCATCACAGCACCACAGCATCACAGCACCACAATATCACAGCATCACAGCACCACAGCACCACAATATCACAGCATCACAGCACCACAGCACCACAGCACCACAATATCACAGCATCACAGTATCACAGCATCACAATATCACAGCATCACAGTCTCACAGTATCACCAAGGTTGGAAGAGACCTCACAGACCATCAAGTCCAACTCTTTACCACAGAGCTCAAGGCCAGACCATGGCACCAAGTGCCACGTCCAGTCCTGCCTTGAACAGCTCCAGGGACGGCGACTCCACCACCTCCCCGGGCAGCCCATTCCAGTGTCCAATGACTCTCTCAGGGAAGAACTTTCTCCTCACCTCCAGCCTAAATCTCCCCTGGCACAGCCTGAGGCTGTGTCCTCTCATTTTGGTGCTGGCCACCTGAGAGAAGAGAGCAATCTCCTCCTGGCCACAACCTCCCCTCAGGTAGTTGCAGACAGCAATGAGGTCTGCCCTGAGCCTCCTCTTCTCCAGGCTAACCAATCCCAGCTCCCTCAGCCTCTCCTCGTAGGGCTATGCTCAAGGCCTCTCCCCAGCCTCGTTGCCCTTCTCTGGACACGCTCAAGCATCTCAATGTCCCTCCTAAACTGGGGGGCCCAGAACTGAACACAATACTCAAGGTGAGGTCTAACCAGTGCAGAGTACAGGGGCAGAATGACCTCCCTGCTCCTGCTGGCCACACCATTGCTGATGGAGGCCAGGATGCCACTGGCTCTCTTGGCCACCTGGGCACACTGCTGGTCTGTTCTCTGGCTGAGGCAATCAGCAAGGTTGGGAAAGCTCTCTGGGGGCAGCCAGGCTAACCAGCAGCCCAACCCCACCAGGGCCACCAAGCCATGGCCTCAGCACCACAGCCACAGGCTTCTGAACCCCCCCCCCAGGAGTGGGCACTCCACCACCACCTCCCTGGGCAGCCTGGGCCAGGCCCTGACCACTCTGGCAGGACACAAATTGTCTGCTCCAAGTCCAACTTTCTGCCCAGCTCCTCCACCCCCTCCAGAGCTGCTCCCAGAAGGCCAAATCTGCACTTCCCCCCCCAAGGAATCAGAGGCTGCTGTGGGCTGCAAAAGGTCTTGGAGCTCTTCCAGCCCAACCATTGTCTGCCTCTGCCAAGTCTGGTGCCACGCCAAGGCCCTCAGCACCACTGCTTTGGGCCACTGCAGAGGTGGGCACTGCACCAGCTCCCCGGGCAGGCTGTGCCACTGCCTCCCTCGCCAGGCAGGTGATGATTTTCCTGCCTTCTGCAGAAGCCTCTGGGACAGGTGGCAGGAGTGTGCCCTGCTGGAGGCTCTCAGTGCCCTCTGGGGACCATCAGGGTCCTGCCTGACAGCTGGGACTGGCAGGAGCTGAGCTCCAGCAGAGCCATGGCACAGAGCCTGGGCCAAGGACCAGCCCTGGTGAGCCATGAAGCCTGCTCCAAGCAACTCCAACCTTTGCCTCCTGCAACACAGCTCAGGCAGGGACCTGCCAACCTGCACAGCTCATCCTGGTCCACCTCAGCTCTCCTCCACTCAACCCAAACAATCAGTGAAGAGTTGGAGAGCCCCAGAGAGGATTGGGCTGGGCTGGAAGTGTGCTGAGAGATGAGCCAGCTCCAGCCCCTGCCATGCCCAGCAACAGCTCCACCAGCACAGGCTGCTCAGGGCCTCAGCCAGCCTGGCCTGGGATGGTGCCAGGGAGGGGCAGCCACAGTCTCCCTGGGCAGCCTGTGCCAGCCTCTGCCCAACCTCACTCCCAGCAGCTTCTGCCTCCTCTCCTCTCTCCCTCTCCCCTCTCCCAGCTCCAAGCCATTGGCCCTCTCCTGCCCCCCCCAGCCCTTCTCCCCACTCCCTCCCCAGCTCTCCTGCAGCCCTTCAGCTCCTGCCAGCCTGCTCCAAGCTCTGCCTGCAGCCTTCTGCTCTGCAGCCTCAGCAGCCCCAACTCTGCCAGCCTGGCCCCACAGGGGAGCTTCTGCAGCCTCTGCTGCTCCTGCTGGCCTCCTCTGGAGCCTCTGCAGCACCAGCTCCAGGTCCTTGTGGTGCTGGGGGGGCCCAGAGCTGGAGGCAGTGCTGCAGGTGGGGGCTGAGCAGGGCAGTGCCCAGGGGCAGGATCCTCTCTCTCCACCTCTGCCCACTCTGCTCTGGATGCAGCTCAGGCTGCCCCTGGCCCTCTCTGCTGCCAGTGCCCACTCCTGGCTTGTGCAGGTGCCCTGCTAGGAGCAGGTCTCTTCCCACCTGGACCTGGCTTCCGGCAGATGGGGGGGGTCAGGTCTGCCCCAGTAGATTCCCACAGCACAGCCAGGACTCTGCACTGCCGTTAGCCAATGGCTGTGCCCTAATGAGTGGCTAATTAGGGGCTAACAGGAAGGCAAACAAGTCAGCAGGCTCCGGGTCACCACCCAGAAGAGCAGGTGATGCACTCAGCAATTACCAAAGCTAATTAAGACATCTCCTAACCTCCTTATTGCCTCTGGAGGGACGGGAAAGTAGCAACTCAGGGGAGGGTGTGAGGGGTGAAGAGTGAAGAGGATGAGGCAGAACCAGAACCAGAGCACCTCTCAGATCAGCAGGTCCAACCTGCAGCCCAGCACCTCCATGGCCACTAACCCATGGCCCAAAGAGCCACATCCAGATGGAGGAGAGCTTGGAGCTCACCCAGCCCAACCCTGCTCCAGCTCTGCCATGGCTGGGGCTGAGCCATGACCTCAGCACCACAGCTCCAAGGCTTTGAAACCCCTCCAGGGATGGAGACTCCACCATCACCTCCCTGGGCAGCCTGGGCCAGGCCTGGAGGACCCTTCCAGGGCAGAAGTTTCTCCTCATGGCCAACCTCGACCTGCTCTGGGGCACCTTGAGGCCATCTCCTCTTGGCCTGTGCCTTGTCCCTTGGCAGCAGAGCCCAACCCCAACCTGGCTCCAGCCTCCTTGGAGGGAATTGCAGAGGGAGAAGAGGTCTCCCCTCAGCCTCCTCTCCTCCAGCCTCACCCCCCCCAGCTCCCTCACCTGCTCCTCCCCAGCCTCTCCTCCAGACCCTTCCCCACCTCCACTCCCTTCTCTGCCTCTGCTGCAGCTCCTCACTGCCCTCCTGCCACTCAGCTGCCCAACCCTGCCCCCACCTCTGCCCTCCCCACTGCCCACTGCAGGGGCACAATCCCTGCCCTGCTAACAGAAGCTCGCTCAATTTTGGCTGACCCAAGGCAAAGCTCTCAGCACTCTGATCCCTGAGAGCTCTCAGGGGCTCAGCAGCAGCTCCTGGATCCTCACACTCAGCAAATCTGCAGCTGACGCCCTCAAGCTTGGGTGTGTGGAGCAAAGCAGAGATGAAATCTCCAAAGGGCTTCAGAAGGAGGAGAGATCCAGCCTGGAAAATGAGGATGGAGAAGAAACTGGGTTGGACTCTGGGTGAAAAGCAGCAAGTGAGGAGAGGAACCAGCAGGTGCCTGCCACTGCAGCAGGCAGGGGCCCTGGGTGGTGTCTGTGACAGGAGGAATAGCATCAGGGTAGCTGCAGGATGAAGATCTTACCCCAGGAAGGACTCTGAGGAGCTGCAGCAGAGGCAGAGAAGGGACTGGAGCTGGAGAAGGGTCTGGAGGAGAGGCTGGGGAGGAGCAGCTGAGGGAGCTGGGGGGGGTGAGGCTGGAGGAGAGGAGGCTGAGGGGAGACCTCACTACTCAGAAGGTTGCAGGGAGGTGGAGATTGGTCTCTCCTGGTGAGGAACAAAGGCCAGGCCAAGAGGAGATGGCCTCAGGCTGCCCCAGGGCATGTTGAGCTTGGCCCTGAGGACCATTTTCTGCCCTGCAGGTCCCTGCCTGAGCTGTGCTGCAGGAGGCAAAGGTTGGAGCTGCTTGGAGCAGGCTTCATGGCTCACCAGGGCTGGTCCTTGGCCCAGGCTCTGTGCCATGGCTCTGCTGGAGCTCAGCTCCTGCCAGTCCCAGCTGTCAGGCAGGACCCTGATGGTCCCCAGAGGGCACTGAGAGCCTCCAGCAGGGCACACTCCTGCCACCTGTCCCAGAGGCTTCTGCAGAAGGCAGGAAAATCATCACCTGCCTGGCGAGGGAGGCAGTGGCACAGCCTGCCCGGGGAGCTGGTGCAGTGCCCACCTCTGCAGTGGCCCAAAGCAGTGGTGCTGAGGGCCTTGGCGTGGCACCAGACTTGGCAGAGGCAGACAATGGTTGGGCTGGAAGAGCTCCAAGACCTTTTGCAGCCCACAGCAGCCTCTGATTCCTTGGGGGGGGAAGTGCAGATTTGGCCTTCTGGGAGCAGCTCTGGAGGGGGTGGAGGAGCTGGGCAGAAAGTTGGACTTGGAGCAGACAATTTGTGTCCTGCCAGAGTGGTCAGGGCCTGGCCCAGGCTGCCCAGGGAGGTGGTGGTGGAGTGCCCACTCCTGGGGGGGGGGTTCAGAAGCCTGTGGCTGTGGTGCTGAGGCCATGGCTTGGTGGCCCTGGTGGGATTGGGCTGCTGGTTAGCCTGGCTGCCCCCGAGAGCTTTCCCAACCTTGCTGATTGCCTCAGCCAGAGAACATTCTGGATGGAGGGGCAGGTGCACAACTGTGCCTGCTGCTGAGTGAGACTCAACTCCCCCCTCTAAGCCCTGTCCCCTCCTCAGAAGCTTCCTTTCAGCAGCCAAAGACAATCCCAGAATGGTTTGTGTTGGAAAAGCTCTCTGAGATCCTCCAACCCAGCCCCACCCTGGGCACCAACCGTGGGCACAGTGCCATGGGCACAGGGCTCTGGAGCCCCCCGAGGCATGGGCACTGCCCCAGCAGCTCCCTGGGCAGCCTGGGCCAGGCCTGCAGAACCCTCCCAGGGCAGGAATTGTTGCTCAGGGCCAAGCTCCACCTGCCCTGGGGCACCTTGAGGCCATCTCCTCTTGGCCCTTGGCAGCACAGCCCAACCCCCCCCTGGCTCCAGCCTCCTCTCAGGCCCTGCCACAGCCCCACAAGCTCTGCCCTCAGCCTCCTCTCCTCCAGCCTCACCCCCCCCAGCTCCCTCACCTGCTCCTCCCCAGCCTCTCCTCCAGACCCTTCCCCACCTCCACTCCCTTCTCTGCCTCTGCTGCAGCTCCTCCATCTCCTTCCCCTCACCCAGCACCTCCGAGGCTCTCTCTGCTTGCAGGGAGCTGCTGTGGCAGCCTGGGCACAGCCTCCCCTGCTCAGTGCTCAGCCCCCCCCCGGGCAGGCAGGGCAGCAGCATCAGAGCAAGGCTGAGAGCCACCGGCAAGGATCAAAAGCTGCTGCTGCTGCCTGAGAGGCTCCTTAATGAGCTCCTTCCCACAGGAAGCTGCAACAGCTGGAGCTGAGCCTGGCAGATGTTCAGCCTCCAGTAAACAATGTGATTAGCAGCCCACGGAAGAAGTGGGTCCCCCACGTCTGGGAAGCTCACCACACCCGGGCTGGCCTCCCGAGTGCCTCTGAGCCGATAATTAGCCCAATCGAGGGCAGCTTTGGTGATCGATTGAGTCAGTTCCACTCGGGGCTTAGCGGGGGCTGGGTTGGCACCGTCAGCTCTGCGGCAGCAGCTGGCACAGGGCAGCGAGGCAGGGGCAGGGAAGGCAAAGCAGCACCAAAAAGCCACCAGAGGTCTGGGGAGCCTCAGAGCAGAGCTCCTGCCCAGCAAGGGAAGGCTCTGGGGTGGGCATCAGGCGATGCCCAACTCTGACCATGCAGGATGCCCAGGGAGGATGTGGAGGCTCCTGGACATGTGGCAGGCCAGGCTGGATGAGATCTGGAGCAGCCTGGGCTGGTGGGAGGTGTTGCTGTCCCCATGGCAAGAGGTTGGCACTGGATGGTCCCCAAGGTCCCTTCCAACCCATTCCACCAATATGTGCTTTGGCCAGTCCAGGCCTTAGGCTCTCTGCAGAGCTGATGAGGAGAACATCAGCTCCAGGAGGTGATTCCCACTCTGGAAGTGCCTCAAAGCCTCTTTTAACTCAACTCCAGTTTTAACTGCAGTGTCTCAGCCAAGAGACCTCTGGCAGAGAGGCTCTGCCAGGCAGAGGGGCAGGGAGGAGGAAGGGAAGTTGGAAGGTTGGGCTGGAAGTGTGCTGAGAGATGAGCCAGCTCCAGCCCCTGCCATGCCCAGCAACAGCTCCACCAGCACAGGCTGCTCAGGGCATCACCCAGCCTGGCCTGGGATGGTGCCAGGGAGGGGCAGCCACAGTCTCCCTGGGCAGCCTGTGCCAGCCTCTGCCCAACCTCACTCCCAGCAGCTTCTGCCTCCTCTCCTCTCTCCCTCTCCCCTCTCCCAGCTCCAAGCCATTGGCCCTCTCCTGCCCCGCCCCGCCCTTCTCCCCACTCCCTCCCCAGCTCTCCTGCAGCCCTTCAGCTCCTGCCAGCCTGCTCCAAGCTCTGCCTGCAGCCTTCTGCTCTGCAGCCTCAGCAGCCCCAACTCTACCAGCCTGGCCCCACAGGGGAGCTTCTGCAGCCTCTGCTGCTCCTGCTGGCCTCCTCTGGAGCCTCTGCAGCACCAGCTCCAGGTCCTTGTGGTGCTGGGGGGGCCCAGAGCTGGAGGCAGTGCTGCAGGTGGGGGCTGAGCAGGGCAGAGCTGGGGGCAGAATCCCCTCCCTGTGCTGCTGCTCTCCCTGCTCCTGCTGCAGCCCAGCACAGGGAGGGCTTTGGGCTGCCAGTGACCAGTGCTGGCTCCTGGGCACTTTGCCCCCCACTGCCCCACCCAAGCCCTCCTGCTGCAGCCTCCTCCCAAGCCAATCTGTCCAGCTCTGAAAGCAGAACTGCTTCCTCTCGCTCTTGTTTCTGCCCCAGACCCAGGCCCCCAGAGCAGGAGGGCAGAGCACCTGCAGCCCAGGCAATCTGCCAGGGTGGGTGGCAATGCAGGCTGCCAGCTGCCCCCCCAGGCTGCCAGCTGTGAGCCATGGTTGCAGGGAGCAGAGAGCTGGACCCTCCTTGGTGCAGGCTCTCCCAGCTGGGCCTGAGCAGCAGCTCCTGGGGCAGTCACTGCCTGAGGGGCAGGGAGGAGCTCAGGGCCGGTGGCACAGGGCACTGTCCCTGCCAGCCCTCTGGTGGCACTTGGTGGCTGTGCCTGCTCTGCCTCCAGCAGCCCTGCCCAGCAAGCATTGCTCCTCGGGCTGTGGGAGCTGCCTCAACCCACGCTCCTAGCCAGGGGTGGCTGCTGCCCTCCTGTGCCAGGCTGCGCCATGCCAGGCTGTGCCAGGCCAGGTCATGCCTTGGCCACATCACTTCCTGTCCTCTCATCCTGATTTCTTCCAGCCAGGCCTGGTGGGCACCAGCAGTGATGTTGGGAAGACCTTCAGCATCCTCCAGCCCAACCCTTGCCCAGCTCTGCCAAGCCTGGGCTCAGCCCTGGCCCTCAGCACCACAGCTCTGCAGCTTGGAACACCTCCAGGGAGGGGCATCCAGCCCTGGGCAGCCTGGGCCAGGCTTGGAGAACCCTTCCAGTGGAGAAGTTTCTTCTGATGGCCCAACCTAAATCTGCCCTGGGGGCACCCTGAGGAGGGACTTTGGCACTCAGAAGAAAAGGAGAGGAGCTCAGCTGGTGGAGGCAGCCAGAAGAGCTCTGCTGTGCTCCTCAGCACAAGGACCAAGAAGCACAACTTGCACCCCAGGAGGCTCCACCTCAACATGGGTCCTGCAGCCTGCTCTGCCCCAGGAGAGCCACCTGCCTCTGGCACCCCAAAGGAGCCAATTGCCTCTGGCACCCCAGGGGAGCCAGCAGAAGGACAAAGAAGAGCATCCAGGTTCAGCCCAGCTGCCCCTTTCCCTCCTGCCACACTGCCAGCAGTGGCTCCAAGGCCCATCCTGTGTGCTCCACAGGCTCAGCTGGGGCAGGGGCAGGACAAGGGGCACCAGGCACAACCTGGAACCCAGGAGGTCCCATCAGGAGAAGCCTCTTTGGTGTGAGGCTGCTGGAGGCCTGGAGCAGGCTGCCAGAGAGGCTGTGGAGCCTCTTCTGCAGGAGAGCTTCAAGTCCCACCTGGATGTGCTTCTGAGTGACCTGCTCTGGGTGCCCCTACCCTGGCAGGGGAGTTGAACTCAGTGACCTCCAGAGGTCCCTTCCAGCCCACCCCAGTCTGTGGCTCTCTGATTGTGGCAAGTGTGGGCAGACAGCAGGAGCCCAGGAGGGATGGGCATGAGGCAAAGATTGCTTGGTGTGAGGGTGCTGGAGGCCAGGAGCAGGCTCTGGAGCCTCCTCTGGATGCACTCATCTGGATGTGTTCCTGGGTGCCCTGCCCTGGGTGCCCCTAGTCTGGCAGGGAGCTGGCACTGGATGCTCTCCAGGGGTTTCTTCCACCCCTCCCCACCCTGCCTGAGCTTTCCCTGGGAGCTGCATGGCCTTGGGGCTGTTGGGTGTGGATTTGGTTGTAGGCTTTGGCTGTTGAGTTTTGGAGGTCCCTTTGAGCCCAGAGGCCTCTGCTCTCTGCCTGCTGCCTGCAGCCCCTCCTGAGCCTGGTGCCTGGGGCTTGTGCTGGGCATTTGAGTCACAGAATCAACCCAAGCTCATCCAGTCCAACCTAACCCCCAGCCCTGTCCAGCCAACCAGACCATGGCACTAAGTGTCCCAGCCAGGCTTGGCTTCAGCACCCTTTGGGCTGGTTCTGAGCTCAGGAAAGGGCAGCTGGAGGTGAAGGAGCTTCAAGCTGCTTCTTGAGGGGTAGGTAAAGGACCCAAGGGTGATGACTTCCACATTTCACCTTCTGGGGCAGTCCTCAACCCTGGAGGTGTTCACAGACCCTGTGGCCATGGCAGCCTGGGATGTGGTTTGGTGGCCATGATTGGGCTGATGCCTGGACTGGATGACCCAGGGGGCTTTGGCAGCCCAAACAGCTCCATGGCTCCATGATTCCCCCACCTGAAGTGTAGATCAAGCAGCCAAAAGCTGCTGATTTCCACCTTTACCCTCCTATAACCTCTGCACACCCCAAATCTGCTGCTCCGAGCACCTCCTCCTTCAGGGTCATGAAGGCCTCCCAGTTTAGGAGGGACATTTTGATGCTTGAGCGTGTCCAGAGAAGGGCAACGAGGCTGGGGAGAGGCCTTGAGCATAGCCCTACGAGGAGAGGCTGAGGGAGCTGGGATTGGTTAGCCTGGAGAAGAGGAGGCTCAGGGGAGACCTTATTGCTGTCTGCAACTACCTGAGGGGAGGTTGTGGCCAGGAGGAGGTTGCTCTCTTCTCTCAGGTGGCCAGCACCAAAATGAGAGGACACAGCCTCAGGCTGTGCCAGGGGAGATTTAGGCTGGAGGTGAGGAGAAAGTTCTTCCCTGAGAGAGTCATTGGACACTGGAATGGGCTGCCCGGGGAGGTGGTGGAGTCGCCGTCCCTGGAGCTGTTCAAGGCAGGACTGGACGTGGCACTTGGTGCCATGGTCTGGCCTTGAGCTCTGTGCTAAAGGGTTGGACTTGATGATCTGTGAGGTCTCTTCCAACCCTGATAATACTGTGAGACTGTTACGCTGTGAAGGCCTCCAGCTGCTCTTGTGCCTCACCAGCAGCACCCCAAGGCACAGCACTGCTCCTCAGAGACCCTTTCCCTGCCCCCCAGCTGCTCCCTGCCCTCTCCCAGGGGTGAAGTCTCCTTCCACGTTTGCTCAGTGACCAACCCAAGGGAGCAGCCTTGGGGAGCTCCCAGGGCCTGCAGCAGGAATGTGCTTAACACCAGCTGAAAACTCATCCAGCTCTGGTCCCAGCCAGGGGCAGTGCTGCCAGGGGAGATACTGCCAGGGGCAATGCTGCTGGGAGCGATGCTGCCGGGAGCGATGCTGCCAGGGGCGATGCTGCCAGGGGCGATGCTGCCAGGGGCAATGCTGCCAGGAGTGATGCTGCTGTGAGTGATGCTGCCAGGGGCAATGCTGCCAGGATGTCATGGAGGGCCTGTGGGCCCTAAAATAGGCTTATTTATGCCTTGCCCTGCCTGAACATGTCTCTCTGCCTGCACCAGAGTTGAACATATTAAACAAGCACAAATGGGCACAACAGACCTGGTGCCATCAAGTCTGGCCTGCCCAGGACACCTGATTGTGTAAGCCCCCACACCCCCAGCTCGTGCCTGCCTGGTGCTAGGCCCATGTAATTCCCATCTTTGGAAGGTCAGGCCTGTGGTTTTTACCTATTATGGTAAGGTTTGGTTGACTGCCAACCTGATTGGTCATTTAGGTGGCCAAGGGGCCATAATTCTCGGCCCACATTTAATAAACAGGGGTACACAGGCTCACATGCTTGCTCCCCCACGTTGCCTGCCTGCCTGCCTGCTCACTCGCAGAGCTCACCTGTGCCTGCCTGTATATGGCTACCTGGTGTGTGCCACTACCAGGGCTTGCCAGGAGCAGACTCTGAGTTGTCTGCACATCATTGGCCTGAGCAGCCAGCTTTGGGCTGTGCTGAGACAGCACAGCATCCTGCCTCTGCACCTGAGACCCTGCCTGTGTGTCCCTGGAGAGAGCACCCAGAAGAATCCAGCAGCACAAGGTCAGAGACTGCCATTCCCCCCTGAAGCCAGAGGATTCCAGCCTCAAACTCCACAGGCAGAGACCCTGGAGAATTTGACTCTAGGCACAGGCTGTGACACAGCCCCAGAGGGGGATTATTGATCAATCAGAATTGTGAGTGAATACTTCAATGCCTCTGTAATTTCTATTGCCTCTGCCATAGAGCAGAAAGAGTTTTCAGCCCACCCTTGCTGGGCAAGCAGCATATGGCCCCAGGCGGCACTAAGCCGTGGGGAAGGTTCTCGCTGTTAATGCTTTGGATGTTCGCTGGTTGGTACAACAGTCACTGCTTGGTACATGCCCATAATGTCTGCAGAACCCTGCAGAACAAAGGTTAACACTCAAGTCCAGTGGTTGGGGGTGGCAAGAGTTGAAATGTTGAAGTTAATAAACACCTATTTTTACACCTACCCTCTCGCATCAGTTAATTCCTCCCCTCCGCCACAACTGGCACAGGCGGCAGAATCCCCCTCTGTTACGGAACGGAGTTTAGGGGAATTCATGGGGAATTCATGGGGAATTTATGGGGAATTTATGGGGAATTCATGGGGAATTTATGGGGAATAACAAGTGAGGCCGAATTATAAAAGAAAGTTAAAAGTTTTATTACTAAAACACTAGACAAAAACCCTTCCCCAAACTTATTCATCGCTAGCCCATGTAAGTCCTTGGTTCGCAGTTGCAGATGAAAATAGAGAATGACAAAAATGAAGAGCGTCTGATTTTGAGAGAGTTCATTTGAGTCCTGAGAGATTATTCAGTCTCTCAATAATGTTTATCAGTTACTCACTGTCCAAATGCAGTTCAGAGAAGTTTCAAAGCATTATGAATTCGAGGCACTGTCATGGAGAGTAGCAGAAGCCCTCAGCAGGGCTCCCTGTTGTGAAAGTTGCAGTGTCTCACATTAATGCCAGGAGCATCGCAAAACCAGCTAACTCAGACGGCCTCTGGGAATATAACTGAAGCTATTTATTTTACAGCAGCAAACATACAAGCAGCTATTTACAGTATATACAGTTATATACAGAAATATACAAAGGATAAACAATACAGAAGCACAACTCCCCTCCAAGAAACCAAGGTCTCCAGGAGGGGCTCTCAAACCACCCCAACACCTCCCCTGGCCCTCTCAACCTTACCCCAGTTCTCAGGAAGAAGAGAGGTGCAGCCAAGAGGTTAGGGAGCGAGGTTAGTGGGAGCAAGGTTAATGAGATGTGACCAGGTCTGAAGGCAAAGGCAGAAGAAGAGACAAAATGGAGAAAGTTTACTTCTTCTTCCCAGAGTTCTCAGCGTGACTGTGAGCGAAGAGACACAATTGTTTTTCATTCCACTGCCTGTTATCTGGTTCTGTTACCAAAACATTCCAGCTTGCTTCAAACTAGCACACTTCCAAAGTTGACGAGGGTGGAGCTCTGCTGCGCTGTCCCGAGCTGGCCGTAACCTTAATGCTGTGGTGCGAGTGCCGAGCGCTGCGTGCGCGGGCAGGGTGTGTTCAGAAGGGAAGACGAAGGGCTCTCAATTAAGGCAAATGCAGCATTTTTACAGTGTCCAGAGGAGGTGTTGTGCTAGTTTGAAGCAAGCTGGAATGTTTTGGTAAAAGAAGTAGATAGTGGGCAGTGAAATGAAACAATTGTGTCTCTTCGCTCACAGTCATGCTGAGAGCTCTGGGAAGAAGAAGTAAAACATTCTCCATTTTGTCTTTCATTCTGCCTTTGCCTTCAGACATGGTCACATCTCATTAACCTTGCTCCCACTAACCTTACTCCCTAACCTCTTGGCTGCACCTCTCTTCTTCCTGGGAAGTGGGGTAAGGTTGAGAGGGGCTGGGGAAGGTGTTGGGGTGGTTTGAGAGCCCCTCCTGGGGACTCAGGTTTCTGGGAGGGGAGTTGTGCTTCTGTACTGTTTATCCTTTGTGTATTTCTGTATATAACTGTCTATACTGTAAATAGCTGCTTGTATGTTTGCTGCTGTAAAATAAATAGCTTCAGTTATATTCCCAGAGGCTGTCTGAGTTAGCTGGGGTAATTCCAAAAGTGTGGGGGGGCGGGTAAGAGCCCAAACCATCACAGGTGTGTTCAGCCAGGTCAGGCAGTTGTACGTTAATTGTACAGATTGGTACAAAATTATAATCAATTCATACAATTGGATAATTCTTACCCAGAACAACCTGTAGGACCACCCAGGGGTCAGCCCCCAACAGATGTTCACCGGATGATGGGAACCAAGGTCTTTGTCTCAAAACATAGCCAATGTTTACCTTTTACCCCTCTGGGGGCGAAATCTTCTCAGAGGCCCTGTAGCTGCTGGGACAGCAGATAGAAATATTGTTTTGATTTTGCCATGGCTTGGCCTTCATGTGAGCCACGACCCTGTCACAACTGGGGCCTGCTAAAGGGCCTTCCATGACACCCTCCACGACACAGGGGAGATGCTGCCAGGGGAGATGCTGCCAGGAGAGATGCTGCCAGGACTCCCTCCCCACTGTGCCCATCAAACTTTGCAGCTGTTCCATTCATGCCCTGGCCTGGCCCAGGCTGCCTGGTGGACTTCTGCCTGCTCTGCTCTCCCTCCAGCAGCTTCCTGCACACTCAGCAGGTCCTGACTCCTGCAGAGCATGGCCAAGCTCCTCTCAGCCCCCACCAAGGGCTCTGCAGAGCTCAGCCACTTTGGTTTTGGCTTTCCTGGGGCTGAGGTCTCCTTTCTGTTCCACCTCAGCGATGCCTGCTGGGAGGTTGGGTGCTCTAAGTCCCACCAGCTGGCACCTAAGTGTCCTCTGGGCTACAGAAGCAGGCAGCCACAGGGGTCTTGCCCAGAGCCAGCTGGAGAGTGGAGGCTGTGGCAGTCCCAGGCTGCTCCTCACAACCCTTCACTGCCTGCTCTGAGGGATGCAGGCTCAGTGATCAGCCCCAGAAGGAAGACATTTGCCATCTTGCTTTGAATGCCAACCTGTGAGGCCAAAACTGACCTGGCAGCACTGGCAGGGTCTCAAGCAGTTGAGCAGAGCCCAGAGGTGACTGCTGGGGACAGGTCTTGCTTTAGCTAAGGTCTGCTGGCCCTGAACTGTAGAAACCCAGAACCTCCAAACCATTTTCTTGCTGTTCTTTTTTATCACAGTCCAGCTCAGGGCACACAGGAACAGACCCAGAGAGGCCTGGGAAGGCTCCAGAGAAGACTCCACAACCTCTCTGGGCAGCCTGTGCCAGGCTTTGGGACCCTTACAGGAAAGAAGTTTCCCCTTGGGCTGAGCTGGAGCCTCCTGAGCTGTGCTGCAGCTTCCATCCACTGCTGCTGGTCCTGTCCAAAGGGGCCATGAGCAGAGCCTGACCCCCCCCTGCTGACCCTCAGATCCTGGCCCCAGCCTGGCCCCCAGCCCTCCGACAGTTACAGACACTGATCCAATCCCCTCTTAGTTTTCTCCTTTCCAGACTCTCAGACCCAGGGCCCTCAGCCTCTCCTCTCCAGGCACTGCTCCAGTCCCCTCATCATCCTCGAAGCTCTCTGCTGGACCCTCTCCAGAAGGTCTCTGTCCCTCTGCATCTGGGGAGTCCCAAACTGACATCTCCTTGGGTCCCTTCCAATCCCTCTGATCCTGGGATCCTCTGTTCATAACAGAATCCCAGCATGGTGGAGCCTGAAAGGGACCTCTGGAGCCCCGCCAGTGCCAGCCCCACCCTGCCCCAGCAGGGCACCCACAGCAGCTTGCCCAGGGGCACAGTGCCCAGGGGGATTGGCAGCTCTGCACACAAGGAGGCTCCACAGCCTCTCTGGGCAGCCTGCTCCAGGCCTTGGCACCCTCACCCCAAACAACTTTCTCCTCCTCCTGCCCTCCACTCTGTGCCCCTTGCCCCTGGACACCACTCAGCACAGCCTGGCCCCAGCCTCCTGCCCCCCACAGCTCCTTCAGCTCTTGCTGGGCACTGCTCAGATACCCTCTGGGGCTGCTCTGCTGCAGGCTCTCAGCCCCAGCGCTCAGCCTCTTCTCCTCCCAGAGCTGCTCCAGGCCCTCAGCCTCTCCCCAGCCTCCTCTGGCCTCTGCCCAGCACTTCCCTGTCACTCTGTCCCTCCCAGCCCAGAGCATTCCAGCTGTGGCCTCACCAGGGCAACAGCAACAGCTCTGCCAAACCCCCACTGAAGCCAGACCAAGGTCTGAGCACACTGAGGCTGTTTCAGGATTAAATTCACTCATACTAGGGCCAGGAGGTCCCCAAGCTGCCACCATGGCTCTGGTTTTACCCTGGAGCCAGCAGCTACCCCTGTGCCCACGAAGCAGGAGCGGGGCAGTGTGAGCCACCAGCTGGTTGGCATCTCAGCCAAGTGTGAAGGCCTGGAGCAGACAGGCTCAGGGGCACAACAGATGGGAGAGATCAGCTCCAGCAGCTCCCTCTGGCAGCCTGGCCCCACCCCAAGACAAGCTCCAGCAGCTCCTAAAGCATCTCTGGCTCCCTGCAGGGTGCAGCCCATGTGGTGCCCTCCTGGCTTCAGCCCTCTCCCAGCCTGCCAGGGAAGCCCCTCCTGGGGACTCAGGTTTCTGGGAGGGGAGTTGTGCTTCTGGATTACTTTTACCTTGTCTGTTTCTGTCTATAACTGTATCTACTGTAAATAGCTGCTTGTACATTGTGCTGTTGTAAATAAATACCTTCATTTTTATTCCCAGAACCAGTTGAGTCTAGTCTGGGTACCTTCTAAAGTGTGGGGGGGTGGGGTAGCACCCAAACCACCACATATTTTTATTTGGCTTCCCCAGCGTGGGGCAAATTCATTTGAGTGACTGTTAATTAACTCTGGGAATAAGAATGAAGCTAATGAAGCAGCTATTTTACGTGGTGGGGGCTGTTGTGTGGCCTGTTTTCTGTTTTCTTGTGTACAATTGGATCAAAGACCAAATTGGTTATTTCTTGCTTCATGTAGTTTTTAAGAAGGTCAAAGCTAAAGTTACAAGCATTTTCTGGTCCTGAGGTGATCTCATTCTTGGCTATGCTGGTTTTAATGTCACTGAGAATCTTACCAATAACATTACAGGGGCATTTGCCAAAAATATTACAAGCAATCAAAATACTGCTTTAACTACAGCCCTCATGAGGATAATTAACCCCAGAACTGAGATGGCAGACATTTGTTCAGGATTATATTCGTGTAAGACCATGTTATTACTCTTAAATGTCAATTTATGTCTTGTAGTTTTAATTTTCATATTAATTCTGGCATTATGTGTGAAAAATTCAAATGCAATACCTGCAAAAACTAGGAAAAGCTCTGTGTCAAAAGCGTCTCAAATACAATCTAATTCCCAGCCAAATTCAGGGGCACAACAGTCTCCTTCCCAGGCAGGGATGATTTTGCAGCAATCAAACCAAAACACAGATAATAAAGGAAAACAACCTCCTTCCCAGCAAAATTCAGGGGCACAACCAGGGACAGTTATACCTCCCTCTTCAGATTCTGGGAGACTGCCAATGTTCCTAACAATAATGACAACAAAGATAAGAACACGTCAGGGTTGGCAGGCATCCCAGGAGCACAGGCAAATAATGTCACTAATACTAATAACACCAGCTCAGCCAGTTCGAATCCCCAGCCAGCAGACCAGAACCCTGTTAACTCCAAGGCAGATCTGAACTCACAGACCTCAGGCCAGAACCCCAATGATTCAAACCCTCCAGTAGACACTGCAAAGTCTGTTGCTGTTCAGGCCTTTTTGGCACCTGCTAAGGCAAAAGCCAAGACACAGTTTTTGACAAAGTGTGACTCAAAGGAGGGTGTAAGAGAGGGGACCTCTGGTGAGCAAGAGGAGGAAGAGGAGGCATTTAGTTTGCGAGACCTGGCGAACATGCTGAGATCCCAGTACTCAAATGAGAAGAGTGCTGTGAGGTTGGCTGCCAAGAAAGAGGATGGTTCCAGTGAGTTTAAGAGTGCTATGAGGAAGGTTCTGTTTCTAGGCCAGGGACAACCAGATCAACAGGAGGAAGAGGAGGAGGATGACATACAGGATTCCAACGATCCACTCAGAGAGGTCAGGGAAGTTAGAAAGGAATACTCAAGGGAATCAGGTGAGCCAATCTTAAGCTGGCTAGTGAGATGCCGTGGCATTGGTGCTAATGCTCTACAGGTAGGAGGCAAGTCTGCCAAGCAGCTGGGACCACTCACCAAGGAGAGTGGAGTGGACAAATACCTAGCAAATCCTCTTGGTAGGGTTAGCTTGTGGACACGCCTTCTGCTGGCTGTGGCTATGAGATATCCTTCCCGAGATGATCTGCCATGGGCTGCCAAGAAGTGGAACACCATTGAGCAGGGAATTAAGCTTCTGAAGGAGTTTGCTGTGAAGGAAGTGCTTTATGGAGATCATGGCACACATGAGCCTGATGACATTGCTCTTGGAACAGGTCTCATGAAGAAGTTTATTAAGCTTGCTCCTTCATCCTATGCTAACATCTTGGCCAGCAAGTTTCTATCAAGGAGTGACAATGGAAGGTCTCTCACTGTTGGTGAATTCACTCACCAGTTCAGGCAGGTAGAGGACAGCTTGTTACATTCTGGCCTAGTCTCTGCCATAAATACTATGACAACAGAAATAAAGGGGATGAAAGACAGCATGAAAGAACTGAAGGAGGACCTTAAAACCTCCATTTCCAATCTGGTAAAGGATACGATTCCTGCATCATCTGACTGGGTGAATGTTTCTGCCATCAGGAACAGACATCCTCCTCCTGCAAAGCAATTCCAGCCCAGGAGGAGACAAATTCCACCTAGACATCAGCAATCACGTGCATCACTGTGGATAATTATACGTGACAAATACGGTGAGAACATGACCAAGTGGGATGGTCAACCTACTTCAGCTCTGTCAAAGAGAGTCAGGAAACTGCAGAGTGGCAGAAACAGAGGCAGCAATGCCAGGAAAGTAGCTGTCACTTCTTCAGCTCCTGAGAGCAACTGCAATTGTTCCAACAATTGCAGTTTCTCTCACAACAACACCAATCACTGTGCACACCCTACATGCCATGTTCAGCATTAGGGGTGCCCTGCCTCCAGCCAGGAGGAGGAAAGGGATAGTGGAGAGAACCGAATCTATTGGAATGTATTCATTAGGTGGCCTGGCAGGTCAAAAGTTGGGCAATACAGGGCTGTAGTTGACACAGGAGCTCAGTGTACTTTGTTGCCATCCAATTGCAAAGGGACAGAGTCCATTTCTATTTTTGGAATCACTGGTGGATCTCAAGAGTTAACTAAGATACAGGCTGAGATCAGTTTAACTGGTAAAGAGTGGAAGACACATACTATTGTAACTGGTCCTGATGCGCCTTGCATTCTGGGAATTGACTTTTTGAGACAAAGTTGTTTCAAAGATCCTAAGGGTCACAAATGGGCTTTTGGAATAGCATCTGTAGAGATTGAGGATGATAAATTGAAACTGTCCTTTAGACCTGAACTTTCTGTTGAATCTGCAGTTGTGGGACATCATGACATAGAGGATCTGCAGGTGCCAATTGCAACTCAAACTGTTCATCACAGGCAGTACAGAACTAACTGTGACTCTTTGTTGCCCATTCATCAGCTGATTCGTCAATTGGAGAGTCAGGCTGTCATCGAGAAAGCTCATTCACCTTTCAACAGTCCCATCTGGCCTGTGCGCAAAGCTAATGGCAATTGGAGACTCACAGTTGACTTTCGTGCCCTCAACGAGGTAACTCCACCCATGAGTGCCGCTGTGCCGGACATGCTGGAACTCCAGTACAAGCTGGAATCAAAGGAGGCTAAATGGTATGGAACCATAGACATTGCTAATGCTTTCTTCTCTATCCCCATAGCAAAGGAGTGCAGGCCTCAGTTTGCATTCACCTGGAGAGGAATCCAGTACCAGTTCAATCGTTTGCCTCAGGGTTGGAAACACAGCTCAACCATCTGTCACTCAGTCATCCACAATGCACTGGAGAAAGGTAAAGCTCCAGAGCACATCCAGTTCATCGACGACATCATTGTGTGGGGCCAAACTGCTGAGGAAGTCTTCGAGAAAGGTAACAAAATCATTGACATTCTGTTGCAAGCAGGTTTGGCCATTAAGAGAGACAAGGTCAAAGGACCTGCCAGAGAAATTCAGTTTCTGGGAGTGCGGTGGCAGGATGGTCGCCGTTACATTCCTCAGGATGTGATCAACAAAGTCTCTACCATGGCAGTTCCCACCAATAAGAAAGACACACTTTCTTTTCTTGGCGTGGTGGGATTTTGGAGACTACACATTCCTGGTTTCAGTCAGATTGTCAAACCTCTGCATGATGTGACTTGTAAGAGAAACAATTTCGAGTGGAGACTTGAACACCAAGCAGCCTTTGATCAGATCAAGTGAGAAGTAATCCATGCAGTGGGCTTGGGACCTGTGCGATCTGGTCCGGACATTAAGAACATTCTGTACACAGCTGCCAGTGACAATGTCCAACTTGGAGCCTGTGGCAGAGAGCTCCAAATGAGACACGTGGTCGTCCACTTGGTTTCTGGGGTCGTAGCTACAGAGGTTCAGAGGCAAATTACATCCCAGAAGAGAAAGAGATACGAGCAGCCTATGAAGGAGTGAAAGCAGCTTCTGAAGTGATTGGAACTGAGTCACAGTTGCTTTTAGCTCCTAGACTGCCAGTTCTGAACTGGATGTTCAAAGGCAAAGGTTCATCACCACATCATGCCACAGATGCAACCTGGTCTAAATGGATGGCTTTGATAACCCAACGAGCACGAATGGGGAATCTTGACCGACCTGGTCTGGTGGAGGTGATCACCAACTGGCCAGAAGGCACAGACTGTTCCAAACCTCCAGAGGAGAAAATAACTCGTGCTGAGGAAGCTCCTCCCAATGGTGATCTCTCTGATCAGGAGAAGAACTATGCTTTGTTCACAGATGATTCCTGTCACCTTGTTGGGAACAAGCGAAGATGGAAGTCAGCGGTTTGGAGTCCAACCAGGAGAGTTACCGAAGCGAGAGATGGAGAAGGAGAATCCAGTCAGTTCGCTGAGGTAAAAGCTGTTCAACTTGCTCTTGATGTGGCTGAACGTGAGAATTGGCCTATCCTTTACCTCTACACCGACTCGTGGATGGTAGACAATGCTCTGTGGGGTTGGCTAAAGGACTGGAAGAAGCATGGTTGGCAGAGGAAAGGAAAGCCTATTTGGTGTGCTGATCTATGGCAGGACATTGATGCACGGCTGGAGAAAACTCCAGTGAAGGTGCGGCACGTAGACGCACACATGCCTAAGAGCAGAGCCACTGAGGAACACCAACACAACCAGCAGGCAGACCAAGCTGCTAAGATTGCTCAAGTTGATACCAACTCTGATCTTGACCTTGATTGGAAACACCGAGGTGAACTGTTCCTAGCTCGGTGGGCCCATGACTCATCTGGACATCAAGGCAGAGATGGAACGTACCGATGGGCTCATGATAGGTCAATTGACTTGTCCATGGACGCTATCACCCAAGTCATCCATGACTGTGACATTTGTGCTGCTATTAAGCAGGCTAAGTGAATTAAGCCCTTATGGTATGGTGATAGATGGTCAAAGTACAAGTATGGTGAAGCCTGGCAGATTGACTACATCACTTTACCTCGATCTCGTTCTGGCAAGCAGTATGTGCTGACGATGGTAGAGGCCAGCACTGGATGGTTGGAAACCTATCCAGTTCCACATGCTACTGCACGTAACACCATTCTTGGCTTGGAGAGACAGATCATGTGGAGACATGGAACTCCAGAGAGAATCGAGTCAGACAATGGCACTGATTTCAAGAACAATCTTGTGACAAACTGGGCCAAAGAGCATGGTATTGAATGGATCTATCACATACCCTACTATGCACCAGCTTCAGAGAAGATTGAGCGCTACAATGGTTTGCTGAGAACCACCCTAAAAGCCATGGGGGGTGGAACTCTGAAAAACTGGGACAAACATTTAGCACAAGCTACCTGGTTGGTAAATAAATAGTAGAGGTTCAGTAAACAGAGCAGGACCTGCACAATCAGACTTGGTCCAAACAGTAGACGGTGATAAAGTTCCTGTTGTAGGTGAAAAGAATCTGTTAGGGAAAACTGTTTGGGTATTTTCTCCTTTGGGCGAAGGGAAACCTGTCCGAGGGGTGGTGTCTGCTGAAGGTCCTGATCACACCTACTGGGTAATGCAGGAGAGTGGTGAAATCCAGTGTGTGCCACAGAGAAATCTAACCTTAGCTGAGAGAGTCTAAATTCAGAGTGTATAATACAAGCTGTTAGGAGTTTCTGTTCTAGGCACCATCGGCATCCAATGCTGAAAGAATCTACGAGAGAATCTACAGTAGGTGAGCACGAACTCAATGTCACCTGGGAGTCCCTGTTCCTGTCTCATCTGTGAGGAGACAAAACTGTTCTGAGCTTTTGAATCACCTACATCTGAGCTAGCTGGAATGAAGTGTGAACTGACCTTGTGATATTCATTAGTGTAAATATTGGTTTAGATTAGATCAGTTCTTAGCAATACTCTGAGCGAAGTAGACAGGGGTGGATTGTGCGCGTTTGAAGCAGGCTAGAATGTTTTGGTGAAAGTAGATAATTGGCTGAAAAAGGAAAGCAATGGTGATGTCTGCTTCCCTCAGAGTCTTGCTGAAGAAGAATGTAAACATTAGATAACACTTTCGCCATTTTGCCTGCACTCTCTGGCTGGGCTTTGGCTGAGCTGCATCTCCCTAACCTCATCTGCCACTAACCTTGATCCTTAACCTCTTGGCTGCACCTCTGTTCTTCCTTAGGACTGGGATAAGGTTGAGAGGGGCAGGGGGAAGGTGCAGGGGTGGTTGAGAGCCCCTCCTGGGGACTCAGGTTTCTGGGAGGGGAGTTGTGCTTCTGGATTACTTTTACCTTGTCTGTTTCTGTCTATAACTGTATCTACTGTAAATAGCTGCTTGTACATTGTGCTGCTGTAAATAAATAGCTTCATTTATATTCCCAGAACCGGCTGAGTCTAGTCTGGGTACCTTCTAAAGTGTGGGGGGGTGGGGTAGCACCCAAATCACCACATCTGCCCACCCACCCAGCCTGGCCAGGGCCCTCTGCAGGGCTCTGCTACCCTGCAACAGCTCCACAGCTGCTGCCAGCTTGGTGCCAGCTGCAAACTGACTGCTGCTGGACTCAATCCCCTGCTCCAGATCATCAGTAAAGATATCGAACAGGACTGGGCCCAGCACTGATCCCTGGGGCACAGCACTGGTGCCAGCTGCCAGCTGGATGTGGCACCATTCAGAAACACTCTCTGGGCCTGTCCCTCCAGCCAGTTCCTGACCCATGTCAGGGTGAATAAAGTGTCCCTGATTGTGCAGAGGATAAAGCATCCTAGAGCTTGGTGTGGTGGAATCATCTGAGTAGGAAGATACCTTTGTGGTCATTGAGTCCAGGCCTTACCCCAGCACTGCCACAGGGCAGCACCAAGCCCTGGCACTCAGGACCACAGCTGCAGGGCTTGGAAACACCTCTAGGGGTGGAGACTCCAACACTGCCCTTGGGCAGCCTGGGCCAGGCCTGCAGAACCCTTCCAGGGCAGGAATTGTTGCTCAGGGCCAAGCTCCACCTGCCCTGGGGCACCTTGAGGCCATCTCCTCTTGGCCCTTGGCAGCACAGCCCAACCCCCTCCTGGATCCAGCCTCCTCTCAGGCCCTGCCACAGCCCCACAAGCTCTGCCCTCAACCTCCTCTCCTCCAGCCTCACCCCCCCCAGCTCCCTCACCTGCTCCTCCCCAGCCTCTCCTCCAGACCCTTCCCCACCTCCACTCCCTTCTCTGCCTCTGCTGCAGCTCCTCACTGCCCTCCTGCCACTCAGCTGCCCAATCCTGCCCCCAGCATTGCAGCTCTGCCCTCCCCACTGCCCACTGCAGGAGCACAATCCCTGCCCTGCTCCTGCTGCCCACACCACTGCTGAGCCAGCCCAGGCTGCTGCTGCCCTCCTTGCCCACCTGGGCACCTCCTGGGCACACAAGAGGTCAGAAATGTCAACTGGAAGAATATTCGAAGAAAAATAAGTCAAGTGGGATGGGAACAGCTCCAGCCTGAGCCACAGCTGGAGCCACAGCTGGAGCCACAGCTGGAGCCACAGCTCTCCTTCCTCCCTGATGCTGCTGTTCATTTGCAGGACTCTGCAGGAGCAGCCTGTGACCTTACCAGCAATGTCCAATAGAGATCCATGCCACAGAAGTCTGAGATGAGTCACAAAGCCACAAAACTCAGCACTGTCCCCAGCACTTCTTCCTGGGTGGGATGGTCATGGGACAAGGTTGCCCTCACAACAGCAGGGGAGAGCCAAACTGGGAGGGTTCCCCATCCAGGAGGCAGACAGGAAAAATTAACTACTGATAAGGTCTGAGAGGGGGCAGTCCAGATGCTGCCTGCTCTCTCCAGGGACCCCAGGGCTTGCTAAGTCTGCAGGCTTGCACAAAGGGTGCAAAAGTGGGGAGAGCCACCCAAGGCAGGGACAGAACAAAACCAAGAGCCACACAGAGGTAGGAGCCACCCAAAGCAGGGAGAGTCCCATCACAGAGCCTGCCCTTCACAGTAGCAGAGACTATCCCCACGGGGACTGTCAAGGCAGGAATTGCCCCAGGGCAGGAGCCCTGCCCTGCTTATTTCTTTCTCCAGCCAAAGTGTCCATTCAGCAGGCACAAAATCACAGCCAAGCACCAGCTGGGTTTCAGTGTGGGCACTTACAGGGTCAGCCCAGGGGCACTAAAAGGACTCTTCTGCCCCTTCGAGCCCACGGAGGGTGGGGGGGGAGGGAACAGCTTCTCCACACCTTTCCTCTGCCACAGAATGAGAGCAATTTGGGGTATCCAGGACACAAACCCTGCCCACACCTGGCCACCAGGCTGACTCTGCATGTTCCCCTCTCCTCCCAGCCATGGTCCTCCCACCACAGAGAGGTGAGGAGACAGCTGCTGAGGGGCAAGAGGAGGGCAGGAGCAGCCTCTTCCTCCTCGCCTCAGCTGGGCAGCTCACAGCACTCAGTGGTTTGCACCACAGGGGAGAGCATTTTAGGTGCTTGTGGTGAGGACCAAAAGGTCTTTTCCCCTCCCTTGAGGACCATGGAGTGACAAGATGACACCAAGGGAATCTTTTCATCTCTCTGCAGTTTATTGGCAATGAAAGACCTCGAAGGAGAGGGAGGCTGGGAGCAAGCAACCATGCAGCAGGGTGGATGCAGGCAGAGGGTCTGCAGCAAGGTCGTGCCCAGGTCCAGTGGGAAGGAGAAGAGGGAAAGAAATCATCAAATACTAAAGCTGCCAAATGACTCCACCAGGGGCAGGTGGAAGCCTCCTCCTCCCTCACTCCTAACCCTGCCTGCCAGCTGCTGGCACCTTTCTTCTGCTTGCATGAACTGCTGGCAGAGCTGGACCCCAGCACGTGGCTGACATTCAGGACATGAAGAAGGTGCAAAAGGGGAACCTGGGCATGGGAAAAGAGACCTTCAAAAGTGCAGGGGAAGAGCAGGGCTGCACAAGCTCCTCCTCGGGCAGCACAGCAGCAAGAAGCACAGCAGAAGGTCCTCAGATGAGCTCTGTACCCACCAGGGAGATCTTTCACCCCTGGAGACTGGTGGAGCTCAGGGAGGAGCCAGTTTCTGCCACAAGGAGATCTCCTCTTGGGCAGGATGCTGACCTGTAGCACTCTGGGACAGGATTTAGTGGCCATAGTGGTGTTGGCTTGGTGTTTGGACTCAATGATCTTTGAGATCTTCTCCAGCCTTGATGATTCTGTGCTGTAAGGAGGTTCTGAGCTCTGGGGAACAGTTCCTTTCCTCACTGGGCACTGGTCCAAGGTGATGAGCCATGGCATGTCAGGACGTGGGGTAAGGGCTGTGGTGGTGTTGAGCAGATGGTTGGGTTGAGTGATCTTTGAGGTCTTCTCCACCCTTGGATGAGCCATGGCACTTTGGGACACAGTTTGGTGGCCATGGTAGTGTTGGATTGGATGAACTCTGAGGTCTTCTCCACCCTTAGATGAGCCATGGCACTTTGGGACACGATTTGGTGGCCATGGTGGTGTTGGATTGGATGATCTCTGAGGTCTTCTCCAACCTGAATGATTCTATGTTGTGAGGAGGTGGTGAGCCCTGAGGAACAGATCCTTTCCTTGCTGGGTGCTGGTTCAGGGTGGAGGGGGCTGTGCTGCTGGCTGGAGAGAAGAGAAGCTGCCTCTCGCCCTCAGAGGGGCTGAGGTCCAGGCTCAGTACTTCACCCCTGCAGACTTGACGGTGGTGGTGACACATCTGCGCACGGAGGAGGAGCCACCCCCTGAGACAAAGTTGCCACCAGAGCTGCAGACTCTGCCACTCCCAGAAGAAAAGCCACCACTGAGCACTCCTCCTGCCACGCCACAGCTGCCTCCCGCCACGCTCCCTGCTCCGGCCGCACACACTCCTCCTCCCAGGCCGCTGCAGGCTCCGAAGCCTCCAGCTCTGCCTCCAGCGATGGTTGTTCGACCTACCACAGCTGCAAGAGGAGCACAGGCTCAGTGCACAGCCACAGACAGCAAACCCAGGGGAGAAGCCATTCTGCAGGGCAGGAGGATATTGTCCAGCTCTGGAGTCCTTAACACAAGAAGGACCTGGAGCTGCTGGAGAGACTCCAGAGAAGGCCACCAAGAGAAGCAGAGGCTACAGAAGCTCCCCTGTGGGACCAGGCTGGCAGAGTTGGATGGCTGAAGGGAGCTGGGGAGGGACTGGGGAGAAGGGCTGGGAGGAGCAGGAGAGGGACAATGGCTTGGAGCTGGGAGAGAGGAGAGGGAGAGAGGAGAAGTCGTTGGGAGAGAGGAGAAGTTGTTGGGAGTGAGGCTGGGCAGAGGCTGGCACAGGCTGCCCAGGAAGGCTGTGGCTGTCCCTCCCTGGGGGTGTTCAAGACCAGGTTGGATGAGGAGCAAGCTGGGCTGGTGTGAGGTGTCCCTGCCCATGGCAGGGGGTATGAACTTGGAGGACCCTTCCAACCCAACCCATTCCATCACCCCATGGTCTCCAGAGACTTACAGACATTGACGTTGGAGGGGTTCTCTCCACAGAGCCTGTGCAGGGAAGGGAACAGAAGCTGTGAGTCCAGCAGCAGCACAACCAGCGAAGCCCCAGGAAGCTTCCCACACCTGCTCCCTTCAGCCCCCACCAACCACAACCACGGGAAATACTCCCTGCAAGGAACTTGGGTCTAGTTTGGGCTTAAAACTCGAGGGAGAAATTAAATCAATGCAACTCCATCTTCAGATGATTCTACCTCAGTCTAACCCAATGAAGCAAACTGCCCTGCCAAGCCCAGGCTGGCTCAGGAGGTCTCACCTGTTCTCCTCTCCCTCCAGCAGCTTCCTGTACATGGCAATCTCAACATCCAGTGCAATCTTGGTGTTCAGCATCTCCTGGTACTCCTTCAGCAGCCGAGCCAGCTCCTCCTTGTCTTTGCTCAGGGCACACTCCAGCTCCTCCAGCTTCCTCCTGGCGTCCTTCAGGGCCATCTCACCCCGCTCCTCAGCCTCGGCAATGGCTGACTGCAGCTGGTGGTTCTGAGAGAAGGAGAAGAAGGTTCTCAGCTGCCTTCTGCACAGCCTGAGCTGCAGCAGCCCTCAGGGCACCAGTTGGGTGCAACAGGGGCAGCAACAGGCAGCCTCCTCCAAAGGGCCTCGCTCTCAATGCCTGATGTACTCTTGGCACCTCGTGCAGCTCAGAGCTCACCCTGCCTGCTGCCAGCCCACGAGGAGATGCTGAGGGAGCTCTACCTGCTTCTTGATGTTCTCAATCTCAGCTCTCAGCCTTTGGACGTTCCTGGTCAGCTCCTGGATCTCCATCTTGGTGTTGCGGAGGCTGTCCCCATGCCTGCCAGCTGTGCTCTGCAGCTCTTCATACTGGCCACAGGCAGACAAAGCCACACAACAGTCACACAACCTGCCCAGAGGCCAGGTGGTGCCCTCTGTGACAAGGGACTCAGCAGGCAGCAGAGACTGTCCCAGGTGCTTTAAGCCCTCCATGACTCACCCTGCTCTGGTACCAAGCCTCAGCCTCAGCTCTGCTGTTGCAGGCGATCTGCTCGTACTGGCGCCTGACCTCCTCGATGATGCTGTCCAGGTCCAGGTGGCGATTGTTGTCCATGGACACCACCACAGACAGGTCCCTGCTGATGGTCTGCATCTGAGCCAGCTCCTACAATCAAGACATGAGACAACCTGACCAGCAGAGCAAAGCCCAGGAAGCATTGACTGACCCAGTCCAGATCATCCAACCTCAGAACCTTTGACAACTGCTTGCAATTGCAGCCAGCCTGGGGGAGGGAAGAGGCTGAGCAGGGATCATAGAATCATAGAATCCTAGAACCAAGCAGGTTGGCAGAGACCTCCAAGCTCAGCCAGCCCAACCTACTACCCAGCCCTATCCAATCACCCAGACCATGCCACTAAGTGCCCCAGCCAGGCTTGTCTTGAA